>NC_142885.1:15075000-15382500 GCF_051225735.1 Oryctolagus cuniculus | reverse complement strand
GAGAGGTCTTCCATCTGCTGATTCATTCGCCAAAATGCCCACACCAGCTGGGCTGGGCCGGGCTGAAGCCGGGATTCAGGAACTCCATCCAGGTCTCCCACGTGGGTAGCTGGAACTCAAGTACTTGATCCATCGTCTACTGCTTCCCAGGTGCATTAGCAGGGAGCTGGATTGGAAGTGGAGTAGCTGGGGTTCACACTGGCACTCCAATATGGGACACAGGAATCCCAAGTGGCGGCTGAACCCACTGCAGCCCAACGCCCACCCAACTCCCCTCCCTAACTCTCTCTACTTTCTCCCTCGTCCCCACGTTCCATGGGTGTGCACATCCTGTGGAGCTTACCTGCTCACAGCAGGTAAGCAGGCTAGATGGAATCCCATGTGTAGGGCACTTCCATCCAGCCAGCCACCTCTGTCTCTCACAACCCCCGCCAGGGCCCTGGCTCAGGCGGATGCTCACTTGGGCAGCCGCTGCCCCCACTGCACTGTGCACCTTACCACGCCCCTTGGCGGGCACCCGTTGCCCTCTCAAGCCACCATCACCAAACACCATGGAGGGAGGGACTTAGCAATGACGGACACGTATTCTTCATGGTTCTGGGGGAGCTGGGAGATCTGAGACCCAGTGCTGGCATAGGCTCTCTTCCTGGTTCACAGCCGGTGCCATCTCACTTTGTCATCACATGGCAGAGGGAAAAGCCAGCTCACTGGGGCCTCTTGGATGACAGCACTGATCCCAGTCATAAGGGCTAAAAGCTCTGATGACCTAGTCACCTCCCCCTAAGCCCCACCGCCTAATCCTAACACCAGGAGGTGAGGATTTCAGCACCTTGGGGCAGGACATAAACATTCAGGGCACAACAGCTCCCTACAGGATCACCCGTCCTGTCCTGTGGGGGGCTCCAGGTTCATCTCAATGTATTGGCTCCCACTTGTCCAGATGTCCTTAATTCGACTACTCCTTTCTCTTTCAGCCCATGACAGGTTTCTCAGAGGGAAAGTGCAGGCCTGTGTCGGGATCACCTGGGTCCCTTAAAACAAACCTCACCTCCACCCTACCTTCCAGCTCAGACTCCCCAAGGTGGGATCCAGGAGCGTGCCCTCGGCCAGCTCCCTGGTGGTAGGGGTGCACTCCACAGTCTGACACCCCCTAGCCTAGGTGCTAGCCACTAGGCAATACCAGCCTACCCCCACCCACCCCAGTCTGGCTTCTTCTCTTCAGGGCTCCGTTTATTCTGTTCCATATGCTGTGCCCTGCCACAGCCAGATCTCCAAGTCCAAATCCTACTGCTTCTACCCCGTCTTCACCACAGCTGGAGTAAGTCTCTCCCTCCTCTCCTGGAGTTTGAACTCTGATGAGATCTGAACATCTTTGATTTTTTTTTCAAGTTATTTATTTGAAAGAGAGGGAAAGAGGGCTATTTCCATCCACTGGTTGACCCCCGAATGCTCCCAGTTGAAGTCAGCAGCTGGGAAGTCCAGCCAGGCCTCTCATGTGGGTGGCAGGGATCCTGGTACCCAGGCCATCATTGACTGTCTCCTAGGGTGCACATTAGCAGAAAGCTGGGATCAGAAGTAGAGCCGGGGCTGGCGCCGCGGCTCACTAGGCTAATCCTCCGCCTTGCGGCGCTGGCACACCGGGTTCTAGTCCTGGTTGGGGCGCCGGATTCTGTCCTGGTTGCCCCTCTTCCAGGCCAGCTCTCTGCTGTGGCCCGGGAGTGCAGTGGAGGATGGCCCAAGTGCTTGGGCCCTGCACCCCATGGGAGACCAGGAGAAGCACCTGGCTCCTGCCATCGGATCAGCGCGGTGCACCGGCTGCAGCGCGCCGGCTGCGGTGGCCATTGGAGGGTGAACCAACGGCAAAGGAAGACCTTTCTCTCTGTCTCTCTCTCTCTCACTGTCCACTCTGCCTGTCAAAAAAAAAAAAAAAAGTAGATCTGGGACTCGAACCCACACATTCCAATACAAAAGGCAGTCCCAAGTGGTGCCTTAATGGCTATGCCAAATGCTTGCCCCATATCTGAGTATCTTTCACCCCATTTGCTGCTTTCGCTCTCACACTGTTGCCACGTATGCACCAGTCTTAGCTCTGCAGCCAGACTCCCAACTTTCTAAAGACAGGCACAACTTCTTAGTCAACAAACCAAGGTATTTTAAACACAGCAACCAAAACAATCCTTCAACATCACAAATCACAATGAGCTCCTCTTCTCAAAACCTTCTAACTTGGGGGCCGGTGCTGTGGTGCAGCAGGTAAAGCTGGCACCTGGGATGCCAACATCCCTTACGGGCACCAGTTCAAGTCCCAGCTACTCCGCTTCTGACCTAGTTCTCTGCTGATGGCCTGGGAAGGCAGCAGAGGATGACCCAAGGCCATGGGCCCCTGCACCCATGTGGGAGACCCTGAAGAAGCTCCTGGCTCCTGGCTATAGCCTGGCCCAACCCTGGTAGTGCCATCATTTGGGAAGTGAATCAGCAGATGGAAGATATCGCTCTCTGTCTCTCTCTCTCTCTCAAACTCTTTCTTTCAAATAAATAAGCAAATGTTTAAAAAAGAAAAAAAATATGGGCCTGCATTATGGTGTATCTAGTTAAGCCACCACCTGTGACACTAGCAGCCCATATGGGAGCCCATTTGAGTCCTGGCTGCTCCACTTCAGATCCAGCTCCCTGCTAATGCACCTGGGAAAGCTGCAGAAGATGGCTCAAGTGCTTGCCCCTGCTACCCATGTGGGAGACCCAGATGAAGCTCCTCGCTCCTGGCTTCAGCCTGGCCCAGACCTAGACATTGCTGTCTTCTTGGGAGTGAACCAGCTAATGGAAGAGGCAGAGACAGACAGACAAACAGACAGAGAGGTCTTCCAGCTGTTGGTTCACTCCCCAAATGGCTCCAACTGCTGGAGCTGGGCCAATCCGAAGCCAGGAACCAGGAGCTTCCTCCAGGTCTCCCAGGCGGGTGCAGGGGCCCAAGGACTCGGGCCACCTTCCACTGCTTTCCCAGGCCATAGCAGAGAGCTGGATCAGAAGAGGAGCAGCTGGGACACGAACCAGTGTCCATACAGGATGCCAGTGCTGCAGGCAGAGGCTTGGCCCACTACACCACAGCACCAGCTCCCCCAACCCCGCCTACCCCGTCCGTTTTAAGCACTGGGCTGTACTGCCTGTCTTGCTGAGCATTTCACATGGGGAAAACAAGCCCGGCATCATTCTGACTTTATCGGGAAATCGGGTTGTGGAGAGGTGAGGGGGGGAACCGACCAGAGAATCAAGAGGCCTGTGTAGAGTCTCAGTAAGAGATGTGGGTGACAGGCCTGGAGAGGTATCAGAGAAACAGAGCGAAAGGAAAGGACTTCCGAGAGAGTTGAGGTCTGCGAGGGATCAAGGCCGATTCCTGGATTTTGGACCTCATGGCGATGCCTCTCCTGGGAGAGGAGGCTCCACAGCGGCCGCGCCCTGGCCCCTGTGCAACCTCTGAGCCTGCATCCCCATGCAGCCACAGGCACAAGGAGCCTAGCGCCCAGATGCCGCGGTGAGCCTGCACCGGCCCTGGGGGTTCCTGCCAAGATCCACAAAAGCTTCGTTTTATTTAAAACCAGAGCTTGGCGGAATTCCCTCCCTAGCCAGAGCCAAGCCCATGCCTGCATCTTGTGAGCTGTGTTGTGGCCTCCGTTTCTGTGTATCTATTAGCAAGGTTTCTCCTCCGGAAAACGCAGCCAGCCCATCAATCACTCACTCCTCCCAGGGAGCCACAGAGCAGGGAGCAGAGGCCGGAATCCCAGCCGGCATCCGTAGGCTTTTGCATTTGGGACTGGGCCCCAAAGACTTTCCTGTTTATGCAGAGTAGGGCTTGGTTGCTTTATATTTTTAATTAAAAGCAGATTTTTATCAATCCACCCCCCCAAAAAAAATCTATTGGGGGAACTGTAATTTGGCTTCCAAGCTCCCTATTTAATACTCCCCGAGCGCCCATAAAAAGCTTTGGAGTTCAGTTCATGATTTGAATCTTTACAGATAATTAGCTGGTGGAACGACTGGGAGAGGGAAGCAGGTATATATTTTCACAACTTGGTGGGGAGTAGGTGGGAAAGCCAGGGTGTGGGGAGGGAGAGCACCCCCAGGCTGTCTTGGCACGGCCTGCTCCCCAAACATAAACACGCAATTCATTTAAAGACACATTCATTTAGGTTCTTTAATTGCGCCCATAAAAAGTGCATTTCCCCCTGTTTCTGAGGCATCTTATTATCATTCTGCTCAGCTGTCTCCCACCTTCAGCTTCCCCCTCCAGACCCCCACTCATCTCTCTCTCTTTTTTTTAAGTTTATTTTTATTTATTTGCATGCATTTTTCTTATTTTGCTCCCTGCCACTTTGGGACAAATGTGATGGTAGGTGTGAAAGTTCTTTTTTTTTTTTTTTAAGATTTATTTATTTACTTGAAAGTCAGAGTTACACACAGAGAGGAGAGGCAGAGAGACAGAGACAGAGGTCTTCCATCTGCTGGTTCACTCTCCAATTAATTGGCTGCAACGGCCAGAGCTGTGCATATCTGAAGCCAGGAGCCAGGAGCTTCTTCCAGGTCTCTCACATGAGTGCAGGGGCCCAAGAGTCTTGGGCCATCTTCTACTGCTTTCCCAGGCCATAGCAGAGAGCTGGGTAGGAAGTGGAGCAGCCAGGACTCAAACCGGTGCCCATCTGGGATGCCGGCACTGCAGGCGGCAGCTTTACCCACTATGCCTCAGTGCAGCCCCCAAGTCTTCCTTTTATAAGCAGCAAGGGTCTCAAGCTGCAGAGGGTACCAGAATCACCCATAATTCAACAGCAGCCGGGATGAAGGGGAGGAATTCAAAGAGTCGTCCTAACACTGTGCTTGTTGAACCTGACCCCAAGAGTTTCCGACTCCGTAGGTCTGGGGAGGGCCCGAGAACTCACATCTCCCGCAAGCCCCCAGACGGTGCAGACGCTGCTGGCCCAGGGGACCCCACTGGGAGAAGCACTGAGTGAAATAATTTTCAGAGGTAATTTTGGCTGCTCTGATCACGGCCAGTTACGCCTCTTAATGAAAGTGTGTGAGCTGGCCTACTGAACATACAGGAAGCAACAGTCCTTTGGTTGTCTCCAAGGTTGGGTCGAGATTTCAGAGGACGACTGAACTGGAAATGGTCCCCTGTTTTCTGGAACATTCGTCTCTGCCTACCATCGTCCCATCCGTCTGCGTCCTTGTCCTGCACCATGACAACCTCAGGGTTTACTTGGAATGTCGGGTGAGTGTGCACATATCTGTATACACGCAAATGTAAAAACAGGGGAGGGCATTCGGCACAGTGGCTCTCTCCACACCCACATCACACACCGAGTCCCAGCTGCTTGCTTGATCCAGCTTCCTGCTATTGTGCATCTCTCGAGGCAGTAAATGGCAGTTCAAGTACTTCCCTGCCACTCGCATGGGAGACCCAGAGAGTGCGCCAGGCTCCTGACTTTGGCCTACCCCAGCCCTGGTTGTTGCGAGTATTTGAGAAATGGGAGATCTCCATCTGTCTCTTTGCCTTTCAAATAAAGTGAAAATAAATAGGTTTATTTTTAAAACACTTGTATTTATCTCCCAGTGACTGTGGCTCTCCTCGCTCCTTCTGTCGGGATCTCCCTCCTCCAGGCTTCCAAGCCAGCACCAAATCCTTTGGAACTGGATCAAGAAATGGTTCGGCCTTCCCTGCAACATTGCACCTGTTAACCAGGGCAAAATTTGAATGTGAGACTTCTTGTCGGAAAAAAAAAATAAAACGAAGAATTTCAAGCTGGTAGCAACAGAGCATTAACTAAGCAAGCCCAGGACCCTGGGTGACCTTGCAGGTGGCACTCAACAAGTGTGGCTTGACAAAGCTGAAAGACCCAGCCTTGCCCTGCACCCCAGGCAGCTCTGTCCTCATCCGGCGTGTTGTCCTCGGGAGTAGGGAATGGTCCTTGGGTTCACATCTCTTCTGGGAGCTCATGAGGTCCTGTGACACAGTCTTTGTCCTTCATCCCACTCAGACAGGGGGGAAGAAGGGACTCTGTAGGGAACTCCTCCATCCCCTCCTCCATCCCCTCCTCCTCCTCCTCCGTCCCACCCCCACCCCATCCCCTCCTCCGCTTTGCTGATTTTCCAGTTCCCTCCTGCACACCTGTATCCACTCTCTTGCAAGAGCCTCTCACCTCTGTTTTTTTTTTCCTTTAAGATTGTATTTATTTATTTGAGAGAAGAGCTACAGACAAAGACAAGGAGAAAGAGACAGAGAGAGAGACTTTCCATCCACTGGTTCACTTCCCAGATGGCCGCAAAGGCTGGAGCTGTGCCCATCAGAAGCCAAAAGCGAGCCAGGAGCTTCTTCCGGGTCTCCCGCATGGGTGCAGGAGCCCAAGCACTTGGGCCATCCTCCACTGCTTTCCCAGGCCATAGTAGAGAGCTGGATCAGAACAGGAGCAACCAGGACTAGAACCGGTGCCCATGGGGGATGCCTGCACTGCAGGCAGAGGTTTAGCCCACTGTGCCACAGCGCCAACCCCCAACCTCTCACCTCTTGACATTGGACTGAACCCAGTTCCTGGGAAGGCAGGCACTTCCTCTTCAAAGGAAGGCACGAGTAACTGCTTCAGCCCCACACCCTGTTTCTAAAATTGGGTCAGCTCATTATTGGCAGGCATCCTCCAAGGCCTCAAGGGCAAAATAAGTCAAACACAAAATGGCTATTACCTTCCCGAAGTTTCTAACCAGCTGGGGAAATTAGAAAAAAACGAATAGGAAAACAGATCTTGCAACTCTGAAACCAAGGTAACAGGCAAAGTTTGGAGATGAGCTCCATCGCGAGGGAAGGGTTCCTCCCCACCACCCACCCACCCACACACAAGGGGTCTCCAACAGCACTGAATTCCAAACCCCACTGGGGGAAGGTTGTCCAGAAAAATGAAAGGAGATTCCGGAATGTGTGTTGCACGTGAAAATCACCTTAGGAGCTTTAAACCTGACACAAAAACAAGACAGAGTCACAGGCGATTCGATGGGCTTTTTGCTCTATAGTTTTTTAAACGTTTGTATATAGAAAATATTAAGAATATGCAGCAGAGAAATGTCTGTAATGAACCCTTTCACGTAGCTCATCCAGTTTCAGTAATTACCAACTCAAGGGCAATCTTGCTTTAACCTCTCTCCCCTCCCATTAACCTCCTCCTCTCAAAAACACTTTATTTTGAAGGAAATCCCAGTTGGTGGTCTGCTTGATTGAGAATGCATCTTTAAAAAAAAAAAAACATGATTGGAGCTGGTGCTAAGGTGCAGTGGGTTAAGCTACAGCCTGAAGCTCTGGCATCCCATGTGGGTGCTGGTTGGTGTCCCGGCTGCTCCACTTTCCAATCCAGCTCCCTGCTAATACGCCTGGGAAAGCAGTGGAAGATGGCCCAAGTCCCTGGGTCTCTGCAGCCACGTGAGAGACATAGAAGTTCCCTGCTCCTGGCTTTGGCCTGGCTTAACCCTGGTCATTGCAGCCATTTGAGGAGTGAATCAGGGGATGGAAGATTCTCTCTCTCTCTCTCTCTTTCAAACAAATAAACAAATCTTTTTTAAAAATGCCCACAACAATCCAGGTTAAAGTCAAGGCCAGATGTAGGAATGGGGCACTCCAAGTGGGTCTCCCATGCAGATTTCAGGAAACCAAATGCTTGGGTCATGATCAGACTGCTTGCCATTGGATATGGAGTAGGAGGGACTAGAACCAGTACTCTGATATAGTGCAGGTATTCCAAGCAACAGCTTAACCCGCTGTGCCACCATGCCTACTCCATAGAATGTATCTTTATTAGATAAGACCCCTTCAAAAAATAACTACAGTACCATTATCACACACACACACACACACACACACACACACAAAGGAGTACTTCCATATGGCAATAGCTCCTCTTTCTTCCTACTTTCTTTTAGGAACTCTGATTTTTTTCATTTTGTAGTTTATCTTTAAATATTTCAATGTAAGGAATACATGTGTGTGGACAAGCATGAACGGTCTTCAAAAAATTCATGGAAAATACATACTATGAAAAAATGATGCATGGATTTCCATTTTTTGCACTAATAAACATCTTTGAATTTCATTTTTCCATGACATGTTTGAAGTTCTCTCATGTATAAATTACATACATGTAAACATATATACATAGAGTAGCTCCCCATTACCCACAGGGTATAGGATCCAAGACCCGCAGCAGATGGTACTGAACCCTAAAGCAAACAGGGAAAAGCCACTGCAGTAGATCTGATCACCAATATGGCTACCAAGTGACTAACCGGACAGGTGGGTAGCACATACGCCGTGGATCCACCGGACAAAGATGATTCACATCTTGAGTGCGACAGAGCAGGACAACACGCGATCACGTCATGTCACTTAGGAGAGCACACAATTCAAAACTCACAAACTGTCTCCTTCTGGAATTTTCCACATACTTTTCTTGGATCACGGTTGATCAGCGGTAAACGGAAGCCTCAGAAAGGGAAACTGCCATTAAGAGCAAACTGTTCTACAGCTGTTCCATACACACACAGACATACGTGTGTGTGTGTGTGTGTATGATACAGATAGACGCAACAAATATAAACCATCTACCCAGCTCTTCTTAACAGAAGTAGTACGCCACAGCCTCTGCCCTACCCAGCCCCTGCAGGAGATGCTTCCCTCCTGTCACACAGAGATCGGCCCTACTCCTCAGCCCTACCGGGGTGGTAGAGGGGAAGGATTACCAGAGCTGCTTCTGAGTCCTTTCCCGTTATTTTTGCCACTGCTAATAGAGCTACAAGGAATGTCCTTATGCAAATGACTTTTCGAATCTCCGGGCTCTCTTGTGAATCTGCTACGCATTGGGCTTGAGAATTTCCGACCAAGAGTGAAAGCAGCATAAGTACAAACCCCAGCTCTGCCCTTGAAGTATCCCTTATAAAACCTAGAGAGGGGCCGGAGCCGTGGCTCACTAGATTAATCCTCCGCCTGCGGCGCCAGCATCCCATATGGGCGCCGGGTTCTAGTCCCGGTTGCTCCTCTTCCAGGCCAGCTCTCTGCTGTGGCCCAGGAGTGCAGTGGAGGATGGCCCAAGTGCTTGGGCCCTGCACCCGCATGGGAGACCAGGAGGAAGCACCTGGCTCCTGGCTTTGGATCGGCGCAGTGCACCAGCCGTAGCTGCCATTTGGGGGTGAACCAATGGAAGTAAGACCTTTCTTTCTGTCTCTCTCTCTCTCTGTCTGTAAACTCTACCTGTAGAATAAAAATAAAATAAAATAAAATAACCTAGAGAATAGGGGCCGGCACTGTGCCGTAGCAGGTAAAGCACTTCCAGCATCCCATATGGCTGCCGGTTCGAGTCCTGGCTGCTCCACTTCCGATCCAGCTCTCTGCTGTGGCCTGGGAAAGCAGAAGAAGATGGCTCAAGTCCTTGGGCCCCTGCACTCACATGGGAAACCCAGAAGAAGCTCCTGGTTCCTGACTTCAGATCAGCTCAGCTCCGGCCATTGTGGCCAACTGGGGAGTGAAGATCTCTCTCTCTCTCTCTCTCTCTCTCTCTCTCTACAACTCTTATTTTCAAATAAATAAATCTTTAAAAAAAAAAACTAGAGGGTATCTCCTACCTCATAGATTTGCGGAGAGGATTAAATGAGCAAATACATGTGTGTGTTGGTGGGGGGGCTTAAATTCATTTCCGGAAGCTTCCAGGAAGGTACCCATCCTCATCATCATCAACATTGCTCCAGACGTACGAGTTTCTTATTTAGCGTCCCTCACTCAGTTTCTTTGACAGTCTTGACTGCCTCAGGACATTGGCACAAGAAACTGAGCCCATCATTGTGCAGTTGTGCAGTAGCTATAAGAATCCCCAACAAATTAGAGGACGGGTTTGTTTTTATTGCCATGATTACACAGTGGCCCCTTTCGGAGAAGTCATCGTAGCCAGGATGCTGGGACTCTCATCTCTAGAGAGCTATCTTTTCAAGTTTTTCAGACTCAACTGAACCACTGAGAAAAACCTGTCAATTCACTCAAACCACTAATTTAATTGATTTTTTATTTTCTACAAAATCGACGGACTGAGTAAATTGACTAAATTGACTGACTGTTTTGATATCACTTAGGCCCAGCTTGAGGGGGGATAATCACGCAGGGGCAAATAATTGATATTGACATTGCTGCAGTGATCAAAGACCCCCTTAGCGTGGGCTCACAGGAACTCTGGCTTGCTCACCGCAGAGACGTCTTTGTACCGCTCCATGCTGCCATACAGAGGATGAATCCTGCCCCGTCCGCATTATAGGGGTGATCGAAATAGAGGGCAGATGGGGAAAGCAACTTTTTTAAAGAATCAATCGATATGTAAGCATGCTTTCTTGGTGTGACTCCGTGCGCCTAACTCTTGAGTGTGCAGAGAATCTACAGAGCAGGGGGGTCTCTGGAGCTCCCCACGGAAGGCTGAGTGTGTACTCCCTAAGATCTCCCCTTCCTAGTGCCCAGAACCTGCTTATGTGGGCTTTGAAGATGTGATTTAGTTCAGGATCCCAAGACAGGGGATTGTGATGGATTATCTGGGTGGATCCAATGCAATCACAAGTATCCTTTTTGGAGAGAGACAGGGTGAGATTGTATTACAGAGGAGCAGTAGATGTGAGGATGGCACGATGCAGCCAAGCAATGTAGGAAAGCTCCACAATGCAAGACCAAGGGTTCTCATCTAGAACCTCAAGCGCTGCCAACACCTTGACTCTGGCCCAGGGAGACAGACATCAGACTCCTGGCTTCAAAACTGTAGGAGAGGCCAGTGCTGCGGCTCACTAGGCTAATCCTCTGCCTGCGGTGCCAGCACCCCAGGTTCTAGACCCGGTCAGGGCGCCGGATTCTGTCCCGGTTGCTCCTCTTTCCAGTCCAGCTCTCTGCTGTGGCCCGGGAAGGCAGTGGAAGATGGCCCAAGTGCTTGGGCCCTGCATCTGCATGGGAAACCAGGAGGAAGCACCTGGCTCCTGGCTTCGGATCGGTGCAGTGCGCTGGCCATAACTGCCAGTCAGGGGGTGAACCAATGGAAGGAAGACCTTTCTCTCTGTCTCTCTCTCTCTCTCACTGTCTAACTCTGCCTGTCAAAAAAAAAAATCTGTAGGAGAATAAATGCACCTTGTTCTAAGCCACTAGGTTTGTGATATTTTTGCCCAGCAGCAGTAGCAAGAGGAGAGAGAGGGCAAGAGGAGAGAGAAGCTGAAGGGCTAGAACAGGTTGAGGTCCTGTCCCCTGTTTCTGCTCCAAACAAAACATTTCTGCTTTAAATTTGGGTTCCATGTGACATTTCATTGGTAGTGGGGAGGAGAGGATTCCAAAAGGGGGTGTGGGAGAAGGAGAATTTGACACAGAGGTGGTTGATATCCCCAAATCTAAAACTTAAGGCCAGAGCCGGCACTGTGGCATAGCACGTAAAGCCACCACCTGCAGTGCCGGCATCCCATATGGGCACTGGTTCTAGTCCCGGCTGCTCCTCTTCCCATCCAGCTCTCTGCTATGGCCTGGGAAAGCAGTAGAAGATGGCCCAAGTGTTTGGGCCCCTGCACCTGCATGGGAGACCCGGAAGAAGCTCCTGGCTCCTGGCTTCGGATCAGCACAGCTCCGGCTGTTGCAGCTAATTGGAGAGTGAACCAGTGGATGGAAGATTTCTCTCTCTCTCTCTCTCCCTCTCTCAAATACATAAATAAGTATTAAAAAAAAAAACACATGAGGTCGTGGTACTGGAAGTACCTGTCACATGAGCAACAGAATAGAACGTATTGGTGGTGGCATTGATGGAAGTTACTTTCTGCTCTGATTCTTTCATCTACCAGCGGCACACTACAGCTCAGTGCCTCGCCCCAGACCATCCAGCTCCAGGCAGGGCAAGTTCTAGAACCCAGGTCTCTGTAAAACTGGTATCTATTACCACCCACAGCCTGGACCTCCCTTCTCACAGTAAATGCCAGCGCCTGGTTGTGCCTTACTTACAACAAATTCAGTTGTTGCATCAAAGCTCTTTTATTTCATGCCCTTTATGACAGAGCCATCACCAAGTCCCAAGGAAAGCTGAGCGCTCCGGGTTCTCCTGTAGTGCCGGCTGTCTGGCTGGGCCAACAGATGACCTTCTACCTGGCAAGGGAGAGCCACTTCTGGTCCCTCCTGCACCCAGCAGCTTTGAGAAATGGATGCTGCTGTCTGCAGAGTGAACTGTTGAGGAGACAGTGGGCCAGGCCACGGGGCAGGCGCCGTGAGGCTGCAGCTGTGAGACAGCGGTGGAAGCAGCTGCTGGCTCATTAAGGGCACTGGGGTGAAATCTGGGCCACACCAGGCCCAGCCATATGCTCATCTGCAAACCACAGCAGCTGGCCGCTGCATCTCGCCTCTGAACAGCAGCGGCAAGGTCAACATCCTCTCCCAGCTCTGGGAGCGCCTTCTCCCGCGGCTCGGTCACCGGCCTTGACGTCCTACCGAGGAGGTGTCCTATTGGCCATGCATCAGGTGGAGAGAGTAGGTTTTTTTCTATCAGACCCGTGCTTTTATGCAATTGCCCTGTAGGAGAATGAGGAGGAAAGAAACAGCAGATACGCTGGAGAGGCACGGATCTGGTCATTCCACTGCCCAGAGCTCTCACGACTTTCCCCCTGAACACAGGCATTACCTCTTATTTAATAACGCTCCTCACCTGGTCAGTCAAGAGTCTCAACTCTCCAGTCCCTACTACCTGCCTCAAGGCGTCTTTTCCATTCTTCCACTCAAGCCAAAAGGGGCAACTCATCGACCCCCTCAACACGCAACTACAAGGTAGATTTATTTTTGTGCAAAAACGTTGAAACCCATGCATGGCTTTTTTCATGACATGCATTTCTATAAACTTCTGGAAGACACCATGTGTTAGGGGGCAGTGGGGGTCTGTCTGCCATCTCCCATTGGTTCAAGTTCTCTGAAGAATTCTACCCAACACACCAGCAGAGCCTAGATGGTCTGCCCCTTGCATTCTAGTCCCTGGCCTGACCCTCCACCACCATACACTTTGATTTTGCCTCTTGGTCTTCCTGTCACTTGCTCCGTTCCAGTCATGTTAGTCTTCTTGCCGTTCCCAGAAAAGAGAAGCCCAGTTAAGCCTCAAGACCTCAGTGCCCTCCATGCTCCCAGGACCCAGGCCATGGAAGAGGCCTAATCTGGTCATCCCTCCAGGATCGAAGTGGCTCACAGCCTCACCTCCTCACTTCTCTGTCCCAACGTCATGACCATCAAGCTTTGCCAGCCCCACCTGCACCAAGTATTGTGTACAGGTGCTTCCACACAGATACACACACAGACGTCTATTCATGTCCTTTCCCTTACATTTCCTTCATTGTCTCTATCACATTTATCATTCTCTGATGTGCTACATGCATAGTTGTTGATTTGTTTAGTGCCTGCCCCTCTTCTCTAGAATATAAACTTCTTGAGAGTATGAATTTTATCCTGGGCCAGCGCCATGGCTCACTTGGCTAATCCTCCACCTGCAGCACTGGCATCCCATATGGGCGCCGGGTTCTAGTCCCAGTTGCTCCTCTTCCAGTCCAGCTCTCTACTGTGGCCCGGGAGGGCAGTGGAGGATGGCCCAAGTGCTTGGGCTCCTGCACCTGCATGGGAGACCAGGAGGAAGCACCTGGCTCCTGGCTTCAGATCAGTGCAGCGCCGGCCGTGGTGGCCATTTGGGGAGTGAACCAATGGAAAGAAGACCTTTCTCTCTGTCTCTCTTTCTCACTGTCTATAACTCTACCTATCAAATAAAAAAAAAAAAAAGAATTTTGTCCTGTCCACTTCTCTACTCTCACAGTCTAGACTAGTGCACAGTATACTATCCATTCAGTGCTCTATATCTATGTGTTGATTGAATTAATGGATACACTAAACATTTTAAGCTTTCTAAAAAAGATTTATTTATTTTCCTTGAAAGTCAGAGCTACACAGAGAAAGGAGAGACACACAGAGAGAGAGAAAGAGAGAGAGGTCTTCCACCCGCTGGTTCCCTCCCCTGATGGCCACAACGGCCGAAGCTGCGCTGACCTGAAGCCAGGAGCCAGGAGCTTCCTCCAGGTCTCCAATGTGGGTGCAGGGGTACAAGGACTTGGGCCATCTTCTTCTGCTTTCCCAGGCCATAGCAGAGAGCTGGATCCGAAGTGGAGCAGCCAGGACTGGAACCGGTGCCCATATAGGGTGCCGGGGCTGCAGGCAGCAGCTTTACCCGCTATGCCACAGTGCCGGCCCTCATTTTAAGCTTTTTTTTAAAATAATTTTCTAATTTTTAATTTATTTTACTTAAAGGAAAGAGAACTTCCATATTCTGGTTCATTTCCCAAATGACCAGGATCCATGAGCTCAATCCAAGTCTACCAAGGTGCGTGGCAGGAACCCAACTACAAGAGCCATTACCCCCTGCTTCCCCAGGGAACACATTAGCAAGAAACCGACATGAGGAACAGAGTCAGAACCTGACCCCAGGCACTTGAATAAGGGCTGGGGGTGTCCCAAGCAGCATCTTAATCAGTAGACCAAGCCCACATCCCTTGAGCTTGACTGTATAAGGAGCTAAAGGTGTTACAGATGGGTGGCAGTAAAGGACACATAAACAATCGCAGTAGGAAACTGGGAGTTTGCTGTGTGTTGGTTAAGAATTAAGCAGCCAAGAATTCAGGGTTTTGTCCTCCAACAGGGACCTGGAGGACAGCCACTGCATACTGCTGATGAAAGGCTGATCTTTATGCTTTAACAGCCGGCACAGCACGGAGCATCTCTGACATCCTTGTCTATAAATTAAGGAGCCCAGGCAGGATATAAGCTAGAGGTGAAGTGAGTGAGTAGCCCCATGCACGGCCAGGATTTGCCTCCGAAAACAGCTCTGGGTCTTGCTCCAACACTGAGATAAATTGGAGAGAGAAGCCCTAAAGTTCAATGCCAGTGAGAATAGCTGCAATATTTTCCATCGGAAATAGCCCACCAGAGCCATAAAAACTCAATGAAGAAATCAAACTGAGAAGGTCTAGTTTTTAAGCAATGTGACATCCTGGTAAAAATCTCCAAGAGAAGAAACTGGTGGTGAAATATTGCCCCTAGTAAGTAAGTGGGTTGTCTCGTTCTAAATGGTTGTCGGAAGTTGAGAAGGCTGAAGTTGTACTTGAGGAAGAAAGAAGAAAGAGGCTGGCAGCTGGGACAACAGAGACCTGGCTCAGGCCTGCTCTGGGATGGTAGCCAAATGGGAGCTGAGTTCCTGCTAATTGCCCTCTCCCACGAAATGGCACTAGTCCGTGCCCTACCCTGTTGCACAAGACTCATCACAAGCACCAAACGAGGACCAATCGGCAGAAGCACCTTAGAGAGCTGTAGGCTCCACAGACACATGCAGTAATACTAGTGGACTATCAATGAAGAGTCTTGTTTCTTTTAAGATTTATTTATGTATTTATTTGGAATGCACAGTGACAGAGAAGGAGAGAGAGAGAGAGACAGTCCATTCACTGGTTCACTTCCCAAATGCCTGCAACTTCCAGGGTTGGGCCAGGCTGAAACCGGAAGCTAGGAATTCCATCTGGGTCTCTCATGGGGGTGGCAGGGACCCAGGCACTTCCACCATCATCTACTGCATCCCAAGATGTGCATCTGCAGGAAACTGGATTGGAAGCCAAGGCAGAACTTGAAGCCAGGCACTCCCGCAGGCAGGCGACATGAGTGATGGGTTAATCTGCTACGATACAACACCCACCCAACTGTTAAGTTTAAAAGAAAAGGAGGGCCGGCGCCGCGACTCACTAGGCTAATCCTCCGCCTTGCAGCGCCGGCACACCGGGTTCTAGTCCCGGTCGGGGCGCCGGATTCTGTCCCGGTTGCCCCTCTTCCAGGCCAGCTCTCTGCTGTGGCCAGGGAGTGCAGTGGAGGATGGCCCAAGTGCTTGGGCCCTGCACCCCATGGGAGACCAGGAGAAGCACTGGCTCCTGCCTTCAGATCGGCGTGGTGTGCCGGCCGCAGCGCACCGGCCACGGCGGCCATTGGAGGGTGAACCAACAGCAAAAGGAAGACCTTTCTCTCTGTCTCTCTCTCTCTCACTGTCCACTCTGCCTGTCCAAAAAAAAAAAAAAAAAAGAAAAGAAAAGAAAGAAAGAAAAGGAGCAGGATTATGTGCTTATAGGTATGCTATATTTGTATAAGAAAGGAAAGGTAACAGATATGTGTGGGGAGGTTTAACTCCGATACACATAGCCTATCTTTGGAAGGATAATAGGCAAGCGATGAATGATTGAATGAATGAATGAATGAGATAGACATAAGCTCTCTATCTTTCACAATATACCTTTATGTCTTTTTAATCTTGTCCCACAGAAATATATTAGCTAAAAATTAAATTAAAAATAAAATGATAATGTAAAATACATTAGACAGGCTCATCGTAGAAAAGCTTCAAAACATAGCCAAGTATAGAGAGAAAATGATACGCTTCTGCAGCTTCATGACCAGAATCAACCATTATTAATGCTTGACATATGTCTTTCTAGTTGTTTCTCTTGGCATTTTTTATAAAAGCAAGAGGACAGTGGATGTAGATTTTTATATCTTATCCTAATAGAATTTCATCGGCATTTTCCCACATCCCTAAGATGTAAACACAACAATTATAGTAATGAATGCCTTGTATTTTTCACAGGAAAGCACTCTAGTATTCTTGAGCATTTAAGAAGCTTCCAATTTCCCATAGTCGTGTTTAAGCATTGGTCATTGTCTGAGTCTTTGATCATGTGACAAAGCTGAATTCCTGAAAACCCCCTTTGAGGAGCCATCTGAAAGTTCACTTCCAAAGAAAAGAGATCTGGCTGACTTCAGCCTTCTCCACGGCAACTTTCAACCCTTGCAGATACTGGAGAAATGCCTCCAAATCCCCAAGGACTCAAAGTCAGAGCCAAGAACTTTCTACTGAGCTAAATTATCCATCAGGCACCATAGTCCCCACTTGTCTGTAGAGGACCCGTTCCAAAATCTCCAGTGGCTGCCTGACCCTTGGATCATAACAAATCCAAAACTCAAGGAACTTCCGAAAGTTCATGGAAAATGGAATTAAAACATCAGCTTATTTTGACATGGAAAATTCTGAAATTCAGGTACGGCTTTTTCATAACCATGAACTTTTGGAAGACCCCCTCATAGGCATGGATTTCAATTTTTGTTGCACCAAAATCAACATAACTTTTGATTCCATTTCCTATGAACTTTTGGAAGCACACACATGTTGTTTCTTACACACACGAGTACATACCTAAGATACAGGTTAACTTTTAAAGTAAGCACGGCATTAGTCTGTTTTTCGTTATTTTAACTAACGTACTGGAGAGGAGCTTCTTGGGAAAGAAAAAGGGTTATTTTAGCATAGGGTACAGCTTGGAGGGTACGGCTCAGGACTGGGTGGCCCCGTAGTCTGCAGACACCGGGCATGGAGGGAGTGGATGAACAATAGACCAGGAAGCAGAGAGACAGCAGTAGGCAGAACCAGAAGGCAACTAAAATCAGCACCCTGGAGAGAACCGCCCACCAAGGGCACGCCCACAATGACCTAACCACCTCCCAGGGGACACACCTCTCCGACCTCATAATTACATCAAATCTCCACCCTTAATCCACCAACCATTCACAGGAAGGCATCAGAGTTTGAATACCTGCCCAAGTTTGGGGAAGACAAATCCTACTCAACCCACAATAGGTATGTTAAGAGATGAACAACTAAGGCTAAAACAGAGCAAGTATAACAACATGTTGCCATTAAAGTTACTTACAATTTGCTTGTTTCTGGAACTTTCCATTGCATAGTTTTAGATCATAGCTCTCTGCAGGTGACTAAAATGACAGAAAGCAAAACTGTGGCTAAAGGGAGACTACTGCATGCTGCATACTGCAGGTGACCTGTTCTGAAGATCCTTGTCTCTAGCCCTTCTTCAGGAAACTCCTGCAGAACAAACCACGTGAGAAAGACCCGAGGTTCAACAGGGAGCAACCAGCTGTGGGTCTTAAGTACATGTCCCTGTAGAGAAAAGAATGGGGGCTGGCAGTGTGGTGTAGCGGGTAAAGCCACCACTGCAGCGCCAGCAGCCCATATGGGCACCAGTTTGAGTCCCAGCTGCTCCACTTCTGATCCAGCTCTCTGCTATGGCCTGGCAAAGCAGTAGAAAGACGCTCCAAGTCCTTGGGCCCCTGCACCTGTGTGGGAGACCTGGAAGAAGCTTTTGGCTCCTGGCTTCAGATCAGCCCAGCTCCAGCCATTGCAGGCATTTGGGGAGCGAACCAGCAGAACGAAGACTTCTTTCTCTCTCTCTCTGCCTCTGCCACTATGTAACTCTACTTTTCAAATAAATAAATAAATCTTTTTTAAAAGAAAAAATGAAACATGTGAATTTTTTAAAACACTTGTTTAAGATTTATTTATTTATTTGAAAGGCAAAGTTGCAGAGAGAATGAGGGAAAGAGAGAGAGAGAGAGAGAGGTATCTTCCATCCAATGTTTCATTTCCCCAAATGACCACAACAGTTGGAGCTGGGCCAAGTTAAGCCAGGAGACAGGAGTTCCCATGTGGATTCAGGGGCCCAAGGATTTGGGCCATCTTCTGCTTTCCCAGGCACATTAGGAGGGAGCTGGATTGGAAGTAGAGCAGCCAAGACTCAAACCGGGCCTATATGGCATGCCAGCATTTCAGGGGGCAGGTGAACCTGTGACACCACAGTGAAGGCCCCCTGACATGTGAATCTTATGAGTGTTTTCATTTTTTCTTTTTTATGTTTTTAATTTGAAAGGCAGAGACGGACAGAGCAAGAGAGGGTCTTCCATCCACGAGTTCAATCCCCAAATGCCTGCAATAGGCTGAAGCTGGGATCCGGGTACTCAGTCTGGATCTCCCACATGGGTGGCAGGAACTTAACTACTCGAGCCACCCCCTGTAGTCTCCCAGGATGCACATTAGCAGAAAGCTGGAATCAGAAGCAGAGCCAGGACTTGAACCCAGGCCCTCTGGTTGGGGGTGCAGGTCTCCCAAGTGGCATCTTCACCATTGTGCCAAATATCCATTCCATTGTTTTTTTTTTTTTCCTTTTTAGCATGCGTGGATCTGGATGACAGAAAAGATTGTGAATATTAGAAATGCTGAAAGTCTGTGACGCAGCTGACAACGGCACTGGCAATGAGAAAGGACAATAGGATGCAAACAAGGAAGGCGCTCTCGCTACCTTATTTTGCTGCGTGCCTCCCCTGTGTGACAGCATTATCTGAAACGAACAAATCAGGTCGTGGAAGTGTACCAGCAGTCATAAAAGCCTACCCATAGTGTAAAGGTAAACTTCCAGAAAGATTATGTTACTGACCATTTGGAAAACTGAGGGAAAAAGAGAAAGTACAGGAAATATATAAATATGTATGAATACATGTTGCTACCAGGAAATCATTAGACACTGTGTAAAGAAATAAGGATGAAGAGATGGTTTAGAGCTACAGTCCATTTTATGAAGACAACAGCTAGAATAAAAACACCAACCTTCCTCAATATCAGAATGACCCTCAACACACACACACACACACACACACACACACAAGCGTGCACGCAAATGCAAAGGTCACAGAGTCAAATACTTAAAAGGATTTCAGATCATATCAC
Organism: Oryctolagus cuniculus; assembly: GCF_051225735.1. Classification (NCBI taxonomy): domain Eukaryota; kingdom Metazoa; phylum Chordata; class Mammalia; order Lagomorpha; family Leporidae; genus Oryctolagus; species Oryctolagus cuniculus. The sequence goes on along the minus strand of NC_142885.1, from coordinate 15,362,794 downwards.
AGAGAAAATCCAAACACTATGCCGCATATAAGAGGCATAAGTAAAACAAAGCAATTAAAAATAAAATTGTAATGTTAACAAATTCAATGACAAGTAAATACATGGATAAATAAAACGAAAGACTGAATAAAGATGTCCCAGAGAAATCCAAACAAAATGAAAGCGAGGTTTATGGTGTTAATATGAGACAAACTAGAATGAAGGCCAAAAAATAAAAACATTAAATGATACAAAAATGGGAAACTTTATAAAGCTAAAGGATCCAATGCACAATTGATACTTAACAGTTATAAATATTTACATACCCAATTACATAGCAACAATTTTCCTAAAGCAGAAATTGTCCAGACACACAAAAAAATGGACCACAATCTACCAGCTGCTGAAGATTTTAATTCCATTTTCTCAGTCCATGGTAAAGCAACATAAATCTCTGGTCTTTCTCACCTAGCAATGCCACCTCTGGGATGGATCCTTCAATATCCTTGTACACACACAGAGAGAGAAAATGACATGGGCATAGGTTATTTATTGCAGCATTGTTTGTAAACGGACAACTACAACTTTCTTGGTTCATCAATAGAGGATTAGTTAAATAAACTGGGGTGTCATAATTCAACTAGTTGTGCCAAAAGGAAATAGAAAGAAGTAGGAAGATCTCCATGTACTGATGGAAAGAGCTCTAGTACATATTTATTTTAACTTTAGAAGAATAAGCAAAGTACTCAACAGTGTAGTGCTGTACCTTCTGTGTAACAGGAGAAAATAAGACTATAAATTCGCATTTGCTGTGTGAAGACATGGTGGAAATGCAAATGCATAGCACGAAGTGAAAGACGGCCACCTGAAAAGGCTGCAGTACTGTGTAACATAATGTTCTGGAATAGGCAAAACTATCGAAATGGTAACAGGCTTAGTGGTGGGGCCGGTGCTGTAGCATAGTAGGCTGGGCCTCCACCTGCAGCACCAACATCCCATATAGGCACCAGTTCGAGTCTCAGCTGCTCCTCTTCCAATCAAGCTCTCTCTAATGGCCTGGGAAAGCAGTGGAAGATGGCCCAAGAGCCTGGGCCCCTGTGGGAGACCCAGAAGAAGCTCCTGGCCCATGGCTTCAGATTGGTCCAGCTCTAGCCATTGCAGCCATTTGGGGAGTGACCTGCTGGGTGGAAGACCTCTCTGTCTCTCCCTCTCTGTGTCTGTAACTCTGCCTCTCAAATAAATAAATAAAGTCTTTTTTTTAAAAAAAAAAAAGGCTTAGTTGTTGGCAATGGTTAGGAGTGAAGGAAGAATGAATGGAGCACAGATGATCTTTAGGGCAATGAAATTCTACCCTAGAGGACACTGCAGTCATGCACCTTGCACTTGTCATATGTTTGTGTAGAACCAGGAAGTGTAAATGCCAAGAGTGAACCCGAATGGAAGCCATGCACTTTGGACGATCATGATGTATCAGTGTAGCTTCATCGACTGTTACAAACATACTTCTGTTAATCAGCTTTTCATGACTACAACAAAATATCTAAGGCAAGCCATTTACAAAGGAGGACTTATTTTGGCTCACGGTTTTGGAGATTTCTAGTCCAAGATCGGATGGCTTCCTGGTCTTGGTGTCTGGTGATACTGTTCCAGTTGGCAGAGTCCCAAGGCAGCACAGACCGTCGCATGGAAAGAGGAAGGCTACATCTCTGCCTAGGTGGTAGCTTATGAAGATTTAATCTTAGGAGTTCTATGCCAGTGACCCAATCCAATCACCTCCCATTCTCTTTAACACATGGGTCTAGGGTCAGAGGGCAGGTAGGCATTCAACATCCAAACCATTGCTGTTCCTCTCTGGTGGGAGGATGATGATGGCAGAGTGGGCAGGGAGTACCTGGGAATTCTCTGTACTTCCTCTTGATTTTGCTTTGAAACTAAAACTGCTCTAATACATATATTTTTTTAATTTTAAAGAACTAGAAAAAATTCACAATTGCTTATGTACTCATGAAGATACTGCGAAAGGAGACACAAGAAATTGTGACAACATGTATGGCAGAGGTGGGGAATGAGAGAGAGGCAGAGACAGGATGAGAAGGGGACTTTCACTGCACACCACACATACATGTACACACACACACACGTGTGCATGTGTAGCATACACGTGTATGTGTGCACCTGCATTACCCATTTGGAAAAGCAGAAATGAAAAAAGCCTATGGAATACGATTGCTTACTTGCTGATAGGGTTTACAATTGTGAATTTTATTATACTGGATAGAGGATACATACATTAGACAGACAGGCGATAGATGGTGGGTAGACATAGAGATAGTAAGAGATGATAGATGATTGATAGATAGATAGATGATAAATAGCCATCCAATATTTGTAATAAAATATTGACACCACACAGAAACCTATGTGCAAAATGGCTCTATGTCAGTTCCTATCTAGCCTTTTTCAGACTCAATAAAAAGTGCCAATTGGTTCTATTGCCTTTTAGTTTACTAGAACATCAACATAAGTAAACTTTTGTTCTGCTTCTAAATGTTTCACCCTCTCCTTCACACAATGAACATGGGCCCAGTGAAATACAACATTGCTGAAAAGCCTGTTGCCTCCTTTCAACCACCCCATTAGAAAGTCAAATCTTAGTCTCAAAGGCTCCAAACATGAGGTGTCCGATGGGGCTCTTCAGTACTTGGAATGTGACTAGCTCAACTGGAGATGTGAGATAAGGCAAAATACACACTAAAGTTCAAAGACTTTGGATAAAAAAGAGTCCAAAATTGCTCAGTAATTTTTACTATTGATAACATGTTTTTTTTTTTTTTTTTGGACAGGCAGTATTGATCACATGTTAAGATGATATGGGGAGCAGTGTTGTGGCATAGTGGGTAAAACCACCGCCTGCAGTGCCAGCTTCCCATATAGGCACCAGTTCAAGTCCTGGCTGCTCCACTTCCGATCCAGCTCTCTGCTATGGCCTGGGAAAGCAGTAGAAGATGGCCTTAATTTTTTGGGCCCCTGCACCCATGTGGGAGACCCAGAAGTTCCTGGCTCCTAACTTCAGATCATCTCAGTACTGGCCATTGCAGCCAACTGGGGATAGAACCAGCGGATGGAAGAACTCTCTCTCCCTGCTTCTCCTTCTCTCTTTGTGTGTAATCCTGACTTTCAAATAAATAAATAAATCTTTTTAAAAAAGGATGATATTTGGGGAATACTGGATTAAATGCAGTATATTATCAGATTAATTTTATTTGCTTCACTTTACTTCCTTAAGATGGCTGTTGAAACTTTTAAAAATTATGTATGTGGGAGTGAATAGTTGGACTAACAGTTAAGATACTGGTTAAGTTTAAGACTCCGGTAGCCCATATCAGAGTACCTTAGTTCAATATGGGGCTCTTGGTTCCTAACTTCAGCTTCCTTTTAATGTGGACCCTGGGAGGTGGCAGTGATGACCCAAGCAACTGGGTCCCTGCCACCCACGTCGAAGACCTCGATTGAGTTCCCTAGTCCCAGCTTCTGTCGCAGCCCAAGACCACCCATGGTGGGCATTTAAGGAGAGAACCAGAAAGTGGGCGAGCTCGCTCTCTCTCCTTTCTCTCTCTCTCTCTCCCTCTCTCTCTCTTTCTGTCTCTCTCTCCACCTCTCAACTAAATTCACAAAAAAACAAAAGCTAAAAACTAAAATTACGTGTATGACTCACATACTTTTAGCAGACAGCTCTCGCTGCTCTGGGGGATAGAGCTATGTCAGGAGGGCTTGACTTTATCCTGCAGTAATAAGCAACCCTGGAAATCTCACTGATAAACCACACTGTGGATACTTCTCTTTTTATTTTTTGACAGGCAGAGTGGACAGTGAGAGAGAGAGACAGAGAGAAAGGTCTTCCTTTGCCGTTGGTTCACCCTCCAATGGCCGCCGCAGCCGGCGCGCTGCGGCCAGCACACCGTGGTGATCCGAAGCCAGGAGCCAGGTGCTTCTCCTGGTCTCCCATGTAGGTGCAGGGCCCAAGCACTTGGGCCATCCTCCACTGCCCTCCCAGGCCACACCAGAGAGCTGGCCTGGAAGAGGGGCAACCAGGACAGAACCGGCGCCCCAACGGGGACTAGAACCTGGGGTGCCAAGAGCGCAGGTGGAGGATTAGCCTAGTGATCCGCTGCGCTGGCCCGCACATGGGCTCCTAAAGTTCACTCTAGGATGTGACACGCATCATCTGTGTTCATGGTTCACTGGTCAAAGCAAAATCTATGGCAGTGCCTGACTTCACAGGATGCAAGGCAGGTGCAATCCTCCTATGTTTCCGGGAGGAGAAAAGACAGCAGCATTTAATGAACGGCACAAGTGAGCCTAACAGCATCCTGCTCTGTGCCCTAAACGTGGCTGAAGCCGGTGTCTAAATCGCCACATGTGTTGATTACAAATGACTGGACATTACCGATGTTTTCAAAAGGAATATTATTTCCGGGGCTCAGAGAATGCATAATTGTATGGAGCCCAATTAGGTCATTCATCTGACGTCCCACCTGCTGGTGGTCACCACCCGAGAACAGCTGGTAATTGGGCTGCCCATTTCCATATAAGAAGTCCCATCAAGTACTGCGTGCACCCTAGTTCTGAGTTACCCAGGCTATATTGCACTAATTTTGCACCAAACACCTTTTGGATATGTGAAGAAATCTACCACTGTGCTTCCAAGGCTTCTGTTCTCTGGGCTAAATCCTTTCATTTCTTCACTACCTGGGCTGCTGTAGTAGTTTGTTGTGCTGTCTGCAATCACACCCTGCCCCTTCTCAGAAAGTGTAATTTGCCTGGGCTTGGCCAAGTAGCACATATGAACAGAAGTTTATTTGTTTTTTTCATGTTTATTTATTGACATTTACTTGAAAGGCAGAGTGACAAAGACAGAACAGAAGCAGAGACAGAGACAGATTTTTTTTTTCCATCTGCTGGTTCATTCCCCCAAATACCTCCAGTAGCAGCTGGCACTTCAATATAGGACGTGGGAGTTCCAAGTGGTGGCTTAACCTGTGGTGCCACAGCTCCCACCCTGAAGGGAAGTTTTAAAGTTGATTGCAGGGTTCTGCTCAGACCACTCGCTGTTCCCTTCTGCCAGAAGAATGGGCACATCCCACTCTGAGGCTCCTCCTTCAGCCACAGTCCCAGAGTTAACAGATGCACAAAAAATAGATCTTTAGACCTACAGCAGTAGCCCACACAGAACATGAGCAAGAAATTACTGTTTGATTCCATAGATCAGTGAGATTTGAGGTTATGTGTTGCACAGCAAAGCTGACCAATACAGAAATAATCGAAACGTGTCAACTTAAAGCTTGAATTTTTCCTATCTGTCCCATCATCAGGAGGTTTTTCTCCATATGATATTTTGTGTGCAATACGCAATTTCATTTATTTTACAAACAGTTACATAGCTGGAACCATGTGCCAAGAACTATTCTTAGTACTTTACAAAATGTAATGGACTCAATCATCATGAAACCCCATCATGGTTTCCTTTGTCAAACCCATTTCACAGAGGAAGCAACTGAGACATATCAAGGTCAAGATCACATAGCAGGATCTATGTCTCCAACCACTAAGCTCTGCGATTATCTTAACTGCTGAATGTTGATGGAGGGCATTTAAATTAAGGACACTCACTCCTGTTTGTTAAATTGATTTGTTTTCATTGTATTTGAAAGGCAGAGAGACACAGGCAGAGAGCGTTCTCTCATGTGCCAATTCACCCCTCCAAATGCCCACAAAGGCAAACGCCAGGAGCTGAGAACTCCACCTGGGTCTCCCATGGGGCTGGCAGGAGTATAAGTACTTGAGCCATCACCTGCTGCCTTCCAGGGTGCACAGTAGCAGGACACTGGATCAAAGCAGAGCCAGGGCTTGGCCCAAAGTGCGCTGGTATGGGATATGAGCATCCAAGCAGAACCATAACTAAACATCAAATGTCCATCCCTGGTTCTTATAACTCCAGAAAGTGGGAGAAATTAAGACTTAAAGTCCAGCCTCCATAAAAAAAAAAAAAAAAAAAAAAGAGGGAGAGAAGGAACCAGTAATAGAACCAATTACTAATATAATTAATAGGTTTAATCTGGGGCTCAGAATTCCACTGTTGAATCTTGCCACCCTGTATGACCAAGAATTCTCTCTGTGTTTCTCTCCATCACTCACTAAGCTTCACTGGTGTCCCCGAGAGAATACATTGTGCCAGACTCCTTGTCCCGATTAACACAGGAGAAGGAGTCTCACTCTCGTCGGCCTTGACATGGTTCAGATGAGATGAACACACACCCCTGTGGACAGGGGAGCATCCAGCTCTCACTTGGTGGCTGCCGCCTTCACAAGACAGCAGAGCAGCCAGCTGCCCCCCGGAAAAGTCGCAGGACCAGCAAACACAATATCCCTGCCCTCCTGTTTCATTATCGCCAGGGAGGGCTTCCGCATTAAAGGAGCAGTGTGAAATGGACAGTTCACACCTCTTCCACAGTTCTCGATGATGTCGGCCCTGCTGTCACCGCAGCCACCACCGCAGCTGCTGCCGCCGGCACCTCCCAGTCACAACAAGGAGCAGCAGGAAGCACACGCCAACGGGCAGGTGCCTTTGCATATCCCATCCACACACAAACGCACACACATGCACACACACACACACTCCTGACATCCTTCCTTTTATCTGCCCCTAAAAAACTGCAGGTGCTAAGGCTTGCGTGTGTTTTGAGTGTCTCCCCCAAAGGTTCCTGTGTAAGGAGCTTGGTCCCCAGTATGGTGACACTGGGAGGCGTGGTGCCTTTAAAAGGTGGGACTTAGTAGGAGGAAATCAGGTCACTGGAGGCACCACCCTTGGAAGGAGTGAATGCTGGTCTCTGGGAGTGAATTAGTGCTCATGGAACCAAATTGAGGTGAAGCAGCAACCTGGGTCCCTTTCTGTCTTCCTGTCTCACCTCGTGACCCCTTCCTCTCTCAGGCTCCTGGCATGTAGCCCTCTGTAACGTGACAACGGGGCCCTCACAGGAGCTCTGACCCATTGAGATAATTAACCCCTTTGCTTCAGAAAGTAGCCTGTCTCAGGTGCTTTGTTATAGAAACACCAAGCAGATCAGTCCAGCAGGGAGAATGGAAAAAGAGAGAAGGGCGGCATTGGAGGAAGTCCTTGTACCACACTGGGCCAACGGCCATGATGGAAGGGTTGGAAGGCTCAGATCAGCCCCCAGGATGTTAGCCACAAGAAGCCAAAAGACACATTTGCCTCCAAAAGTCAAGTTGAAGTTGTGCCTTTTTCTGTCACTGTTGCTATGGGAATAGAATGCCAGGACTGTGGCAGAATCATCTAAGTAGGATGTTTCTTCCAAGCGGCGTATCCGGGGGTCATCGGATGGGATTGGGAGTTCCTCTGCCAGCAAGCAAGGGGTAGATGCCACTGTGGGGCTTTGGGGTCTAGAAGACAGGAAACCACCTCCCCCTGCTCTCCTCCAGTCTGTATTCTATAGGTTCCTCTCTCTCTCTCTCTCTCTCTCCCTCCCTCCCTCCCTCCCTCCCCCCTTGCTCTGCCTCCCAAATGCTCAGAGAGCCAAGTGGCCTCTTGGGATCTCCTCTCTGCACGCAAGGGGTAAGCAGCTCAGCTCCCAGCCAAGAGGACTGTGCTCCGTAACCACAGTACCGACGTCCGTATCAACGCAGCTACCCTCACTGGAAGAAGACAAAGTATGTCCTAGATGTTGGACAGCTGTGGGGAAGACTGGAAGTAAGTGCCTATTGTGCACTATTCTGTGGCAAGTTGTATACAGGTGCATCTTATACAGGTGCATCTTATACAGGTGCGTTTTCTCCCTGAACCTGCAAAGCAATCCCAGGCTCACCAGTATCACTAACTCCATTTTACAGATGAAACAACTGAGGCTTACAGATCTCAAAGAATAGTTAAGTAATGAAGCCAAGACTTGAATTTATCTCAGGGCTTTTATTTTTATTTTGAAAGGCAAAGACAGAAAAACAGAGACACCGCGCCCCCGCCCCCCGCCCACCACGATCTACTGATTCAATCCCCCAAATGCTCACAAATGTCAGGGCAGAGCAGTGTCCACAGTCAGGAGCCAAGAACTCAATCCATGCCTCCCAGGAGGCTGGCAGGGACTCAAGTACTTGAGTCATCACCTGTTGCCTCCCTGGGGGTACACATCATCAGGGAGCCAGGGGGACGGGGGGGGGGGACGGTAAAGAGCAGTCCCAATCCACTAACTCAGTCACCACACAGCCAGGACAACTAGCCTGGGCCGGATGGAAACCAGAAGCCAAGAACTCCACTTGGATCTTCCATGGGGTGGCAAGGACCCAAGTGCTTAGGCTAGAAGTGGCTGGCTTCCCAGCACGTTAGCAGGGAGCTAGATCGGAAGCAGAGCAGTCTGGATTTGAACCAGGGCTGAGAGATGGCAGCAGCCCAACCCAAGGTGCCATGTCGCCAGCCCAAGAGCTGCCTTTTCCAGAGTCCCCGGGGTTGGTTCTGAGAGGCACTGGAGGTGGAGAAACTGTGACGGGAAAGAGGCGCCCTCCTACCTCCTGAACACATCAGCTCTGCAGCCTTCGATTTCCCCCAGGACCCAGCATGAGAAAGGAGACATTGCAGAGGCAGGTGAGATTTAAACACTGCTAAAACTGACATTTTTCTTCATTTCCAGTCCTGTCTGATACCTGATTGCAATTTCACAATATGTCAGAGGTCCCACCCCGGGAAAAATACTGACTCATAATAAGAACAGATTATTTCTGAAAATTTGCGGGCACATGGGTGCATCCCTGACTGGTTTGTATTGATGAGTCCCTTTTAAGTTTTATTCTGGTTTTAATTGACAAATAATAATTGTAGGGGCTGGTGCTGTGGCGTAGCAGGTTAGGCCGCCACCTACAGTGTCGGTCAGCATCCTTTATGGGCGCCGGTTCGAGACCTGGCTGCTCCACTTCCAATTCACCTCTCTACTATGGCCTGGGGAAGCAATGGAAGATGGCCCAAGTCCTTGGGCCCTTGCACCTGCGTGGGAGATCCAGAAGCAGCTCCTGGATCCTGGCTTTGGATCGGCACAGCTCCGGCAGTTACAGCCAATTGGGGGGTGAACCAGCAGATGGAAGACCTCTCTCTCTCTCTTTCTCTCTCTCTCTCACTCTCTGCCTCTCCTTCTCTCTCTGTGTAACTCTGACTTTCAAATAAATAAATAAACATTTAAAATAATAATAATAGTATATATTTTCAGAATACAGTATGCTTTGGTTTTTTTTTTAAAGGTGTATTTTATTTATTAGAGAAAAGGGACAGAAGTGATCTTCTACCTGCTGCTTTCCCAGGTACATTAGCAGGGAGCTGGATGGGAGGCAGAGCAGCCAGGACTGGAACTGGCATTCCAGTAATGGGGTGTCGTTGTCACCAGTGGGCGCTTTACCTCACATGACACCACTGACCCTCAATGTGATAATTCAATGGATATATATACATACACATTGTGGAATCTCCAAATCAGGCTAATTAGCATAATCCATCACTTCCAATATTTGTCTTGATTTGTCTTGTCTTCGTGGTCAGAACATTTAGCAAGGGAAGGTGGTGCAAGTACTTGGGACCCTGCACCCACATAGGAGACCTGGGTGGAGTTCTCGGCTCTTGGTCCAGCCTTGGCAATTGTGGTCCTTTGGTGGAGTGAACCAGTGAATGGAAGATCTCTCCTTCACTGTCTCCCTCTCTGTCTCTCTCTGTCTCTGTCTGTCTCTGTCTCTCTCTCTCTCTGTGTGTGTGTGTGTGTGTGTGTAACTCTCTCTTTCAAATAAATAAATCCTTTTTAAAAAATTAAAAAGTAATAAGATAAAACCGCCTCTTTTAGCCATTCTGAAACAAAAAATACTGGACATTGTTATAAATAAGTCACCGTAGCAGAACCTACTCCTTCTGTGTAACTGTGTACCCATGGACCAACACCCTCCTTTTCCTGTCGCCCCCATCTCCCCATTATCTGATCTGAATTAACTCCTGACCTGCAGGAAACAGTGGGGATTTCCTGGGATGCAGCAGATTTAAGAATCCACAAATCCCAGGCCCGTGGGAGTGGATTCGGTGTCAGCCTGACACGAGGATTAAAGCACTTCTTCAACGAATACATTATTTGAAGTCGGATTTTTTTTTCCTTTCTCCTCTCCACTCCCGCCTCCTTCCATGAAAAAAAAAAAAATACATATCACCGGAAGACATGAGCATATTGTCTTTCCTTCTCCCAAATAAAGGTAAACTGACAGCGCTTTCAATGAAGGCACGGCATGATTGGAATTAAATGTCAAATACGATTTTCTGTTGGCAATTCAAAGTGTTGGTGTCAAAACCAAAACTGACAGCGCGCCTGCAGATTAGTAGCTGTCTGGATGGCGGCGTCTCACTGCGGGGAAGGTTGACGATTTACCAGATTAATACAGCTCTCTTCACTCCAGCACTTAGGACATAATTTGTTCAAGCAGGAACCGATTAGACTGTGGCTGCCCACGAGCAGGAGGGCCCGGTGCCCTGGAGTTCTGCAGGGCGTTTGATGGTGCCCCCTGCCCTCTGCAGGGGGTCTGCTGGCATCACCAGGTGACAGGCAGGCAAGGCGAGAGGCACGGGGTAGGGGGGCCACAGCTGCCAGCAGCCCAGCTGTCAGTAGCCAGCGTGGTGACGTCCGTTGGCAACGGTTCAGGGGAAATGGAGTTCCTATTGATCTCACCGAGACGAAGTGGATGGAGGTGGAGGAGGATGGGAGACTTCGTGGCAAGTCATTGAATCATGCAGTTCTCCACGAGGGTTTCCTCCGGCTCTCACAAATAGATGGCTACCAGGGCTCCCAGACGGTAAGATCTTGCCCAGGATCACAGAGTGTGGGAGGTGGGGAAGGAGTCATTCTACTGCTTGAGACTCAGGCACCATTGTAGGCACTTTTCTCTCCAGCACCTTAAGACATAGCCTTAGTTCCAGAATCCACAGGGAGCTGGTTCTGGGGTCTTCATCAAATCCCTTAGGTGAAATGACATAGGATTTGCATAGAGGACACACAGCCTTCCACACCCTTTAATTCATCTCTAGATGACTTACAGCACCCAACACAATGGAAATGCTACTATTATACAGCTAGCTGTAGCACCGTGTAGTTTACGGAATAATAGCTTGGAAAAAAAAATGTCTGTACGTGACCAGCACAGACGCTATCTTTTTGTTTCCCAGATTATTTTCCATCCACAGTTTTATTGACTGCATGGATTTGGAACCTGCCGACGTCAAGGGCTGGTCATATGCACAGCCATCACGGGGGCCGGCACGGTGGCAAGTGATGAGTAAGGAGGGGTGTGAGCCGAGCCGCAGCAAGCACACGGCAAGAGCGTGCAACAGCAGGACCTCCTTAATTCCTGGGCCGCTGTTCTCCAAAACGGAATGATGAGGTGTCCCTAGAATAAATATTCAAACTGGGGAGGGGATTAAAGGACTTTGGAAACTGGGCTTCGATCTTGCGCACCTGCCATTTCTGCAGAGTGACAGCCATAGACCCCAGATAATAAAATAAATAAAACGGATGTCCTGCGTCCTGACCCATCGTAAATCACGTTGGCTCCTCGGCCAGCCTGATTTGAGGATTTCATCTCACCGAGACCCTGTTTGTTCTTCTTTCCCACCCCAACCCCCTTCTTCTTGTCCCCACTTCTAGGACAGAATGGAAACAGGTGCAAGCGGTTCATCCAGCACTGCATTTCAATTACCCGACTACACCAGGGTGTGACCTCCTGGGAAACTCACGAGACCATGTTCAGACTATGGTTTCAAAATGTTCACTCCCTTCTGGGTGAACTCTGACATCCAGATGCATTAATGTGTGCCATTTTCAACCCTCACGCCAATCTCCATCCTTGTACGTATCAGAATGTTAATGCCTGCTTCCCTGTTTGAGTTATGGTAATTTATTGTAATAGTGTATTTTGACCTTTTCAGTATTTTGTATTTTTATTGGATAGCTGTTTCGCCTCTTCCCTGGAGGGTTAGCCAGGCTGAAAATGAGAGAGACTGCTAAGACCAACCAATCAAAATACAGAATATTAAAAAGGTCAACACACAAGAGCAAACTACTAATTTGGAAAACATACAAAGGCAAAGAGGATAAAGGCTATGGACAGCACGGTGGCCCCTGGAAGAACAAGGGGACAGGAGAACCCCACAGGTTCCTTTCAAGCCCCTGCATACAAGTGAGTCCAACTGTTGAATGCAAACTAGTGCCAACCAACAGAGATAGAAGTGGGGTGTAACCTGTGCCATTTCTGTCTCTACCTGGCCAGTGTAGATGGCCAAGAGAGGAAGTAGGACTGGAAGATGCTAGCTCAGAAATGCCTATGTTGTGATGGGGCAGGTTAAGCTGCCCTTTGGGATGCCGGCATCCCATATCAGAGTGCTGGTTCATGGTCCAGCTGCTCCACTTCTGATCTGGTTCCTGCTGAAGAGCCTGGGAAACAGCAGAAGTTGACTCAAGTACTCCGGCCCTTGCCTCCCAACGTGAGAGACCAGGGTGGAGTTTTCCTAGTTCTGAGTGCAGCCTGGCCCAGTCTTAGCTGTTGAGGCCATTTGGAGTGGATTGGAAGATCTCACTCTCTGTCTCCCTCCGTTCTCTCTCTCTCTCTCTCTCCCCTCTCTCTGACTTTCAAATCAATCAATAAATAAACCTTAAAAAAAAAAAAGAAACACCAAGTCCTTTTTCAACATAATGTGCCATCACCAGAGCCTGCATGGTAGGTGTCCCGTACAGTCTGCAGGCAGATGAACATGTGAAGACTTTAGCACTGATAGGCATCTGTTTCTTTTTTGAAGATTCCCAGAAAGGGAAATCCTCAAACCTTCCCCATTGATTCTTCCCTATTGGGTTCTAAAAATTAAAACATAATAAGAAGTACATCTTTTTTTTTTAACTTTTATTTAATGAATATGAATTTCCAAAGTACGACTTATGGATTACAATGGCTTCCCCCCCATACCGTCCCTCCCACCCACAACCCTCCCCCTCCCACTCCCTCTCCCCTTCCATTCACATCAAGATCCATTTTCAATTATCTTAACATACAGAAGATCAGCCTAGCACACATTAAGTAAGGATTTCAACAGTTTGCTCCCACACAGAAACATAAAGTGAAAAATAATAGATGATTTTTTTAAATGATGATGAAATCAGATCAGACCTATTGTCATGTTTAATCCCAGTGAGAGTCAAGTTGGGAATTGATAATTTCTTTTTTTTTTACAGAAGATCAGTTTAGTATACATTAAGTAAAGATTTCAACAGTCTGCACCCCCATAAAAACACAAGGTGAAATATATTGTTTGAGTACTCGTTATAGCATTAAATCCCAATGTACAGCACATTAAGGACAGAGATCCTACATGAGGAGTAAGTGCACAGTGACTCCTCTTGTTGACTTTACCAATTGACACTCCTGTCTATGGCATCAGTAATCTCCCTATGCTCCAGTCATGAGTTTCCAAGGCTATGGAAGCCCTCTGAGTTCTCCGACTCTTATCTTGTTTAGACAAGGTCATAGTCAAAGTGGAGGTTCTCTCCTCCCTTCAGAGGAAGGTACCTCCAAGAAGTACATCTTGACAATCAAGATTAATGGATGCATAAACATGTGGATGCAGCGGAATAGGCATTTAGCCTAGCAGTTAAGAAGCCTGGGTCCCTCACTGGAGTACGACCTTTGGTTTCTGACTCCAGCTTCTTCTTGCTAATGGAGATCTTGGGAGACAGCGGAGATGACTCAAGTACGTGGGTCCCTGCCACCCATGTGAAAGACCTGGGTCAAGTTCCTGACTTCCAGCTTTGGTCCTGGCCCAGCCTTGACTATTGAGAGCGTTTGGAGAGTGAATCAGCAGATCGGAGCTCTCTTTCTCCACTACATGTCTCTTTTTCTGTATCTCAAATTAAAAAAAAAAAAAAAAAGCATAGTAATCTAAGTGAACTTCCAGGTCTGCTCTACTGAAAGTTATGGTCACCAAGCATCTAACTAGAAAGTTATCTGGGTCAATGCCCTTGTCCACTGACACTTACACTACTGAGTTTGTTACCAGCATAGAACAACACATAGAAAAGGTCCCCCTTGTCCCAGGATACTTGGTGCCCAAGAGAATCTGCATAAACCAGGGACCGAATTCTCATTGTAAGTTGGGAGGAGATTTGGATGGGGACTTATTGCATATGTCTGAAAAATTTTTGTTGTTACATACTTAATAAAATGTAAGTTAAAATTCTAACCATATTCTTAGATTAAAGCAAAAAATGATTTAAGGTTTGACTGAAAAGTTAGGGACCAATTTTCCCAACAAAATCGTGTGTTCACATAAATACATAACCTTCACAATGCCTTTGATAGAATCATGAAAGGGCTAACTTTTACAAAACAGTCAGAGGTCCCAAGATGAAGGCCTCCTTTAATCCTTTGATATTCCAGGGTTGTTGTTTTTTTTATTGTAATGGCTTGATCCTATTTGGTTTCCTTTTGCTTTTATATGTGTTTATTTCATTTATTTGTAAGGCAGAGAGAGAAAGAGAAAAAGACAGAGAAAGTCAGACAGACAGAGATTTCCCATCCATTGGTTTACTGCCCAGATGCCTGCATGAGCCAGGGCCAGGCCAGGCCAAAGTCAGGAGCCAGGAAGTCAATCCGGGTCTCCCACATGAGTGGCAGGGGCCCGTCCACTTGAGCCGTCGCCTGCTGCCTCCCAGGGCACACTCCGGTAGGAAACTAGAATTGAAGTATAGCCAGGATCTGAAGCCACACACTCTGTGTATGAGGCACAGGCCTCCCAAGAGGCATCGAAATCACTACAGCAAACACCTGCCTGCGATTCTGTGCTATGAATTTGGTTCCTTTTCTATTACTTAGTCGTCACCCGCAAGATCCTTGTCTGTCAGTAGATTTGAGAGCAACTCGAGCCATTCTACTGTGCCATTTCCATCCACTTCCTGAAATCCTATGTTCTTCACAAATTTCACAATTTCCTTTCCCTTTTGGTTTCCACCGTCTGGCCGAAACATCTGAAAAATCACCTGAAAACTGACCAAGCATCAGTACCGTACGTGTTTGTATTAAACAGAGCTTTGAGTTAATAGCATCTAATATTAGAAGTTCTCAGTGCATGTTTGACTGCTCTGAATTTCCTATGTAAACTTCAACTGCAGGGACTCTAATAATGAAAAACCAGCCAATGGACTCCAGATTCTCCAAGTGCAAAACAGCCTTTCAACATAAAACACCCCCTAGCAGACTTACAAGGGACAGCTGCAGTGGATTCAGCTGTTAATGCTTCCCAGTCTGAGTCCCCATGAATAGCAGCCCCATCAAGATTTTCAATGACCGTTCTTCAAGAAAATTTACCGGAAACGGCGCTGTGGCGTAGCAAGTAAAGCTGCCGCCTGCAGTGCTGGCATCCCATATGGGTGCCGGTTCGAGTCCCGGCTGCTCCACTTCTGATCCAGGCACAGCTCACTGCTGTGGCCTGGGAAAGCAGTAGAAGATGGCCCAAGTCCTTGGGCCCCTGCACTTGCGTGGGAGACCCAGAAGAAGCTCCTGGCTTCAGATCGGCGCAGCTTTGGCCATTGCAACCATTTGGGGAGTGAACCAACGGAAGGAAGATCTTTCTCTATGTCCCTCTCACTGTCTGTAACTCTACCTCTCAAATGAATAAATTAAAAAAGCCACTAAAAATGACTAGGTAAAAGAATCATAATTGGAGCACTCACACTCCATGCCAGAGTGTCTGGGGTCTAATCCCAGCTCTGTTCCCAATCCCAGCTTCCTGCCAATGTGTACCCTGCAAGGCAGCAGGTGATGGCTAAAGTACTTGGGTCCTGGTCACCCACAGAGGACTCCCAGGTTGACTTCCAGACTCTGGGCTTCTGCCTGACCCAGCCCCTGTTGTTGCAGGTATTTGAGGAGTGAATTAGTGGATGGATGCTCTCTCTGACTCCTTCAGTCTTTCTCTAGACCTTTAACTTTCAAGCAAAAAAAAATTTTTTTTAAAGAATGGTTAAAATATAAAATACTCGGCCGGCGCCGCGCCTCACTAGGCTAATCCTCCACCTAGCGGCACCGGCACACCAGGTTATAGTCCCGGTCGGGGCTCCGGATTCTGTCCCGGTTGCCCCTCTTCCAGGCCAGCTCTCTGCTGTGGCCAGGGAGTGCAGTGGAGGATGGCCCAGGTGCTTGGGCCCTGCACCCCATGGGAGACCAGGAAAAGCACCTGGCTCCTGGCTCCTGCCATCGGATCAGCGTGGTGTGCCGGCCGCGGTGCGCCGGCCGCAGTGCGCCAGCCGCGGCGGCCATTGGAGGGTGAACCAACGGCAAAGGAAGACCTTTCTCTCTGTCTCTCTCTCTCACTGTCCACTCTGCCTGTCAAAAAGAAATAAATAAAATAAAATAAAATAAAATAAAATAAAATACTCATATTGCACCATTACATTCAGTTATTTATTAAATATTTATTTATTTATGTGAAAGAGTTACAGAGAGAGAGAGAGAAAGAGAGAGAGAGAGAGAAGTCTTCCATCTGCTGGTTCACTCCCCAATTGGCCTCAACGGCCAGAGCTGCACTGATCCAAAGCCAGGAGCCAGGAGCTTCTTCCAGGTCTCCCAGGAGGGAACCCAAGGAGTTAGGCCATCGTCTACTGCTTTCCCAGGCCAAAGCAGAGAGCTGGATTGGAAGTGGAGCAGCTGGGTTTCAAACCAGCACCCATTTGGGATGCCAGCGCTGCAAACGACAGCTTCACCCACTAAGCCTCAGCGCCAGCCCCAGGTCCCTGCTTTTGATAAACGACCCTTTGAACACCAGGAACTGTACTTTGCACTTTGTATGCATCATCATTTCATTCTTAAAATAGCCCAAAGAAAAGCAGGTTTTATAAAAGCATGTTAGTGCATATTTGAAATAAGTAACAAAATAAGATACAAAGAGGTTTTGTAACTTCCTTGCAATCAAACATCTAGTTAGTGGCAGAGACTGGGCTCAAATCCAGGTCTCTCTGACTCCAGCTCAGCTTCTAACCACGCTACTGCAGTAGAAAAGACATCCATAAGAATATACATTAACACACTGCAGTAAGATCCTGGCTGGTTTCATTCCCATCCTTATATTTGCTTATATTGTCCACAGCTTTAAACTAAAGATGACTGTTTTTACATCTAACTTGAAGAGAAGAAAAATAAATTTTGTAAGCAGTTAAGGTCAGAGACGGGAGACCATTATGCTGCTTGTGACCAGTGGGAATCCTCAAGGCTCAAACAGGAAGAAAGCCTCTGTTCACATTGAACCTGGAGAGCAAACTCCAAGCTGAAGAGCTTGGCACATCCCCTAAGTGCTGCCCACACAGACAACGCCCGCTCTGCCTACTGAGCCCTTGAAAGAAGTGGCTGTGTGTGGTCGGAGAAAGTACACTGACCACAGTCAGAAGGCAGGACACCCACCACGTCCCACCAAGGCCAGCCTACCTGCCTGTCCCCAGCTCCACCAGCCTCATGCACATGGAGACAGACTCCATTCCACATCAGGCCCTACCTTCCCATAGTCCTCCTGGAGACTACCAGCATCTGCCTTAGCCTACCTGGGCGTCCTGAGGGCATCAGTGGCTGGCCCTGACAACCTGCCTGCTCACACTAAGCTCCTACCCAGTCTCCATAGCCTTTTAGCCACAGCCCCTCCTGTCTGCAAAAGCCTATTCCTGGATGATTATTTAACCTATGCTGTACACAATGGCTTTGAGAGAAACTGAGATCTTAACCTCTGGGCTGCCAAGGTAGCAGGTGCTCCTTAAACTCCTCTCCTCTGTCCCCAAAGCAAATTCAGTGCATCCTACCAATATTAGCACTTACTATGAATGCTAGGAAGATGTGAAACTGAAAACCCAATGTACAAAAACCAGCCGCCAAAGGTGGAAAGGGCCGGGAAGCCAAACAATGAGACCGATAGATCCAGAATTGCACAGAGTAGAATCTGTTAGGGATTTGTGAACAGAAGCAAGGTCTCAGGCAGCTGCAAGACAGGGGGATCACTGCACCCCAAGGCAGCAGGAAGCAGGGAAGTGTTATATACTAACTTAGACAAAGGTGTCCTGCAGCCAACCAGAGTGCACTGCGACTTTATGGGCAAATATGAACAGGACAGGGGTCAGTTATGGGTTATCAGTCAGCACTCAGCGCCAGATGCTCGGGAGACGGCTTGAGTGATCACATTCATGGTTGCCTTACAACCAAGATAGCATCAGTCGCATCATGTGGAATCCCAACCCTCAGGGAGCACTGACTTGGAGCCACCCTGATGGGTTTCCTTTGTCCCCACATACCATCACCACCCAAGACAGCCCATCTTAGTGGTCAACTTCTGATTACAGTCGTTTTGCAGCATCTGCAGAAGAATACCAGACTCTGCAGGAGCCCAAGTCCTTCTATAAAAACACCGTAACCTTTGCATTTAACCTACATCCTTCTCTATACTCTAAGTCATCTCTAGATGACTGACCCTAATGTAAGGTCAATGTTGTGCAAATAGTTGGCACTTTATGTTGTTTAGGGAACAACAAGGGAAAGAAAGTCTGTATGTGTTCAGCACAGATACAACCACTATGGGCCTAACTACATCAAACACAAAGGCAATAAGATGGGAAGCAAACGGGGCTCAAACAACAAGTGCTGGAGAGAGACAGAGGATCATGGAGTCTGCAGCCGGGGGTGACTACAACTCACTGCACCTGAATGGTTTCACCATCATGCTCGGCACACAGTAAATTCGGATTTTGTTTCTTGGAACTTTCTGGAATATTTTTCAAATATTTTCAACCTGCACTTGGTTAGATCTATAAGTGCAGGAATTGCATATATAAAAGACCAACTGTATATTAGTTTATTCTATGTCAGATAGTCTTCTAGTTGCTTTATGTTATGATTCTGGCCTTCTTCTTCTATACTTGAAAAATTGGGGGTATTATTATTTATTTTTTTTTGGACAGGCAGAGTGGACAGTGAGAGAGAGAGACAGAGAGAAAGGTCTTCCTTTTGCCGTTGGTTCACCCTCCAATGGCCGCCGCAGGCAGCGCGCTGCAGCCAGCACACCGTGCTGATCCGAAGGCAGGAGCCAGGTACTTATCCTGGTCTCCCATGGGGTGCAGGGCCCAAGCACTTGGGCCATCCTCCACTGCACTCCTGAGCCACAGCAGAGAGCTGGCCTGGAAGAGGGGCAACCGGTAAAGAATCCGGCGCCCCGACCGGGACTAGAACCCGGTATACCGGCGCCGCAAGGCAGAGGATTAGCCTAGTGAGCCGCGTCGCCGGCTAAATTGGGGGTATTATTGACTGAATGCCTCTGCAACCCCCAAACTTCATCCATTGAAATTTAATCTCCAGTGTGCTGGTATGTGAGATGAGGCTTTTGGGAAGTGACTAAGTCATGAGGTGGGAGCCCTCATGAATGGAATGAGTGCCCTTGTGAGAAAAGACCAGACAGCTACTAGCTCACTCTCTGTCCACCATGTGGAGATAGGAGAAGTCAGCCGTCTGCAACGAGCCGAGGGCCCTCACCAGAACCTGGCCATGCTGGCAACCTGATCGCAAATTCGCAGCCTTCAGAACCATGAGAAATAAATGCCTACTGTTTGTGAGTCACCCAGTCTAGGATATTTCTTACAGCAGCTCATGCTGATGAGTTACAGGAATTCACGTCACTGTCACCACCACTTTTCTTTTTTTTTTTTTTCTCATTAGAAAAAAATGTTTGACTTTTTTTTTTAACTTTTATTTAATGAATATAAATTTCCAAAGTACAATTTATGGATTACAATGGCTTCCCCCCCATACCATCCCTCCCACCCGCAACCCTCCCCTTTCCCACTCCCTCTCCCCTTCCATTCACATCAAGATCCATTTTCAATTATCTTAACATACAGAAGATCAGCCTAGCACACATTAAGTAAGGATTTCAACAGTTTGCTCCCACACAGAAACATAAAGTGAAAAATAATAGATGATTTTTTTAAATGATGATGAAATCAGATCAGACCTATTGTCATGTTTAATCCCAGTGAGAGTCAAGTTGGGAGTTGATAATTTTTTTTTTTAGTTTAGTATGCATTAAGTAAAGATTTCAACAGTTTGCACCCCCATAGAAACACAAAGTGAAATATATTGTTTGAGTACTCGTTATAGCATTAAATCTCAATGCACAGCACATTAAGGACAGAGATCCTACATGAGGAGTAAGTGCACAGTGACTCCTGTTGTTGACTTTACCAATTGACACTCCTGTCTATGGCATCAGTAATCTCCCTATGCTCCAGTCATGAGTTTCCAAGGCTATGGAAGCCCTCTGAGTTCTCCGATTCTTATCTTGTTTAGACAAGGTCATAGTCAAAGTGGAGGTTCTCTCCTCCCTTCAGAGAAAGGTACCTCCTTCTTTGAAGACCTATTCTTTCCACTGGGATCTCACTCACAGAGATCTTTTGCCAGAGTGTCTTGGCTTTCCATGCCTGAAATACTCTCATGGGCTTTTCAGCCAGATCCAAATGCCTTTAGGGCTGGTTCTGAGGCCAGAGAGCTATTTAGGACATCTGCCATTCTATGAGTCTGCTGAGTATCTCACTTCCCATGTTGGATCACTCTCCCCTTTATTTATTCTATCAGTTAGTATTAGCAGGTACTAGACTTGTTTATGTGCTCCCTTCGACTCTTAGTCCTTTCATTATGATCAATTGTGAACTGAAATTGATCACTTGGAATAGTGAGATGGCATTGGTACATGCCACCTTGATGTCACCACCACTTTTCAATAGGTCACTCAAGGAAGAGAGAGAAGAGATCAAGTTAGAAACAGAAAGGCGGGCCGGCGCCGTGGCTCAATAGGCTAATCCTCCGCCTTGCGGTGCTGGCACACCGGGTTCTAGTCCTGGTCGGGACGCCGGATGATAATCCCGGTTGCCCGTCTTCCAGGCCAGCTCTCTGTTGTGGCCAGGGAGTGCAGTGGAGGATGGCCCAAGTCCTTGGGCCCTGCACTTCAACACAGAGAAGTGTTGAAATTTCCAACAGAAGTGGAACGAAAGGAGAAAGAATTGGCCTGCAGCCGGAGGGAGCTTGTTTGTGGAACCCAGGACTGATGGGTAGAATTGAGGAGAGGAGCTCGTTAGAAAATCAAGGCCAACAGTAAGAAATCGACTTCCAGGGAATCGCAATCCCAGGTCTCGCCTGGGCCCTTCTACATGGCTCTAACCAAGAGCTAATATAGTATTTGCTCTAGGAAGACGGTTCCAGAGTGACGAATGAGATTTAGTTAGTTACTGTAACACACATTATTTCTTGGAGTTTCCAGTTCCCCAATGAGAAAAGCCATTCTTCTTTTTCAACATATGCCTGATTTTTTTAACCTCTGAGGCAATCATCAAATGGCTTCCATTTATTTCCAAAGACATTTTATCTGCCTTGAGGTTTTCCCTACTAGAACCTGGTGCTAGGATCGACTGCTGCTTTGTTACAACAACACTCACCAAATTATGCACAAGGATGACAAACTGAGCATGTCATCCTCACACAAAAGTGGTCTAACATACCCTATTCCCTTTTGCAGACATTGGTAAAACTATCATAAAAAATATGAAAATCAAGAATTGTCTCTCTCTGGTGGTCCGTGAAGTCTTCCCACTTTGTTCCAAGCTAAATCACTTGTGGTTATTATTTCTTTGAGTGGACTCCTCTGTGTAACAGATCATCAGATCAACCCTGTTCTTGCAACCTGCTTTGTTGACTCATTCATCCTCCCAGGCTGGGCGGTACTGAGTTTCACACTTTTCTTTTATATGAATGTAACACCTTCCTCTAGAGAGAACCAAGCATTTGCAAATACCACTAGTTATTTATTAAAGGCATTTCACTGAATTAGAAAGCTGCAAATTATAGAGAAATGAAGAGCTTACACATCTGTAGGTATTGGTCAGTTTCCAGTGATGAGCTGAAGGAACTCTTAAGCAGTCAAGAATGAGTATTATAGGATGTTTCAAAAAGAGTGTGTGCAGGAAGACATGTAAACTAAGAGCCTAAGTCATATGGGACACTTGCCCCGCCAAGCAGGCTGACACCATGAGTGGGGAGAACAGATATTTTCTCTATCTGGAGTTGACCCTGCCCTTCTCTTCTCATGGAGCCTCTACAATCAAATTCATCCTTCAAGGGGCCGGCCCTGTGGCGTAGCGGGTAAGGCCGCTTCCTGCAGTGCTGGCATTCCATGTGGGTGCAGGTTCGAGTCCCAGCTGCTCCGCTTCCAATCCAGCTCTCTGCTGTGGCCTAGGAAAGCAGTAGAAGATGGCCCAAGTCCTTGGGCCCCTGCACCTGTGTGGGAGACCCCGAAGAAGCTCCTGGCTCCTGGCTTCGGATTGGCAGAGCGCCAGTCATTGAGGCCAACTGGGGAGTGAATCAGCACATGGAAGACCGACCTCTCTCTCTCTCTTTCTCTCTCTCTCTCTCTCTCTGCCTCTCCTTCTCTCTCTATTTAACTCTGACTTTCAAATAAATAAATAAATCTTTAAAAAAAATCATCCTTCAAGGCCGATCTCTCTCCCCCTTGCTTCCTTAGCCTTATTTAACTCCCTTGGCTGGCAATGATCTTGCTACCATTTAACAGTCTGCATTGGCAGGGATCCTGTATGACATTGTATTATTCTGATTGCCATTTACATCTTGCCCAACAAACTGAATTGTAAGCAATTGTTAGAAGTAATGTTGCTTATATTTTTGAGCCCTGATCTCCGAGCCCCAAAATCAGAACACAGAGTAGAAAATCAATCCTTGGTTATTTTATCTGCTTATATTGCTATTAATAAATTATTATGAGAACCTTCTCCGAAAATCTAAGGGCCCAGAACATATATTTATGACAATAGCTTTTTGCTGGTACCATACAAATTATATCTAAACCAAGACGTACTGTGTGTCTCATTTTTTTCCCCATTATTTTTGCCTCCTACATTCTTTTTCCCTCCGCTTCCAAGTATACTGTTGTGAATATTCTTCCTTTCTAAGAACATTTTCCTTCAAACATTTCTCTATAAATAGACAAAGGTCAAAGAGTGTTCATGGAAGAGAGAAGAGTCACAGATTAAAAATAGGAGTTGGAGGGCAGCTGTCTGGCCGGTGATTAACATGCCGGTTCAGACACCCGTGTCCCACATGGAAGGGGTTGGAATCAATGCTCAACTCTGGCTCCTGACTCCAGCTTCCTGCTCTTGATAGCAGCTGGGATGGGGCAAGTCACAGGGTCTCTGCCATTCACGAGGCAGATCTGGCTTGAGTTCTGACCCGAGCTTCACCTTGGCTCAGCCCCAGGCATTGCAGGCATCCAGGGAGTAAACCAGTAGATGGAAGCACTCTCTTTGTCTGTCACTCTCCTCTCAAAGAATGTTTTTTAAATTGATGTTGGGTAAAAGATAATAATATTCAACTTCCTGTTTCTCCCACAAAGAGAGAGCTCCCACCTCCTTCTTGCCAAGAATTCTTTTTTTTTTCTTAAAGATTTATTTGTTTGTTTGCAAGACAGAGTTATAGAGAGGCAGAGGCAGAGAGAGAAAGAGAGAGGTCTTCGGTCCACTGGTTCACTCCCCAAATGGCCACAACAGCCAGAGCTGGGCTGATCCAGAGCCAGGAGCTTCTTCCAGGTTTCTCACATGGGCCCAAGGACTTGGGCCATCTTCTACTGCTTTCCCAGGCCATAGCAGAGAGCTGGATCGGAAGTGGAGCAGCGGGGTCTCAAACCGGTGTCCATATGGGATGCCGGCACCGCAGATGGCAGCTTTGCCTGCTACACCACAGCACCAGCCCCTCACTGGGAGTCCTTGAGGACTTTTGACTCCTGATAGATGCAAAGATGAGAAGGAAGCAGCAGGGATGAGTTCTTCCTTCTAGGTACTCAGTAAAGAATATCTAGAGAATTCTGCATCTAGAAAGATGATGCTTCAGACACCTGAAACAGATTCTACCACAAAAAACAGAGGACGGAAAAACAGCAATAAATGCACTGTAAATGCATTGCTGAGCTTACAAAGAAAAAAAGGAAAATCCTCAAGGGAGGAAAATGTGTTTTGCAACACCAGTCTTCTAGGCAAACACCAAAGTTGGGTTTCCTTAGGGAAACGCTGATTCTGAGACTGTAGCATTTTGGAAATTAATGGTCACATCTGAAGGAATAGGAGACTCGACCTGCTGTCCATGCTAAGCAGGAGAGCAGAACCAAAGAATTCTGCATATAATCAGGATACCCTGAGGGTCACATTCTGAAAGGAAAAGATAGTCAAGCAAACATGCATGTAAATTATTACCAACACCCCTCACAAGTTCCATTTCATGTATAAATAATTGTTCACAAGAACACAGGGGATATTTACGAAACTGAACATGCAGTAGTCCACCAAAACTGCATAGCATGCTGACCAAACTCTCTAACCACAGGTCAATAACCATAAAAATCGATTGTAATATTTGCTTTAAAAATTAAGGGCGGGTGTTATTGCACAGCAGGCTAAGCCATTACTTGCTAAATCTGCATCCCACATCAGAGTGCTTGTTCCATCCAATCCCTGCTACTCTGTTTCTGATCCAGCTTCCTGCTAGTACACCCTGGGAGGCAGTGGGTGATGATTCAAGTGGTTGGGACTCCGGCACACCCCTAGGAGACCCGGATGGAGTTCCAGGCTCCTGATTGCCCCCAGCAAGCCACAGATGTTGTATTTGGGGAGTACACCTATGGTTAGAAGGCTCTGTCCCTCCCTGGCTCTCAAGAAGGTAAAAATAGATAAAAATTAAACACTTTTTCAAATCATTTAGAAATTTTAAAACATACTTCTCTATCATTATGAATCAAGGTAAAAATCATAATGATTTGTTTTATTTGGGAGGCAGATGGACAGATCTCCTATCTGAAATCTCCACACCCCCTCAATGCCCATAACAGCCATGGTTGGGCCAGGCCAAAGCTTAGAGCCCAAAATTCAATCCATGTCTCCTACATGGGTGGCAAGGACCCAAACACTTCAGCCATCACCTGCTGGCTCCCATGCAATGCGTTAGCAGGAAGTTGGATGGGAAGCCGAGGCCAGGACTCAAAGCTGGGCATGCAGACAGGGAATGCAGCCGTTCCAACCCATGTCTTAATCACTACACCAAACACACACTCTCAGAAATTTTTTATTATTTAGCATTGGACATAACGAAAGCAATACATATCCAAATAACGATACAAATAAAGGAATAGGAAGGAAGCTTATACCCTTACATTCTGACATTAAAAAGGAAGAAGGCTAGTATAATTATGTGTCAATCAAAAATAAAATAAGGGGCCGGTGCTGTTGCATAGCAGGTAAAGCCACCGCCTGTGGTGCCTGCAACCCATATGGGCACCAGTTCGAGACCCGGCTGCTCCATTTCCGATCCAGCTCTCTGCTATGGCCTGGGAAAGCAGAAGAGGATGGTCCAAATCCTTGGGCCCCTGTACCCACGTGGGCGACCTGGAAGAAGCTCCTGGCTCCTGGCTTTGGATAGGTGCAGCTCCAGCCATTGCAGACATTTGGGGAGTGAGCCAGCGGATGGAAGACCCTCTCTCTCTCTCTCTCTCTCTCTCTCTCTCTGTACCTCTCCTTCTCTCTGTACGTAACTGTGACTTTCAAGTAAAAATAAGTATATCTTAAAAATAGAATAAAATAAGCAATAATAACCAAAAATAAAATACAAAATAAGTAAATGTAGACTTCAACTCACCCCAGACTCATAGAACCAGAATTTCCATTTCACCAAGATCCCAGGGGAGACGCATGCATGTTAAAAAAAAAAAAAAAAGGAATATGGCTAAAAATAAGTGAGCATCTAGTTTAAGAACTAGGGTAGGGGCCGGCGTTGTAGCATAGTAGGTTAAATCTCCACCTGTGGCACTGGTATCCCATATGGACGCTGGTTCAAGTCCTTGCTGCTCCACTTCTGATCCAGTTTCCTGCTGATTGGCCTGGGAAAGCAGTGAAAGATGGCCCAAGTCTCGGCCCCCTGCACCCATATGAAAGACACACATGAAGCTCCTGGCTCCTGACTTGTGGATATTTGGGGAGTGAACCACAGGATGAAAGACACCCTCACTCTCCCTCTCTCTCTCTCTCTCTCTTGCTTTCTCCATATCTCTGCCTTTCAAATAAATAGATAAATCTTAAAAAAATAAAATATTAAAAAAAGAGGGGCCAGTGTTGTGTGGCATAGCACTGTGGCATAGCCCCAGCCTACAACTGTAGCATTCCATATGAGCTCCAGTTCAAGTTCTGGCTGTTCCTCTTCTGATCCAGCTCCCTGCTATGGCCTGGGGAAGCAGTTGAAGATGACCCAAGTCCTTGTGCCCCTGCACCCACGTGGGAGACCGGGAAGAAGCTCCTGGCTCCTGGCTTTGGATCTGCCAAGCTCTGGCCATTGCAGCTATTTGGGGGAGTGAACCAGTGGATGGAAGACCTCTCTCTGTCTCTCCCTCTCTCTGTGGGGAGCAATCCGGACTAGACTGAGTTACTGGAATTAAGACTTATTCTATGCATCTGCTCTCCCACAATATGGCGCTGGGAGAGAAGTAAACAGCTTCCGCACAGCTGCCTCCAGTTCAACCAATAAACTGTAGGACTTGCTCCTGATTGGAGAGCAGCGTACTCGGCGTGTGGGCAGCCGAGTTAGGATTGGCGGAGGAGGACTATAAAGGAGGAGAGAGACGGCATGCACCGGGAACATCTATGGGGAACATCTAGCTGAGGGAACACCTGTGCAGCCCCCGAGAAAGCCGGCCGGCGGTGTGCCGCTCCCCTGCGGAAGTGGGGAAAGTGGCCAGGGGGAACTGCCCTTCCACGGAGGTGGAAGGGATAGTAGCCAACCCGGGAAGAACCAGCAGCAAACCCGGGGAGGGCCGAGCAGACGAAAGAACAGCGCAGGGTCCTGTGTTGCTCCTCCACGAAGAGGGGGAGCGACACTCTCTGTCTATAATGCTACCTCTCAAGTTAATAAATAAAATCTTAAAAAAAAAAAAAAAAACGTGGATAGAGTGGAGAGGAAGGAGAGAAGAACATAAACCTGGAGCAATTATCATCTAGCTACCTATCATCTCTACCTCTACCTCTACCTCTACCTCTACCTCTACCTCTACCTCTACCTCTATCTCTCTCTCTATCTCTCTCTCTCTCTGTGTCACCTTGGCTTTCAAATAAATAAATAAATCCTCTTTTTTTAAAAAAAAAAGAAGACTATAAACATAAAGATAGCAGAAGAAAGGAGATGATAAAATAAGAATATAAGTTAATGTTACAGAAAACAAAGATTCAGTGGAGGAAATAAATCCCAGAATTGATTTCTTTTTAAAAAAAATCAATAAAGTACACAATTTCTAATAGTAGTCAATGAGACAGAAAGAAGAAAGTCACAAGAAATAATTGTAGAACTTTTTAAAATGACACATAACTAAATACAAAGTTTGAAATGAAAATACAAGAATATTATATAAAAAACTATGTGTTAATACACTCAAAAACTTAGGTGGAAGGAGAAAATTCTAGAATAATGTGCATTATCAAAATTGATCCAAAAGAAATAGAAGACTTGGACGATCTTGTACTCATCAAGGAAATTGAGTTTATAACTAAAATTATTCTCCACAGAAGTGAAGACCTGTCCAGATGGTTCTGTAGTGGAGTTCAACCAAATAGTCAAGCAAAATACAATTCCAGTCCGATATAAAATCTTTCTGAGAATATGCAATTTAATAGATTTGTGTGACTCAATACCAACACCAAAGATAGTACAAAAAATTTAAATCACAGGTTAATTTCCCTCGGGATGCAAACTTTGAAAACAAAATATTACCGTGACAAATCGAGCAATGTCTGAACATAACACTTTATCATGACTAAATTGGGATTATACCAGCAAGGCAAACCGGACTCAGTGTTTGAAAATCTTTATGGTGCAGCGTTAAGTTGCCACTTGGGATACCCACATTCCATATGGGAGTTTCTGGTTCATTCCTGACTCTGCTTCCAACCCAGCTGCCTGCTTGTGCACACTCTGGGAGGCAGCAAGTGATGACCCACGGACTTGGGTCCCTGTCACCCATGTGGGAGGCCTGCACTGGATTTCTGGCTCTTGACTTAGGCCTGGGTCAACCCTGGCTATTGCAGTTATTTGGGGGGATGAACCACTAGATGAAAGATATCTGTGTGTGTGAGTATATGTGTGTGTGTGTGTGTACCTTTCAAATAAATAAATTTATTCATAAAGAATAAATTTATTCATAAAGAATGAATAAAACTTTTAAGTCTATGTGTGTCCATTTGCCCTTCCTCACTCCTTCAGAGCAGTTGCAACATCACTAACACACAGTCATACTACTTCTCTCCCTTCCTTCCCAGTCCACTCAGCCCTGGCAAGATTGGTATGCTATGAGTCCTGGTCTCTCCCCCAATTCTCACAGGCTAGGCTGTTTCTCATGGAAATATCAGTACCATGGGGCCAGCACTGTGGTGCAGTGGGTTAAGCCACTGCCTGCAACGCTGTCATCCCATACGGACACCGGTTCGAGTCCTGGCTGCTCCACTTCAGATCCAGCTCCCTGCTAATGCACCTAGGAAAGCAGTCGAATGGTCCAAGTGCTTGGGCCCCTGCACGCATGTGGAAAACCTGGATGAAGGTCCTGGCTCCTGGCTTTGGATCAGCCCAGCTCTGGCAGTGGCAGCCATTTGGGGAGTGAACCAGTGGATGGAAGTCCTTTCTCTGTGTCTCTCCCCACCTCTCTCCCTCTCTGTAACTCTGTCTTTCAAATAAATAAATAAATCTTAAAAGAAAAAAAAAAGAAACACTTCAAATCACACTTCAAAATGTGATTGCCCCAATATCTTGAATGTCTGATTGTTGCAGAGTTTCTGGGAATTATTAAGAAATACAAGAGCATGAGGCTTTTAGCCAGAAGGTATAGAAAAATCACTTCATCCTCAAAGCAAATCTGACCATTACAATGACTGACAATCTTCACATCCATTCGCAAGTAGATAAAATGTTCTCAGAACCCAGTGCCCACTACTCTAGATCCATATTGCTAGTTCCAATCACAAATAAGGAAGTCGTGTTAGCTTAGTGGAGGAATTAGCCAAAAAATCTCACAAGCAAAGGAGAAACCAAAAACCCTTAGAGCTTCAGCCCTAACAGAATGTCAGGCAGCCATGTCAAGTTCTCAAAAGTCCACCACCTGTCGAGTCTGCAGGGAACGGTGAGTTCCTCGGATCCCAAGAAGGCTTCTCTCGGAAAAGGGGAAAGGGACCAATTCCCACATCTTCCAACATGACCTTGTCTTTAAGGACCACTCGATAAAACTCACCCAGTAATTCACCCAGGATGCTGTCCATTCTTCTCCACCCCGCACACCTGGAGCTCTGCATTTCCCTGAATGGTTCTGCCCAGTAACACAGCTGTCAATCACCATCGGAGGGGCTGGTTCCCACAGCCCCACACTGTCCCCTGATCCCAGGAGCACACCCTTCTCTCTGTATTTCTCCCACTTGGAAGGCTGGCTAGGATGTACTGCTCTGCACTATTTCTCTTTTCTGTGGTGGCTGCATTTTCCCTGCATTCTGCAATGCCTTAGCTTTGCCCCATAAAATCTATTTCCAAGGAAAACTTCCTCTCTTCCTTTCCATCTTTGCCACGGCTGGAAAAACCCGCTTGAAATAGCTGTGAATTTCACTGTCTCTGGGAAATTCATGCTCTGTATCAGGATGTGAGGTTCAGAATCCCGTAACTCTTGTCGTCTTTCAATATTCAAATTCTCCATGTCTAGGCAACTTGAACTCAGCGTTCCTAGATGCGAGTTTGCATGTTTTTTTTTGTTTTGTTTGTTTGTTTGTTTTTTGACAGGCAGAGTGGACAGTGAGAGAGAGAGACAGAGAGAAAGGTCTTCCTTTGCCCTTGGTTCACCCTCCAATGGCCACCGCGGCCGGCGCACCACGCTGATCCGATGGTAGGAGCCAGGTGCTTCTCCTGGTCTCCCATGGGGTGCAGGGCCCAAGCACTTGGGCCATCCTCCACTGCACTCCCTGGCCACAGCAGAGAGCTGTCCTGGAAGAGGGGCAAGCAGGACAGAATCCGGCGCCCCGACCAGGACTAGAACCCCGTGTGCTGGCGCCGCAAGGCGGAGGATTAGCCTAGTGAGCCACGGTGCCGACCAAGGGTCTTATTTTTTTTAAGGTTTGTTTATTTATTTGAAAGGTAGAGTTATAGAGAGAGAGAAGGAGAGGCAGAGAGAGACAGACAGAGATCTTCCATCCGCTAGTTCATTCCCTAGTTGGCCACAACAGCCAGAGCTGCGCCCATCCAAAACCAGGAGCCCGGAATTTCTTCCGGGTCTCCCACGTGGGTGCAGGGGCCCAAGGACATGGGTCATCTTCCACTGCTTTCCCAGGCCACAGCAGAGAGCTAGATTGGAAGTGGAGCAGCCGGGACTCAAACTGGCGCCCATATGGGATGCCAGCACTGCAGACAGTGGTTTTACCCGCTAAACCACAGCATCCGCCCCCTGCAGGAGTCTTTGAACCTGTGGCTACCTTCAGATGAGAAGCCCTGTTCCTCCCTCCCACCGCTCAGCTCAGCCGAACCATCTGCAGTCTCTCAGCAACTTTCTCACCTTCCACGTCCCTTCCCACAGGTCCTTCCAGATCTGAAAGACTCCAGGCTATTTTCAAACTGATCCCTGCTCTCTCAGAATCATCTCCCAAGACCTGAGTGTCCTCTGTCCACACCAATCCCTGAGTCCCTCTCACTCACTGTCCTTTTCCACCCGTGATGAGCCGACCTGATTCCCAGGCACAGCAAAGTGTTTGTTGCTGGGCTTGCTTCCTCCCAAAACACTCTTTTGTGGATAATTTCATTAAGTTGTTCCCCTGACTCAATCTAAGAAAATCACACACCATCTGCACACAGAGCCCTCACCCCATTCTACTTAATCTGTTCTTGGATAAACTCCACCGTCTCCCAATGCAGGAGCCCATCTTCTCTGTATTTCTAAGGCACAGCCCCTCTGAATGGGAAAAACAAGAGAATAAAATGAAATTTGAATCCGTTAATACCAGCTCACTGCACAATCCAGATGCTAAAGGGATTTTACCCAAGAAGTCTGCCTGTTTTGAAGTCAGCTCTTTTAGAATCCAGAAGTTTTCACCCATGCCAAACCCAGATTCTCACTAAAGAAAATTGGGACACAATCTCCTCTACCCCTCCCCTCCCTCTCTCCCCCCTCCCCCGTCCCCTCCCTCTCCCTCCTCTCTCTCCCTCCCCCTCCCTCTCCCTTCCCCCTCCCTCTCTCCCTCTCCCCTCCCCCTCCCTCTCTCCCTCTCTCCCTCTCTCCCCTCCCCCTCCCTCCCCCTCCCCCTCCCCTTCCGCCCTCCCTCTCCCGCCCTCCCTCTCCCTCTCTCCCTCTTCATCTCCATCTCTGTATGTATTGTGTGCGTAAGTGTAGCTCTGCCTTTCAAATAAACGAAAATAAATCTTTTAAAAGAGCAGGTAGTTTACAATGTGT
This sequence comes from Oryctolagus cuniculus, assembly GCF_051225735.1. Classification (NCBI taxonomy): domain Eukaryota; kingdom Metazoa; phylum Chordata; class Mammalia; order Lagomorpha; family Leporidae; genus Oryctolagus; species Oryctolagus cuniculus. The sequence continues at coordinate 15,331,164 of NC_142885.1, read as the reverse complement.
TTACGAGGCAAAGTGGACTAGATTCCCAACCCTTGACTGGCACTGCCCAAGGCTACCCTCTCGTCATCTCTGCTACATTTCCCAGAGAGCCCAGGGCTAAGGATTTGCCTTCACATCCCCACCTGGTCAACCTGGGATTGAAAACGTTTCCATCCGCTCTGAAGCCCCGCCCCGGCCCTGCCGCTCTTGTCTCTTTTTATAACCAGGGCCGCTTCGCAGGCTGTCAGATCAACCCATCGACCTCACCTGGATTCATGGAGAACAGAGCTGCTGCCGGAGAATCCGGGGAAGAAGAGGACTTGCATCTTCTCCCACCCTCGCTTGTGTCCTTGAAGTCTTCGCTTCATCCTCAAACCTCAAAGCCCAGCAAAGCTCCTCCTTCCGGGGGTCTCCAATCCCCCTAAAGATGAGACCATGCCACCACCTGACACGGTTCTCAGCTGAAGCAGCCAACAGCCAAAGCAATGGAACAAAGCCCCAGGCAGCCTCCCCTCTCAAGAGCCAAAGGAAAGAGCGAGGAGACCACAGCCGCTGCATCCGCCCAACTGAGTTGTTGGTGTAGGGGTGACATAGTGCTGTGTGCTGATTTACGAGGTGATAAAGTGGCTGCAGGGTGGAGGCTGGGCTGTATATGCTCCTGAAGCCATGTTCCCGCAGTGTAGACGCACGCATCAAGCCACACGCGCCGTGCGCTGACTTTGATTGTCAGTAAGGACTGTTTCAAAGGGGAAACAGGGAAGGATTCCAGACTGGCTGATCTGTGCCGTCTCAGGGAGGCTGGGAGGGAGGGTTCTGTTTCCAGGACTTCCCAGGCTGGGCAGTTTGCAAAGATGCAGGAATCCTTCAGGGGTGGCAGGCTCCACCCCTGGTGGTTTGGAGATAGCTGCAACCGAGGGCCGTAGCTTCAGAGAGACATGGGACTTACACAGAAGGAATGTTGTAAGTTATCTATTGGAGCCAGCATTGTAGCATAGCGTGTTAAGTCATTCCTGCAACGCCAGCATCCCAGAGGGGTGCCAGTCCGTGTCCTGGCAGCTTGGTTTCTGATCCAGCCCCCTGCAAATGGCCTGGAAAAAGCAGCAGATGGCTCCTGCCACGCAGGTGGGAGACCCGGATGGAGCTCCTGGCTCCTGGTTTAAGCCTGACCATCTGGGAGTGAACCAGTAAATAGAAGATCTCTCTCTCTCGATTAATTTATTTATTTGAAAGAGTTACACAGAGAGAGGTAGAGGCGGACAGAGAGAGAGGTCTTCCATCCGCTGGTTCACTCCCCAGTTGGCCTCAATGGCCGGAGCTGCGCTGATCTGAAGCCAGGAGCCAGGAGCTTCCTCTGGGTCTCCATGAAGGTACAGGAGCCCAAGGACTTGGGCCATCTTCTACTGCTTTCCCAGGCCATAGCAGAGAGATGGATGGGAAGTGGAGCAGCCGGGACTGGAACCAGCACCCATATGGGATGCCGGCACTACAGACTGCGGCTTGACCCACTATGCCATAGCGCCGGCCCCGATCCTCTCTCTTTCTCTTTCATGTGATGACAAGGTGGTCACCTACAAGCCAGGAAGAGAGCCTCACCTGGATCTTGGACTCCCAGCCTCCAGATCGTCTGTTGTTCTAGTCGCCAGCCTGTAGTATACTATTAGGACAGCCCAACTAAGACTGCCACCACCTTAGCTCTTCATCTCTTCTTACCTGGATTGCAACAAAGCTGCCCCTCCCCACCTTTCCCCACTCCAACCCTACTGCTAACAGCCTGAACTTCCTAGGTCCTGCCTCCAAGTTCCGGGATCTCTCTACTCCTTTCCAAATTGAGCACAGACTCACGCTATACTTAACCATCCAGATTAGCACACATATAAACCTTTATTATGATCCCAATCCAGCCCTGAAATTTCATGTCCCCCATCCCTTAGATATACTCCTTCTTCCAGACAAATGCAAATTCTCACCGTTTCCTAAGAAATATCTTTGATCATTTGCATTTTCTATTGATCTCTGCTACAAGAAGCAGAGTAATTGGCTAATGGCGATGTAAATAGTTCAGAGTTTATTATTCTATTTAGCAAGTCCAGGAATGGGAAATTGCCTCTGGCCACTTAGTTGCTCCTTAATGAGATCAGAGAGACCTGAACTCCTTTTCCTTTGTTCCACCTCAAGATCTAAATATGGCTGCCAGAGCTCCAGACAGCAAATCTCCGTCTAATGCATGACAATAGGTGAACGGGAAGACAAGCCCCTTTTTACTGAAAAAAACTCAAATGTCTGGCCGCTGCCATGGCTCACTAGGCTAATCCTCCATCATGTGGCGCCAGCACCCCAGGTTCTAGTCCCAGTCGGGGCGCCGGATTCTGTCCCAGTTGCCCCTCTTCCAGGCCAGCTCTCTGCTGTGGCCAGGGAGTGCAGTGGAGGATGGCCCAAGTGCTTGGGCCCTGCACCCCATGGGAGACCAGGAGAAGCACCTGGCTCCTGCCATTGGATCAGCGCGGTGCGCTGGCCACAGCACGCCGGCCGCAAGGGCCATTGGAGGGTGAACCAACGGCAAAGGAAGACCTTTCTCTCTGTCTCTCTCTCTCACTGTCCACTCTGCCTGTCAAAAAAAAATTAAAAAAAAAAAAAAAAAACTCAAATGTCCCCAGAGTCCCCAGAAGACTCCCACTGACAGTCTTTTGGCCAGAATTATCCCATGGCCACCCCTTAGCTACAAGGCAGGCTGGACACATGATGATTTCATCTGAGTTAGATGCACATATTCACAGAATGAGATTGGGATACGGTTAGTGGACAATAAAAGTTGATATTGGGGTGCAATAAATAAAATAAATGTATTTATTTAACTATCATTTATTTATTTATGAAATTTGAATCTGTTAATACCAGCAATGAGTGAGGTCACAGGTACCCGACACCCATTTAGAGTTAGGATATACTTATGTACTTCTCTTCGAACGTCTACCAAACTTCACGCTCAATACACTTAAGCCAGGGCAATGGCCAGTTTATTCTTGTCTGTAAATGACTTCCCAGTCAATAAGTATTTACTGGCCTCGGTTAGGTATATTGAAAGAACACAAGGCATGAAAGAAAATTGTTTGTCCTCCAGTTAAAGGTAAAATAGCTGAACTGATTTTGAAAAGGTGCAGGAGTTTTGGGATTCACTTTCTATCCCCAGCACTATGATTAGCAAAACCAGTCTTGGTGAGATAGTACACTTGCCACTTTCAGCCAAAGTTGGTCAAATGACTGTGATGTCTCCACTTCTCTGGCTTGACTTGACAAGGTTTTACTATAATATGTTTTTAGAAATACTTTGTTCCAAAGCAATATAATTAAACATTATTGCATAAGAATAAAAAGAAGGGGCTGGCGCTATGGTACAGCAGATAAAGCTGTGCCAACACCCCATACTAGCATTGGTTGGAGTCCCAGCTGCTCCACTTCCCATCCAGCTCCCTGCTAATGTGCCTGGGAAACCAGTGGAAGATGGCCCAAGTGCTTGGGGCCCTGCCCTCCATATGGGAGACCTGGAAGAGGTTCCTGGCTCCTGGCTTCAGATCAGCCCATCTCTGGCCACTGTGGCCATTTGGTAAGTGAACCAGGAGAAAGATCTCTCTTTGTCTCTCTCCCTTTCTCTCTCTCTGTCTCTGTGTGTGTGTGTGTGTGTGTGTCTTTCAAATAATAAACAAATCATGAGCAAAAAAAAAACAAAATAAAAAGCAGAAGGCAGCCATTAGAAATGATGTTACAGGGGCTGGCATTGTAGCACAGCAAGTTAAGCCCCTCCTACAATGGAAGTGTTCCATGAGCACCAGTTCAAGTCCCGGCTGTTCCACTTCCAATCCATTTCCTGCTAATACACCTGGGAAAGAAGCAGAAGAGGACCCAAGTGCTTGGGCCCCTGAACCCATGTTGGAAACCCAGATGGAATTCCAGACTCTTGGCCCAGCTCTGACCATCATGGCCATTTTGGGGGTGAACCAGCAGATGGAAGATCTCTCTCTCTCTCTCTTTCTTCTTCTTCATCTTTGTCTTCTCTCTCTCTCCCTGTCTCTATAACTCTGCATTTCAAATAAATAAATAAATCATAAAAAGAATGATGGTATAAATAATAAATAATGGTATAAATAAACAATGGTATAAAACGAATATTTATTTATCTAGTATTGATTTAGTTGAAAGAGGACAGAAACAGGGGAAAGTCAGAGAGAGAGAGAGAGAGAGCTCTTACATTCACGGGTTCACTCCCCAAATGCTAGCAGCAGCGGGAGCTGGGCCACACTGAAACCAGGAGCCCGGAGCTCCATTCAGGTCTCACACATGGGTGCAGGGGCCCAAGCACTTGGGTTATTATCTGCTGCCTCCCAGGCACATTAGCAGGAAGCTGGATCAGAAGCACAGAGTAGCTGAAACTTCAGATATGGGCCAGCACCGAGGCTCACTAGGCTAATCCTCCGCCTAGCGGCGCCGGCACACTGGGTTCTAGTCCTGGTCGGGGTGCCGGATTCTGTCCCGGTTGCCCCTCTTCCAGGCCAGCTCTCTGCTGTGGCCTGGGAGTGCAGTGGAGGATGGCCCAAGTCCTTGGGCCCTGCACCCCATGGGAGACCAGGAGAAGCACCTGGCTCCTGCCATCGGATCAGCGTGGTGTGCTGGCCGCGGCAGCCATTGGAGGGTGAACCAACGGCAAAGGAAGACCTTTCTCTCTCCCTCTCTCACTGTCCACTCTGCCTGTCACAAAAAAAAAAAAAAAAAAAAAAAGAAACTTCAGATATGGAATGTAGACACCCCAAGTGGCAGCTTAACCCACTGCCCCACAATGCCTGTCCCTAAAATAAATATTTAAGTAAATGCAGATGATAAAATTGTGCTAACAGTATGCATGCCCCGTAATCACTCATAAGATACGCTGTGCCCAAGGGTGTGTTTCTATACAGCTATGTAAGAGAACTTGAACAAGATCACGGAAAATGACACTAAAAAAATGAGTTTATTCTGCTACAAAATAATTTTGAAATCCAGGTATACAAAGGGGTCTTTCAAAAGCTTGTGGAAAATGTTTATTATGAAAAAACTATGCACAAATTTCCAGAATGTTTTGCACTCAAACTTTTTTTAATATAAAATGTTATCAGTTTATTTGAGAGACACACAGAGTCAGACAACGCCCATCTGCTGCTTCACTTCCCAAATCCCTGGAGTGGCCAAGGCTGGGCCAGGCCACCTCTGGGAGCTGAGAATGAAGTGCGGGTCTCCCAGGTGGACGGCAGTAATCCAGCCACTTGAGCCAGCACTGTCACCTCTCAAGGTCTACACTGGCAGGGAGCAGCAGTCAAGTCAGGAGCCAAACCAAGGGACCCTGAGTGAGACATGGGCACCTGAACCACTAGACTGAAATACACACTCCCTACACTTACCTCCGAAGTCAGCTTTTCCATGGACCTTCCCAACTACCCTCATCCATAGGTCCGGAGTAGGAATAAAGATAGAAATGGAAACATTGAGAGGCTTAAAATTCTATTTACCCAAATGTTGACCATAGTGCGCTATGAAAGCTACATAGGTGGACCGTTGTTCTTTTTGCTTGTCAATATTCTCAACATTTGCTCAAAGGAGTCTGCATGCCTGCGATAATAAAAAGTTGGTTGTTTGAGCTTTTACAATTTTTTTATTTAGCTTGCAGGAGTTTCGGGAGACAAGCCAGCCTCCTCCAGCTTCCAGTGGCAGTGATGTGAAGACAGGGAGGGGTGACGTTAAGTGGTCACAGATTTGAAAGGGGCTCTATTTAGGTCGCCAAAGCCATCTGAAGAGCAGTTCTAGGAACACAAGGAGGAAAACACAAAGAGAACTTGAACCTGGACACAGGTGATACGCAACAGAAAATCATTTTCTTTGGAGGTTTACTTAGAGCGCTTCATATCTTCACAGGTTCCCATCCACTGCCACGTGTGACCCCAAAACAATGAAATCCTTCAGCAGGGAGGACGGATCCGCAGGGCCATGAATGCTGCCATCTGCACTTCAAAGCTCCTTGAATAAATAAATGCAGGAAGGCTCCTTGCTTTTCTTCTTTTGTTTTAGTAATGGCAAAGCTGTGCACGGGACACATTCATGTCGATTTGATGACAATGGCCATGACATTCAAGTGATTCCTCTTTTCCACGCAGTGCTTAGCTGAGTGCCTGCTTTATCTTCCTATTCGCATGACAAAGCAGCCACTTAGCATTTACAACTCATGGAAAAGTCCTGGAGAGCTGGGGCTCAGGGCACGTTTCCTGAAGCTTCTGGTACCACACACCCCACCCCACCCCACCCCACCCCACCCCACCCCCCACCCCCCACCCCCCACCCCCCCGCCAAGAAGCCAGTGAAGCCTCATCAGAACCAGGACCTGCCCTGTTGAAGACATAGCTTTCAACAACTGGCACTTTCCACTTAGAAGGCAGCATGGTTAAGATGTCTGTGCTGCGTTGCTATAAAATCATGACATTGAATTTAAAGGTGTGCCGTTATTCTTTTATATTGAGATAAAAAGAGAAGAGGATCAGACACCATACTTCTGACCTAAAAATATAGCAGTGTCAGAGCCCAAGTCATAAGAAACAAAAAAAGACTTCGACGTTTGAAAGCACAAAAGACCACTGGCATGTTGGCTTGATTCCAGTTTCTGGTGGTACGGGACGTGCTCAAGTCTAAAGAGGAGCCTTCTCTTGGTCTTTCACATGGGTGCAGGGGCCCAAGGACTCAGGCCATCTTCCACTGCTTTCCCAGGCCATAGCAGAGAGCTGGATCAGAAGAGGAGCAGCCGAGATTAGAACCGGCATCCATGTGGGATGCTGGCGCTTCAGGCCAGGGCTTTAACCCACTGTGCCACAGCACCAGCCCCAAGAGACCGTTATATTTTTTAAGATGGAAGAAGCAAGACACAGAACTCTTTCCCACAGAAAGTTCAGAGCTTTCCAAAGGGTGAGGATGCACTAGAAAGGTCTAGAAATGTATTTTAGGATATCAGGCTAAGCCACAGCATCCAACAACCACACAAGCCTCTACATCCCCGAATTAAAATCCTTTGTGTCTGAAAGGTGTGGAGTAGCTTCTGTTTTCCTCACTAAGCCAGAAGAACTCCTAGATTTCCTACCAGGAGGACGTTGGAAACCTTAGAAGCAGCCACCGGAAGACCATGGAAAAGGTAGAAACCAGATTGTGAGTGCAAATATGAAACAAATTTCTTTTTTTTAGTTTTTCTATTATTTAGTAGAAAGGCAAAGAGAGAGATCCCCTATCTGCCAGACCATTCCTAAAATGCTCACAACAGCTGGAGCTGTGCCTAGTTGAAGCCAGGAACTGGGAACTCAATTTGGGTTTCCCATGTAGGCAGCAGGAACCCAAATTCTGCCGCCTCCCAGAGTGTATATTTGCAGGGAGCTAGAATCAGGACCCAGAAGTCAAACCCAGGCACCATGATATGGGATGCTGGCATTCCAAGCAGTGTCTTTACCACTGCACCAAACACTCACCCTCCAAAATCCTTTCAGAAGAGGATCCAGTTAGTCATTACTATATTCTCACCAAATTTATAAAACTGCATTTTTTTAAACTATTTTACAGCTCTGACATATTTTCCTTTCATATGTTGTTACAATGTTATATTATGTGTTACTTTATGCTGTGCTATGTTGTATGATGTTATTTTTGGAGTTCAGCTATATAAAAAGAAAAACTGTAGACAAATTAAATTTTTATATCAAAAGGAAAACTGTAGACAAATTTTCCAAGCAAGGAACAGCTCATGAATCAGGCAGCACTCAAAACCGGAGGAGGCTCAGAGGGTTAGGCTGTGTGCTGAGAGCAGTGAGCTTTGTAGCCTACACACACAGAAGTGAGGGATTCCTCTGATTGGCTGCAGTTAGGTGTTTGCCTTATTTGGGCATGGCCTATTCTATTGGCTGCCTGTGATTGGTTGAAACTCGGCTGTTTGTGATTGGCTACCAAAAATAATCCTAAAAAATTAGATTTCTACCTATTAACTATTTTTTTAAAGATTTTATTTATTTATTTGAAAGTCAGAGTCACAAAGAGGGGAGAAGCAGAGAGAGAGAGAGAGAGAGAGAGAGGTCTTCCATCCACTGGTTCACTCCCCAACTGGAGCTGCGCAGATCCGAAGCCAAGAGCCAGGAGCTTCCTCCGGGTCTCCCACATGGGTGTAGGGGCCCAAGGACCCAGGCCATCTTCCAGTGTTTTCCAAGGCCATAGCAGAGAGCTGGACAGGAAGAGGAGAAGCCAGGACTCAAACTGACACCCATATGGGATGCTGGCACTCCAGGCCAGGGCCTTAACCCGCTGTGCCACAGTGCCAGCCCTGCTATTACCTGTTAAGTTAGGTTGAGGTTTGTAATATTGGAACTCAAAGCACAGGGACAATGACAGGCCAATTATTTAGCTCCATTTTTCTTCTGCATTCAAATCTTGCTGATTCCCATGAGAAGGCCCCAACAGCTGAACACATTAGGACTTCATTTCCTGGGGCCGGTGTTGTGACACGGTGCGGTGAGCTGCTACATGCAACACCAGCATCCCATATTGGAGTGCTGCTCCACTCCCAATTCAGCTTCCTACTTATGCACCTGGAAGGCAGCAAAAGACGGCCGAGGTACTTAGACCTATGCCACCCATGTGGGAGCGCCAGGCTCCTGTCTTTAGCCTGAACCAGTCCTGGCTCTTGTAGCCATTTGGTGAGTGAACTAGTGGATGGAAGAACTTTCTCTTTCTCTCTCTCTCTCTCTCTCTCTCCCCTTCAAATAAATAAATCTTAAAAAAAAAAAAAGAATTTTCACTTTTCTTTATTAAGCATCTACCCTGTTCCTATGCTGAGAGATAAACCCTGCTTTCAAGGAATTTTAAAACTTTTTAAGAAGAGAATGTAATCTACAGATAGCAATTGAATACTAAACATTTTAACAGTTTTGCATAGCAGCAGATCAAGAAACATCCCCCAGATAACACATGGACTGAATGCCAGGGAGAGGATGCTGGCAGTTCAACAATGGAAGCTAAGCCATGGCACCAGTACCCCCGCCAAGTGTCCATCATCTTGGAAAACCTCAGGCACCTTTGGAATGACAGGACATTGGAACCCACCAAAGAAATGGAAGAGACTCCTCCACACTCTCCCACAAAATCCTCTCTATCCAGTAAGAGTCTTCAGGTTGAATGAAGCCAGCTATCTAAGTGGATTCATGGCTATTTAGAACACTCCGAGCCATGAAGCCTGCTCTCCACTAGATAAGTTGTGGCAAGAGTAATAAACAAATAAATGGAGTTTGCCTTCCCTGCCAACCATGTGCTGCTGCCACTTTTCTGCCACGGTCATCAATTAAAGGATTAAATAAGGCATCAACTGGCAGAGTTCAACTACAGTCTTTAGACTCAAAGTCCGAAAGATGCTTCAGGAACAACAGTCTGGGATTTATGGTTTCATTTCCTTCCATCTCAGTTCTTGAGGCTGCTCACAGGCCTAAACACCCTCATGTGCACAGTTGTACACACACACACACACACACACACTCATCTACCTGGGTGCACCTCACACCCACGTCCTCTCCCAAGGCTTCACTGGTTGTTTGCATGGATTCTTCAATTGGTAATGCACTTAGTAACATCATGGCTGGAGACACATTCATGATGGAAGGAAATGACTTTCATCCTTTGGACAAGGAGAGCTCTGCTAACTTGAACCAGTGCCTACTTGGAGTGAGGCCAGAGGAGGAAGACAGGCACTGAGTACACCAGGCTGGGAGACCCTTCAGCTGGACGTGTGAGACAAAGGCTAGGGGGAGGGACTGGCCGCGGGGCTAGGAGTGTGCATGAGTTCAGCAAAGCCTTGGGTAAGTGCACGACTCCCTTCAACACGGGAGAACTGAATGGCCGTTAGAGGTATTGATTAATCACAGCTGTAACTTGCATCTATAAATCCCGCTCAGTGGGATGGGCTCCGTGCCCAACACTTTCCATGGATTCACTCATTCAGGGCTCCCCATGCCCCTATTACGTAAAGACAATGATGAACCTGACACTCCGATCAAGAAACAAGGGGTTTGGAGAAGTTCGACAAACTCAACAGAGATCACACGACGGGTACATGGAACTGAGCTGGGATTAAAACCAGGCAGAGACATTCTTGAGCCCCTTTCGTATTATAACCACATGCCCAGAGCCTTTTATTTTTCTTTTCTAAACATTCCTAAACTTTTGAGATTCATTTCGTAGATGAAAACGCCCATTACTGTATTCTTTACGAACTCTCTCCTTAGGCCATAATCAGAAACAGACACATCTGTACACCCATGTGGGTAAACACACACAGACACACATCTAGCCAAGGACGGGGACTACGGGCAGTACCTAAGATGCCTTTCTCTCTCTCTCTCTCTCTCTCTCTCTCTCTCCACCTAGCAGGCAGGTGACCCTGGTAGGCAGAGAGAGGGAAGTGAGTCAAACTCTCAGGCCACAACTCCTCCAGTACCCCTGGCTGTCACCCAAAAACCCCAGAAGAGCCTTACAGTGGCAGGTCCCAGCAGGAGGCCAGCACCTTCACCTGTTCCTCCATCCCCAAGGAACTCGAAAGAAGAGCAAAAATGTCCCTCAGAACACACAAATGAGTTCTCAATCCTTGGCAGCTTCTCCTAGAGTAACTCCGATGGTTCAGGTCTTGTGCTTGGCACACACACACACACACACACACACACAGCAGGGGCCTGGGATGAACGGACAGTGATTCACTCAGGCCATCTGGAGGCTGCCACCTCTCCAGCCCACGCTCTTCTACCCAGGACAGAGCAGATGAGCCTGACCCGCCTCTTCCTGCCAGCTGCACTCCTGAGACATCAGGCCTGCCTCACCTGCTCTTGCTGGCTGTGTTGGCTAAGGGTGGTCCCAGACGGAGGGGGACTCACTGCTCTCTTTAGGAACAAGCATGGCTGCCAAGGCCCGGAGTGGGGGAGCAACCTGGCCGCCTGCAGCTCCTTGCAAAAGTTGGCCTTTGTCTTCCCAAGGCGCATGCGGCGTCTGGAAACATTCCTGAGCCTTGAAAGCCCCATCTGCTCTCACGTGGAGGCAGCCCACGCCAAGGCGAAACTTCCCTCTGTTGTTTTATAAAGGAACAACGCCTTTTCTCAAGTCTCCAAATAACGGCCTGGTCTCTCAAACACCAACAGTGACACCCAAATGTCTGGTTTGATTGGGTCTTGTCACAACACACGTGCGAGGGGAGCGCAGTCCCATGGAGGATGCTAAGCAGAAGCCTCTCCAAAGGGGCCAGCCGGCGTGTGGCTGAGGACAGGAGACTGCTAGGTCTGAGGGCAGGAGGAGGCAGAAGAACCTGGCAGTAGTAAAGATGCCGGCGCATTAATGCAGCAGGGCTCATGAGCAGGGACGGGCTGGTCTTGAACTTCAAGACCAAGGCCAAGGCGAGAATCAGTCTTCCTTCCAACAACAACGTGATCTCCATCTCAACACTCTAGAGTCATTGCCATGTCTTTTAATGCATATTTATTTATTTGAGAGGCAGAGAAACACACACACACACACACAGGAGAGAATCAGAGAGACAGAGAGCCTACTAACCACTGGTTCGTTCTCCAAAACTCCACAACAAACAGGTCTGGGCCAAGTTGAAGCTGAAAGCCAGGAACTCAATCCGGGTCTCCCATGTGGGTATCGGGAACCCAGTTACTTGAGCCATCAGTACTGCCTCCAAGAGTATGGAGTCAATAGCCAGAGCTGGAACTCAAACCCATGTATTCCAACACGGGACATGGTCAACCTAACAGACATCGTAAATGCCAGTCCAAACGCCCACCTCTGTAATTTTTTTTACATGTCTAAATAATAAATCTCTGCTGCTAAAGTTTGAGTCCCTGAGATTAAAAGGGATAGAACACCCCCTTTAGAAAAAAAGCCAAAGGCACAGGGCCAGCATTGTGGTACAGCAGGTGAGGTCACTGCCTACGACACAGGCATCTCATATAGGTATGTATTCAAGACCCGGCTGCTCCACTTCCAACAGCTCCCTGCTTAGGTGCCTGGGAAAGCAATGGAGGATGGCCCAAGTGCTCAGGCCCCTGCTCCCCACGTGGGAGATCTGGAGGAAGCTCCCGGCTTCTGGCTTCAGCCTGGATGGAAGATCTCGCTCTCTCTCTCTCAATCTCTCTCTCTCTCTTTCTTCTTTTCAAATAAATAAATGCCCACCTCTGTAATTTTTTTTACATATCTAAATAATAAATCTCTGCTAAATAGTTGAGTCCCTGAGATTAGAGGCAAAAGGCCGGCGCCGCGGCTCACTAGGCTAATCCTCCGCCTAGCGGCGCCGGCACACCAGGTTATAGTCCCGGTCGGGGCGCCGGATTCTGTCCCAGTTGCCCCTCTTCCAGGCCAGCCCTCTGCTGTGGCCAGGGAGTGCAGTGGAGGATGGCCCAAGTGCTTGGGCCCTGCACCCCATGGGAGACCAGGAAAAGCACCTGGCTCCTGGCTCCTGGCTTCGGATCAGCGTGGTGCGCCGGCCGCGGCGGCCATTGGAGGGTGAACCAACGGCAAAAGGAAGACCTTTCTCTCTGTCTCTCTCTCTCACTGTCCACTCTGCCTGTCAAAAAAAAATAAAATAAAAATAAAAAATAAAAAAAAATAAAGAGGCAAAAGACTGATTAGGTACAGGTTTGACTGGAGACAACAGTAAGAAAGAAGTAGTGACACCCAGAACCCAGAACTCAGATGCCCGAGGCACACCAGACCGGGCTCTTCCGCCTTGGGAACCTCTGCCTGCTGCCACTCTGGCTGCAGATCATCACCTGGCAGTCTGAGCCTCGGGCTCCTCTCCTTCTCTGGGCTCTGACCCCTTCTGCCTACCCTCCCCAATCCTGGAGATGCTGATTTTCCTCTCTTACGTTCCTGATTTAGAGACACACCCCCTTACGCCACTTCCACCCACAGCCAGGAAGGGTCTCACATGCCAAGACCAGGATCAGGCATCTAACACAAAACCACTCTCCAGGTCACAGGTCATTCAAGGCTACTGTTAGAGAAGAATTAGCTGTGAGTTCCAGCTCTGTGGACGGGCAGCTGGCACGGAACACTGAGATGGGACATGCAGAGGACCAGGGCACCCAAGCCCGAGTCCCCATCTTGCCAATCATTGACTGTGTGGCTCTTTATGCCTCAGTTGCCTTCTCTATGAAATGGAGATTTTTTTTAAAGATTTATTTATTTATTTGAAAGTCAGAGCTGCAGAGACAGAGAAAGAAATCTACCATTAGCTGGTTCACTCCCCAAATGGCCACAATGGCCAGAGCTGGGCTGATCTGAGGCCAGGAGCCAGGAGCTCCTTCTGGATCTCCCAAGTGGGTGCAGGGGTGAAAGTGCTTGGGTTATTTTCCTCTACTTTCTCAGGCCCATTAGCAGAATCAGAAGTGGAGCAGCTGGGACTTGAACCGGCACCGATATGGGATGAGGGCCCTGCAGGTGGTGGGTTAACCTGCTACGCCACAGTGCCAGCCCCTAAAATGGACATCTTGATAATAAATGCTTCTCTGTGGTTCTTATGATAATTACTTTAAGGCAAGCACTTGGAATAGGACCTGGAATGTGGTGCACTCTTCATGGAGAATGTTTATTATTTCTATTGTGGCAATAACGCAGAGCCACAATCAACCAGAAGTCATATCAGAGCAAAAATTAACAGCGGTGGTGATGAAATTGGTCAGCCAAAAGAAGACAATACAAGACACCAGAAAGAGGGCTGGCGCTATCACTTATGGGCTAAGCTTCTACCTGCGGCTCTGACATCCCATATGGACACCAGCTCCTCTTCCAATCCAGCTCTCTGCTCTGGCCTGGGAAAGCAGCAGAAGATGGCCCAAGTCCTTGGGTCCCTGCACCCCTGTGGGAGACCCGAAAGAAGCTCCTGGCTCCTGATCAGCTCATCTCCAACTGTTGTGGCCATTTGGCAAGTGAACCACCAGATGGAAGACTTTTCTATCTCTCCCTTTCTGTCTGTAACTCTACCTCTCAAATAAAATAAAATCTAAAAAACAAAAAAAAACAAAAACAAAAAAACACCGGGAAGACAAATGAAGAAAGAATGCCTCTTGGCTGTCTTATTAGTTCCTTGAGGCTGAATCTCCATCTGAAATCTTATGCCTTGAAATACTACTTGGTTATCACCAATTTAAAGTTAAAGAAACACAAAGAGGATTACTACAATGACAAAAATGATAGTCCCGGGGCCAACGTTATAGCACATCAGGTTAAGCAGCCACCTGCAGTGCCAGCATCCCATATGGGTACCAGTTCAATTCCTGGCTGCTCCACTTCCTATCCAGCTCCCTGCTAATGCACCTTGGAAAGCAGCAGAAGACAGGCCCAGTGCTTAGGCTCCTGCCACCCAAGTGGGAGATCTGGATGAAATCCTGGATTCAGCTTGGCCCAGCCCTGGCTGTTGCATTTGGAGAGTGAACCAGCGGATGGAAGACCTCTCTCCTCTCTCTCTCTCTCTCTCTCTCTCTCTCTCTTTGCCTCTCCTTCTCTCTCTGTATAACTTTGACTTTCAAATAAATAATAATAAAATCTATTTATTAAAAAAAAAGAATGCTAGTGTTTACTACCTTCCTCCCTCCCTCTCTGTCTCTCCTTCCTTCTCGTCCTTCTTTCACGCCAACCAATCTGGCTGCCACCCTGAATCACTTCCGCACCGGCAGTCACAGTCCACCACCCCACCTCCCTCTGCGCCCCCATCCCGGGGCTGAGGAACTGAGATGATGCCACTCTGCTCAGGGCCAGAACAGAAGGAAGCTCTCTGACTTGTCACCGTGCCGCCAGCAGGTCGTGTCTTCCCAGAGGCGAAAGCCACATTGCTCTCCCGCCCTGAAAGAACAGACACAGCCATTGAATTAGAGGCTCTCGCATGTCCTTGCTTGGAGTGGCTGGAGGGTCACTCGGACCGTTCGGATTGCGCATTACTGTTTTGAAGACACTTCAAGGTATTTCCTGCTCATCCATCTGGAAGGAGAAGCAGAGCCATTAGGAGTATCTAACACAAGTGCTTACATAATCGGGACCGCTTGCTGGAAAGAGTTCTCATTTCCAAATGATCCTGCAGGTGACCATAAGCGATTATAGACTTAATTGCAGCGTGTTCACAGCCACTGAATGTTTCGGCTGAGTGCCTTCTGGTGCCAGGTTTTTCCTCTTACACACGAAGAAGAGTCCACTCCTTCCCCGTGCCTGTGATAACTGCCTGCTCCAGGACCACGGGCAGGTGGTACGGTATGGACGTTCCAGCCCGGTGACTAAGCACGGGTCTTGAAATCTTAGAGCCCTGGGTTCAAATCCTAGTTCTGCTACATAGCAGCCCAAGTTTCTCAAATGCTTCAAGCCTTGTGTCCTTGGTTAGCAGGTGCAGGCAGTAAAACATCTTCTTCATTTCAATTGTGAAATCACACTAAGCGAGACAGGATTTCTCTCTCTCTCTCTTTTTTTTTTTTTTGCATCAAAACATACTTACCTTTTCATTTTTCATGAAATTTTTTTATTTGACAGGTAGAATTATAGACAGTGTGAGAGAGAGAGAGACAGAGAGAAAGGTCTTCCCTCTGTTGATTCACTCCCCAAATGGCCGCAACGCTGCGCCAATCCAAAGCCAGGAGCCAGGTGCTTCTTCCTGGTCTCCCAAGCAGGTGCAGGGGCCAAAGCACTTGGGCCGTCCTTCACTGCCCTCCCAGGCCTCAGTAGAGAGCTGGACTGGAAGAGGAGCAATCGGGACTAGAACCCAGTGCCCACATGGGATGCCGGCGCTGCAGGTGGAGGTTTAACCAAGTGAGCCATGGCGCTGGCCCCTTCATGAACCTTTAAAAAAGATGTATTTATCTACTTATTGAAAGGCAAAGTGACAGAAGGAGAGAGAGAGGAAGAGAGAGAGAGAGACAGTTTCCATCATTAGTTCACTTCCAAATGACCAGACCAGGGCCAAAGCCAGGAGTCAGAAACTCCATCTTGATCTCCTGCGTAGGTGGAAGGCCCCAAGCATCCAGGCCACCTTCCATTGCCTTCTCAGCCACATCAGCAGAGATCTGGATCGAAAGCAGTACAGCCAGCATTGAACCAGCACCTTAATATGGGCCATCAGCATCACAGACCGTGGCTTAACCTACTAGGCCACAGTATCAGCCCCTCCACGAACCTTTTGAAGTCCCCGTATGTTAGCTTGTACTATTGCAGAAGCAACGAGACAGTGTGGGTGTAAAGGCTAAAACCTACATGATTTAGGGGCTAGTCAGGAGCTTTTAGTAGTATGATAGGCACAGTTTAAATTCTGGATCCATGGGCAGGCGCTGTGGCGCAGCAGGTAAAGCCACTGCCTGCAGTGTCGACATCCCATATGGGCTCCAATTCAAGTCCTGGCTGTTCCACTTCCAATCCAGCTCTCTTCTAAGGCCTGGGAATGCAGTGGAGGATGGCCCGGGTCCTTGGGCCCCTGTGCCTGCATGGGAGACCTGGAGGAAGCTCCTGGCTCCTGGCTTCAGATTGGTGCAACACTGGCCATTGCAGCCAACTGAGGAGTGAATCAGCGGATGGAAGACCTCTCTCTCTGCCTCTCATTCTCTCCCTGTGTGTAACTCTGCCTTTCAACTAAATAAATAAATCTTTTTTTTTAAAAAAAAAAAAAAAAGGACCCATGCATCAGCAAAGCCCCCAGCCCTACCCTGCCCAAGAGCTCACACCTCTCTTTCAAACAACATTCTGGGAATGTGCAGCCTAATATTCAAATATACAAAGAATAACTTCTAAGACCAAGGAATTTCTAGCATCTCAAATATATGCAATTATCAAAATTAAGATGGAATAACATTTATGGAGCGTTTACTGTGTGCAAAATATAACACGATCATTTTTACATATATTATGGCACCGATCCCTCACTTTATCTGGCAGAATGTGAATCCTTATCTTCACTTCTTTTCTTTTTAACGCTTTTATGTGAAAGGCAGAGAAACTAGGGCTGGCATCGTGGCATAGCAGGCAGCAGGCATATCTTCTGTAACGTCATCATCCCATATGAGCACTGGTTAGGCTGCTCCACTTCCTATCTACCTCCCAGCTAATGGCCTGGAGAAAGCAACAGAAGATGGCCTGACATGTTGGGCCCCTGCTACCCACATGGGAGACCCAGATGAAGTTCCTGGCTCCTGGCTTCAGCCTGGTCCAGCACAGGTCATTGCAGCCTTCTGGGAAGTGTGCCAGTGAATGGAAGATCTCTCTCTCTCCCTCTCTCTCTCTCTCTCTCTCTGTCTCTCTGTCTCTCTCTCTAACTCTGACTTTCAAAATAAATAAATAAATCTTTAAAAAAGAGAAACAAAGGCAGAAAGACAGACAGAAATCTCCCATCCACTGGTTCGCTCCCCAGATGCCAAGACAGACAAGAGCAGGCCAGGCTGAAGCCAATAGCTGGGACCCAATCCAGATCTCCTGCTTGGATGGCGAGACGCTGCTGCCCTGCAGGGTGCACACCAGCAGGAAGCTGGATCCGGGGACTCAGTCGGCGCTTGAACCCAGGCACTCCAACATGGGATGCAAGTGTCCCAAGCTGGAGTTTTTTTTTTTTTGACAGGCAGAGTGGACAGTGAGAGAGAGAGACAGAGTGAAAGATCTTCCTTTGCCGTTGGTTCACCCTCCAATGGCCGCCACGGCTGGCGCACCACGCTGATCCGATGGCAGGAGCCAGGTGCTTCTCCTGGTCTCCCATGGGGTGCAGGGCCCAAGCACTTGGGCCATCCTCCACTGCACTCCCTGGCCACAGCAGAGAGCTGGCCTGGAAGAGGGGCAACTGGGACAGAATCCGGCGCCCCCGACCGGGACTAGAACCCGGTGTGCCGGCGCCGCTAGGCGGAGGATTAGCCTAGTGAGCCGCGGCGCCAGCCTGGAGCATCTTAATGACAGCTGCAAACACTCAGCCACTGTCCCCAAATCTTGAAAGGCTCTGAGAGGGTCAAAGGTCATGGTGTTAGGATGTGGCTGAGCCTGAAACTCGCAGCCTTTCCATTCCTATCTCTAGCGGAGCTTCGGTGAGGATCAGCCAGCTTTGACGGGCTTTGAGGGACGACTGCAGGGAGGGAGGAAGCACAGCAGAGCTTCCGCAGGTTCTCAGCTGCACCTGGAATGTCATCTTCTCCTTATGTGTTCCTCCAGGATTCCCTGTTTCCAGTAGTCACTTCCTGCTGGAAAAGCAGACATTCCAGACTTGACTTGGAATCTGCATTCTGCTGGCCTTTGCTTCCTCTGTAATCTTAATTTGTACACATGCATCCGGGCAAACACGTTGAAAAGTTGTTCCACCCCATCTTTTTTTATTTTTTTATTTATTTATTTTTTTTACAGGCAGAGTGGACAGTGAGAGAGAGAGACAGAGAGAAAGGTCTTCCTTTGACGTTGGTTCACCCTCCAATGGCCACCGCGGCCGGCGCACTGTGGCCGGCGCACCAAGCTCATCCGAAGGCAGGAGCCAGGTGCTTCTCCTGGTCTCCCATGGGGTGCAGGGCCCAAGCACTTGGGCCATCCTCCACTGCCTTCCCAGGCCACAGCAGAGAGCTGGCCTGGAAGAGGGGTAACCGGGACAGAATCCGTCGCCCCAACCGGGACTAGAACTCGGTGTGCCGGCACCACTAGGCGGAGGATTAGCCTGTTGAGCTATGCACCGGTCGTTCCACCCCATCTTGAGCCATTTTTTTTTTTCCCCATAAGAAAAGATTTCATATTGGCAGCACCCAAACCAGGACCCTGGTAAATGAAGGAAGAAGGTTGGCAGTTGCATAAGGGAGGTTGATGAATAGAAATCCAACTATAAATTGCTAATGCCTGTCATCGTTTGCACACAGTAAAACGTACACTAATGCAGCCCATTGAATAATGAGAACTAGGTCACAGCATTGATGCAGAAGTGAATTCAAAACATGGTGTCTTTGCTGCCACACAGAGAAGCCAGTGGTAATCTTCTGTTTCAAGAAAGAGGCATTGTTCTCTATGATGTTTTGACTCATGGTTTGTCGGAGACATCGCAGCTGAACATTTTGTCCCTTGTACCTAAGGCACGCAATGACAATGTTTATGCATACTTCTTAACCAGCTCCATATATGGAATCAATCTGGAATTATTTTTTCAAAGAGGATTGGAGCTTAGCGTTGCATGGGAAATGCCTGTGTCAGGAACTCAATAGCATGTTAGCACACTCTGTCAAAACAACCGTGCCAATGAGACGCTCCACACTGCACCGCCAGGAAACAATAGCCCTACGCAATGCACAGTGCTCTCCCCCTCAGCCAGCGTCAGCATGTGTTACCTGGTAAAGTTTTCCAAAAATATTGTGATCGCATTGCCTAGGGTAATTGATTTTTTCTTTCTTTTCCTCCTTTCTTGTGTGAAAGATTGGAGTCACTAGCATTCCGGACTAACTACTAAAGTTTTTTCTTTCTTTCCTGCATGTTTTCGAAGAAATGGAAAGAAAAATGTTTGCTTTGAAGATAACCGCACAGTGCCAGAAGGAAGAAATTACCTGTCTAACAAATGTGGTTTTCTGCGGGTAATGAAACGGAAACCCAGAGTCCGAACTGGATGTGTGGTAGCAGAACCAAGCTCAGTACTTAAGGCCAGCTGAGTGACAGATGCATTGTGGGAAAGCAGGTATCCACCTAAAGCCCGCCACAGTTCCAAAGAGGGGGTGCGGGAATGAAAGCTAAACTCTCGGGGCTGGCGCTGTGGCGTAGCAGGGAAAGCCGCCTCCTGCAGTGCCAGCATCCCATATGGACACCAGTTTGAGACCCGGCTGCTCCACTCCTGATCCAGCTCTCTGCTGTGGCCTGGGAAAGCAGTAGAAGATGGCCTGAGTCCTTGGGGTCCCTGCACCGGCCTGGGAGACCTGAAAGAAGCTCCTGGCTCCTGGCTTCAGATCAGAGCAGTTCTGGCCATTGCAGCCAACTGGGGAGTGAACCAGCAGATGGAAGACCTCTCTCTCTCTCTCTCTCTCTCTCTCTCTCTCTGCCTCTCCTTCTCTCTCTGTGTAACCCTTACTTTCAAATAAATAAATAAACCCTTAAAAAAAAAAAGCTAAACTTTCATCTTGTTAGTATCTTGTTTCATTTGGACGAAAACAAAAATCCACAATACTTTGTATTTTAAAATAAAACCTTTTAAGTTGGCAAAAAAAAAAAATGGGTATGTCCCTGGGAGAACCTTGAATTTATACCAACTCAACATATAAATTTTCAAACTGCAATATTATGAGGCATATCCAGTAGTATCCAACTACTCAAAAGGTCACATTGGTAAATCATTAAATAGCTAAATAACAAATTATAAGGATATCAATGTCATCCGACGATGAGCATCCACGTGTATTCCGAGGACAAACTGTGTCTCAGCACTTGCTACGGTGAAGAAGGCTCTGGAATGGACCTCAGCAGATTTTGGTCTGAGTCCTAGGTTAGCCTCACGGGGCCTCTTTGCTGTCGGCTCCTTCTTTTGAGCAAAGCCTTCCAGCAAACCTTAGCACTATATTCATATCCATCACTGTTTCCTCGTCTTTCAGTCTCAGGGAGAAAAACTGAGTCATGGGCTTTTGATCAAGAAATGGCCATAATGGAGGTGGACGTTGTGGCAAAGCTGGTCAAGCTGTGGCTTGGATACCCCCAACCCATATCACAGATGGAGTGATGGAGTTCCAGCTCTGCTTCCAAATCAGCTTCCTGCTAAAACACCTGGGATGCAGTGGATCATGTCTAAAATACATGGTTTTTGGCCGGCGCCACGGCTCACTAGGCTAATGCTCCGCCTTGCGGCGCCAGCACACCAGGTTCTAGTCCTGGTTGGGGCGCCAGATTCTGTCCCGGTTGCCCCTCTTCCAGTCCAGCTCTCTGCTGTGGCCAGGGAGTGCAGTGGAGGATGGCCCAAGTCCTTGGGCCCTGCACCCGCATGGGGGACCAGGAGAAGCACCTGGCTCCTGGCTTCCAATTGGTGCTGCGCGCCAGCCGTGGCAGCCATTTGGGGGTGAACCAACGGAAGGAAGACCTTTCTCTCTGTCTCTCTCTGTCTCTCTCTCTCTCTCACTGTCTAACTCTGCCTGTCAAAAAAAAAAATACATGGTTTTCTGCACCCTAATGGAAGACCCAGAGAAAATTCCTGTCTCCTGGCTTCATTCTGGTCCTAAGCTGCAGCTGGTATTTGGAGAGTGAATCAGCATATGGAAGATCTCTCACTCACTCGCTCCATCACTCTGCTTTTCAAATGCATAAAATAAATCATTTTTTTAAAAAAGAACCATAACGATCCTATAATCCAAAATTTTTATTTTACAGTTGAAGAAGCTAAGGAGCCGTGCATCTGTTTCCTGTCTGGGACTTGATCCATCGTGAAAGGTAAGACGTGGCCTGTTTGGAAAGCCAGGCTCCTCTTTGTGAAGTCTGCTCTTTCCCTACACATCACCTTGTCGCTCCTCTTTCATGAGCTGTAATTTCTGGAACAACTCAACATACGTTCCTCCCGGTGAGCACACACGTTGCAATTTACGAAAGGAAGAAAGTGGGAGACCAGGTCCCCAAATCAAAATTTCACCTTCTTCGAATGTTCTGAGGGTTAAGGGTCAAAGGGAAGATTTAGCTGGAAGTTGACAACAAGGGGAAGTTGCCAGCTGGTGACAGGCACAGCCCTGGTGGTTTGGGTGGGGATCTCTGTCCCATTCACAGGTGATCCCAGTTCTTCATATCAGCATTTGACTTGTCTCCAGTCCTCCGCATTAGGAATTTAGATGACTGTAAAAGCAGTGAGTTGCCTTCTTAAACTGGTGTGTATCTTGAAGAAGGGTGGTGATAATTTGCTTTCCCTGTTGCTTGAGTGGGCTGTCCCTGTTTCTCCCCCAATATATTCTCTCTCCTACAACTTCAAGCCTCCCAACCACTCTTCAATGTTTTGACATTTATTGCTAATAAAAACAATAATACTTATCATCTGAAAGTTAGCAGTACAGTTTGAAAGTTTTATGTACATTATTTTTACTTGGATTTATGTCACTCTCTCCTCCAAGCAAAGAATAAATAAATAAAAGCACTTTATCAAATTTATAACCTACTCAAATTCGGAGATTTCTGAATAGGAAGCAGACTGGGGACATTTAGCTCAGATTAACTCAACTAGAAAAGCAAGACTTTGCGTGTGGGACTTTGAAGGAAGGTCTCGCTCTTCAAGGCCTGTGAGATGGAAATTGAGAACCAGGGCAATTTTGTATGAACCAGAGCCTTCTACCTCTACCTTCTCTCTGAAATGCTCAGGTAACCAAGGCCAAGGGAGTTTTCTGGTCTCAATTATATCCTAATAATTGTTCCAATTTTCTGCTTCCTTTTGAGTGTGAAGATCTGGACTAAAAGGCTTTAAAAAAAAAAAAAACAAGCTGGAAAGGTTTCCCAGACGTGAAATAGATTTTACAAAAGAAATTTCTGGCGACTTGAATGCAAGTAAATCAGAAACATGTGGAGACTGCTTCCCTCCAAACACCCATGGGCTTGAAAACCAGAAGACGCATACAAAGGACAGGAAAACTGTTTTTTCAAAGCTGAGCTTATTTGAGAAACTACACCAGAAAGCCTGGACCGAGGCACCCGAAGTGGGGGTTGGAGCCATGGGTCAAGCAGCCCACCAGCCTCTCCCCTCCACCCTGTGTCCACCGGCCTTGTTTCTGGGGATGACGTCATTGACAGCGCCTTGACCTGTACCTGTGGGTGTGATGGAGAAAACCATCGCTCAGCGCTCTCCCTACTGAAGACATGATTTCATTGCTCCTTTGCCACCATCTGTAGGGGATGTTTACACAGCCTGTTTCTCGTTCTGGCCTCTTTTGCTAAAATGATCAGGCTGGTGGTAAACACGTATTTTCTGAGTGCTCCGTGTGTGCACCACAGGGATGGATAACAAATAGATTCCAAATTGGAAGGCCCTTAAAGATTCCTCAGTTCCTCCTTTCGCCCTCTCTGGGAATTCCACCTACAGTTTGCAGTCCAGACAGTGGAGGGGAAATTCACAAAGTGTCTCAAATGGAAAGAACAGAGGTATGTAGTCTGAAGAGTGGAAAGACCTGATGTCAAGGCTCAGAAACACCCTGACTAAAGACCTGTCACTGGATGGGCTCAGAGTCTCAGCTTCTGCATCAATTAAACAGGGATAATAGTCAAGTCACCTATTGGGGGGTGGCCAAGGATGCTTCAGTAAATAGGTCTCTTCCTCACCCTGGCCTCAAATAGGTAGACAACCAAAGTGAAGAGTAGTGTGAGATCAAAATGCTTGCTTTTATTCCTGACAGAGTCCAGCTTGGAAGGCAGATGCCATGGTCTGATGTGGTTTGTCCCCTACATTGAATCTCCTTTATGTGATCTTCACACGGGTGCACCTTTGAGAAGTGATTAGGATTCTGCCCTTATGAGTGGATTGATCTGCTCCTGTGATACCAGGGCTGGTGGGATGGTGGGTGAGGGAGTCACCTGGGGGATGGATCTTCTCCACCAGCCAGTTTGGCTGGGTCTGTCCTGCACTCCTTGTCTCTCTCCGTGTGACGCTCTGTGCCACCTCAGGACTCTGCCAGCAAGAAGGTCATCACCAGATGGAGCCCCTCGGCCTTGGACTAGAACCATGAGCCAGGATAACCTTCTTGCCTTGATCTGATGTGTGGTGCTGCGTTATCAGCAATGGAAAGCAAACTAAGACAGCAGCATAGACTGAGAGATCAATGGGCCTCTCATGTGAACCCCAGAAAGAGGCACATGGCCCGTGCAGTCTCAGGTCACACTGGGATGCAGCAGGCTTGCGTGCACAAAGGGAGCTGGCAAAGTCAGGCTGAGGGTTTGGGGGAGCAAAGGAGTCCTTCACAGGAAGCTCATCCCCAGAGGAAACATCTGGATGGCTCTGTCCAGGCTACCACTCAGAGACACCCCTCACTCCCACGAAAGGGACTGATCCGGGGCAGAGAACAGCCACAGGTGATGCATACTACAGCAACTAAATGGAAACACAGAGAATAGATGGAGGAAGCAAAGAAGATAAAGCATGGAGAAGACCTCTCATAGTTACCGAACATCTACTATTTGATCAGCCCTGTCACTAGTTTCCAGGAAATTTAGATCCAATAAGACATTGTTTAAACATACAGTCTAAGGGCTGGCATTATGGCACAGCAAGTCAAGCTGCTGCCTGTGACGCCAGCATCCATCCCATCTGGGTACTGGTGTGAGCCCTGGCTGCTCAGCTTCCAATCCAGCTCCGTGCTAATGCTCCTGGGAAGGCAGCAGAAGATGGGTCAAGTGCTCAGGCCACTACCATCCATGTGGAAGACCTAGATGGAATAGCCATTTGGGTAATGAAGCAGTAAATGGAAGATCTGACTTTTTTATTTATTCAGTTATTTAAAAGGCAGGGTTGAGAGAGAGAGAGAGAGAGAGAGAGAGAGAGAGATCTTCCATCACTGGTTTACTCCCCCAGATAGACACAATCACCAGGGCTGGGCCAGGCAAAGCCAGGAGCCTAAAAACCCATCCAGGATTCCTACATGGGTGCAAGAACCCAAGGATTTGGGCTATCTTCCATGGTTTTCCCAGGATCCCTAAAAGGGAGCTAAATTGGGAATGGAACAGCCAGGACTCAAACCAGTATTCATACGAGATACTGATGTTGCAGGTAACAGCTTAACCTGCTGTGCCACAACACTGGCCCCTGTTCTGATTTTTATAAAATAAAAATTATATTCTTTAAAAAGAGTTATTTGCATGGGTGTGCACACATACATGCTATAAGTATAGAAGAACACATCCCAAAATGTGGCTTTATTTGGCTAGTGAGACTGCTAAATTTTTTTGTGTATCATTATTTCCTACTATAAGCATTTATCATTTTTTTCAAATAGTAAAACTGACATACCCAGGAATTATCCTTTCACATAGCACCAAGCATTATATCCTCTTGTACAATGTGGTAGGTTTCTTCTGTCAATCAACAATCAGGTCATAGGGCCTCACGTCATATGGGCCCAAGTTCTGCTTCTTCCTGACTTCAACTGTGATCTTCCAGAACATTCACTGTGAACATTAGGGGCCAGTGATGATATAACTCCTGGTTCCCACCAGCAGGACTCATTCCACTGCAAGCTCAGTAGATCAAGCTCCCTCTCATCCTTCTTCCCTTCACGTACACAGTCCACAGTGTTTACAGAGGCAGGCTCTGTCCTAGGTGCTGAGAGCAGTGCAAACCAGCAGTCCCAACTTGACCTCACTTCTTGAAGCAGGGCACTAAGTTTAAATCCCATTACATGTTCCTGAAAGCACTGTGGTCCCATTTGGTTCCTTTTGAGTAGCCACCATTAAATATGTCTGGGCCAACCCAAAATATGTTTTTTAGATGTAAGGAAGAACATTTGCCTTTTATTTAATATAAATACTATAGATACAGTGCAAGTTATATACATCCTGCTGTCATATATCTATATACATTGTGTATTTGTCACTTAAAATATATCTTGAGGGGAGAGTATTTAATGAAGCAGTTGAGACACCCATTAGAACGCTCACATGCCATATCATAGTGCCTGAGACTAAGTCGCCTCCACTTCTGATTCAGCTCCCTGCTAATGTGCACCAAGGACAGCAAGTGATGCCTCAAGTACCTGGATCCCTGTCATCCATGTGGGAGACCCAGATGGAGCTCCTGGATTCCACCTGGCCCAGCCATACCTGTTGTGAGCATTTGAATGAGCTGATAGAAGATCTCTCTGTCTGTCATTTCTCTGTCTCTGCCTTTCAAATAAAAGAAAATAAATAATTTTAACAATCTTGAAAAATGCATATATTCAGATCATGTTGTATCATCAAGTACTTTATTTTGCATATGAGCAGGTCTAGCTCACTTTTAGAAGTGAAAGTATACATTTGTGGTTTTGATAAACATGGATAAATTGCTCCCCATAAACACTGTTCCAACTTTCCTCTCCCCCCAGTAGCCTACTGTCCAGCACCATTCTCCACCCAGCATGGTATCAAACTTTTGCTCTTTACCCAACCAATAGGTAAAAAGCAATATCTCACTTGTGTTTTCATTTGTATGCTTGAGTGGGATTAAAGAGCCATTTCCTTAAAAGCCTGTTTACTGCTACCAAACATGAACTCTCTAAGAGAGAAGGACTGTGGACTCTCAAAAAAAAAAAACAAAAACAAGAACCCTGCAACAGCAGGCACTATCAATCTGTCCTCAACCACTTTTGCGAGGTAATTCACTGTACTTCCCACCTATATCCTGACTATTCAAAAGCTGCTTTTTGGACCTTGGCAAACATGCAAATATGACTCACCCGAAATGTGAGTGCTTGCACACACCAGACACCAAGTTCTATATATATACCTGCCTAACATTTGTAACCCATGAGACTCTGAGAGGGTAAGTGCCTGCCCAAACCTCACAGAGAGTGTGATAAAGGACGAATTGGACTCCAGTCTACACTGCAGCCCTTAGATTTCATGCTACACCATGGTGCTCTCTGTTCGATGTCCAACAGCCTACATCTTGAGATTCATATACTAAGACTGTGTCTTTTGACTTGAATCGCGACCCTCCAAGAAGAAGGGTACTATAGCGTTGTCCAACTATGGATCCAATTAGTAGATTTTCATAAGATCTCTTGCCAACCCCACTTGTCTTAAGTCTCACTTGTCACATAAAGACTCCACAGCACACTAACTTCCAGAACTGCTAAAAATTTCAATATTGTTGGAGCAGCATTTAGCCTAGCAGTTAAGATGCTGGGTAAGACTCCTGCATCCCACATTGAGAGACTTAGCTCCACCCAGCTCGAACTCTAGCTCCTGACTCCAGTTTCCTGCTCATGCAGACCCTGGGAAGCAGCAGTGATGGCTCAAGTGAGTGAGTCTCTGCTCCCCACGTGGGAGATCCTGATTGTATTTGCAGCTCCTGGGTCAGCTCATCCTTAGCTGTTGAGGCATTTGGGCAATAAGCCAGTGGATGAGGGATCTCCTTTCTATATTTCTCTCCTTCCTTCCTTTCCAAACAAGCAAGCAAATCAATAAATAGTTTTAAAATATAAATTGTTAAACAGACCCCCCAAAAAGGCTGAGAACGGGTGCCTCTGTTACCAAGCTGCACCACGTAGTTCAACAAGGGAAGAGGGAGGATGTCTTAGGATGAACCTTAATGACTCACCTTGGGAGTGGAGTACAAGGAAGCTCTGCTCAGTGCCTGGAGAAAACCAATACTGACAGCTGTAAAGCTCCAAATAAGAATTCCAGTCAATGACATTTCATGGTTTCACATTGGAGTTCCTGACACAAATAAGATACAGACAGGCTGGAGAGGAGCCGCTCACCGGGAGGCTGGGTAAGCGTTAGAGATTTGTTCAGGCGAATCAATGCCCTCCATGGCATGAGGGGACAGAGAGCCAGGAAGAGGAAATGCTGTCTTGAGGGAACACATCTTTCCCAAAGAATCTAATAAAGTGAGCTTCCTAGCAACCACCCCCCCCCCACGTGTGCAGCTCCTGGCGACTGGGCTACTCCGCAAGTGGTGGGAGAGCTATTTGCTATGGGGCTCCACCGAGATAATTCCAGAGACTGAGGAGAAGGATTTAGAAACTTTTATAGCAATTTGGCAGAGTAATTTTATGTCTGTTCAATCTAATAAGAAGAAGGGGGCTTGTAAAATTTTTTATTAAAGCCATTAAACTGAAGAAGTGTTTTGACAGGTGACATGTGTTCCTATGACAGGGGTTGAAATTGCTCATTCTGGGGGCCCCGATGTGCCCAGGAGGGCACCACACAGGGCACCTCGGTGGTGGACCACTGCCATTATCTACCACAATGGCTCCATAGGAGGCCTTTGGCAAACACTGAAAACACCCCCAGGACTCCCCTATCACACAGTTGTTGCCAGTGAAGGTTACACTAGAAATGAGCAAAATAGAGAGAAACTCTGCTCTCTTTGGAGAGAAACTTCTCTTCACCATTCCAAGAATTGGGCAGAGTAAAAACCTCTGAGAAAATAATTGAAGAATTATGTCACATACTCCAGAAATCTGTATCCAAAACGTAGTGGCAGCCAAATTCCAGAGAACTGTCAAGAATTCCTAAGGCTAAGCTACGTGAAGCAAACCAGACACAGAAGACCAAGTACTGTGTGAGGCTGCAGACAGGGGCCAGCAGGGAAAGGGAGCAATTGTTTACTGCGTATGTTTCTCTTGGGGATGATGAAAAAGTTCTGCAAATGGACATGGTAATAGTGATACAACTCTGTGAGTTCATAGTAATTGATGTGTATTTTGCCACCATAAATAAATAAGGGGGCAGGTGTCGGGTGCAACAGCTTCACTTGCTGTTTGCGATGTCCACATTGCATATCAGGGTGCCTCGTTTGAGTCCCAGCTGCCGCACTTCTGGTCCAGCTTCCTGCTAATGCACACTCTGGGAGGCAGCAGGCAATGACACAAGTTACTTGGGTCTTTGCCACCTATGTGGGAAATCCCGATGGAATTCTGGGCTCCTGGCTTCAGGCTGGGCCAGCCCTGGCTGCTACAGGGATTTGGGGAATGAACCAGCAGAGGCAAGGTATCTCTGTCTCTGTCTTTCTGTGTGTGTGTGTGTATGTGTGTGTGTGTTTGTCTTTCTCTCTATCACCCCCTTCACTCTGCATTTTGAATAAATATATTAAAAACTAAAAAATGCTCTATTAGTTATTCTAAGTAATCAAGGAGAGTGGCAGGAAATGAGAGAACAGAGGTGTTCAGGGTCAGGATCACACACAATGCTGTATAACAAGTGAACTCACACCTTTGACCTTCTCCTGTGACCTCTCAAGTAAGAATTACAAGTTGCAATGAACCCATGCAGGTGGATGTCGACTTACACATTACCTAGTCCAGACCTCCCATAGCAAAAGCTGACAATGAGAGGGAGAAATTCCCCATAACCTCTGGATGATCCCTGCATGTCATGCTGTGTTATGCAATAAAAACCCTGCACACAGTCTCCACGAAGAGCTAACCGTGTGAGAGAGACTCAATGACATAAGGAAGTGAGGTTGCATCAATGCACCTGCTCCAGGGTACCTAGAGGCAGAAGCCATCGTTTGCAGAAAGATTGCACCAAGACTTAATGAGGGAAAAATAAACACTTTTGAAAAGCAAGCTTAACGCTGCCTGTGAGTCATCCGAAGCCAAGTGTGCCAAACCCCAGAATGTGTTAACAGTACTTAATGTCCCCATATCCCTAACCAGCCATAAGATAAACAATTAGCCTTAGTCATAATCAAGAACAAATGGTCAAACACAAGCGCCTAACCTCTAGTCTCAAATTTTTAAAGGCTCTCTTTACCCTTTTGTGCTTTTGTGTTTATTTCAGCAGCAGCACAAGGGGTCCTTAGCAGAGTGTAAGGGTGAGAGGGTACAAGGAACTTGTTCTAAGTAGGCAGAGACGGTGGGGACACAATCAAACATGAACTTTGCATCCAGATGTAGTGAGCGTTGAGTGACAGCTCGTTCTCTTAGTAAGTGTGACTTGAAGTTGGTTTCTTGCCTCTACAAGCTTCTCTAAATTGTCTGGCACAAAGTGCATGGTGGGCTCCCTTTCTACCTGTCATACTCCATAGGAGAGCATTTAAGAGGATAGCCCCAATAACTCCCTTTTCGGAATCAAGATCCCTTTCCACACTGACTCTAACTGGCACTTAGCAAATATGACCCAAGCAGAGAAGTGCAGAGACTGCTCAATGAAGTTCTTCCCTCTTGGGAACCTTGTAGCCACCCCCACGTGAATGAGCCCAAGCCAGCCTGTTGGATGCTAGACACAGGTGGCCAAGACAATTGACTGTCCCTCCTGACCATGGAGAGTAGCCATCCTAGGTCCCCTGGCCTTCACTGGGCCAGCCCACTTGGAGGAACACCCAATCAGGCCATAGACTCATGAGATACAACTCTTTTTGTTGTTGTCGTTTTAAGGTCCTGCATTTCGGGTGGCTTCATTCTGCAGTAGAAACAACAAATGAGGCCGGCGCCGCGGCTCACTAGGCTAATCCTCTGCCTTGCGGCTCCGGCATACCGGGTTGTAGTCCCGGTTGGGGTGCCGGATTCTGTCCCAGTTGCCCCTCTTCCAGGCCAGCTCTCTGCTGTGGCCAGGGAGTGCAGTGGAGGAAGGCCCAAGTGCTTGGGCCCTGCACCCCATGGGAGACCAGGATAAGTGCCTGGCTCCTGCCTTCGGATCAGCGCAGTGCGCCAGCCACAGCGTGCCAGCCGCAGCGGCCATTGTAGGGTGAACCAATGGCAAAAGGAAGACCTTTCTCTCTGTCTCTCTCTCTCACTGTCCACTCTGCCTGTCAAAAATAAATAAATAAAAATAAATAAATAAAGGAAACAACAAATGTACTCCTTAAGTACTCCTGGATTATGGTCTCGGGTCTATCCTTACTAACATGGGAATTCAATACAATGATATCAAAATGATGACTCTCAACGTTGTGGCCTGAGAGAGGTCTCTCTTAACTACTGAAAACTTTCATCATGTATCTTTCATTTTTTTAAAGATGTATTTATTTGAAAGGCAGAGTTACAGAGAGGGGGAGAGAGAGATCTTCCATCTGCTGGTTTACTCCTTAAATGGCCACCATGGCCAGGGCTGGGCCAGGCCAAAACCAGGAGCCTGGAACGCAATTGGGGTCTCACATGTGGGTGCAAGGACCCAGGCACTTGGCAATCTCGTACTAATTTCCAAGGCTCATTAGCAAGGAGCTAGAGTGGAAGTAGAGCATCCAGGACTAGAACCAGTGCCCATATGAGATGCCAGCACTGCAGGCAGCAGCTTAACCCACCACAGCCACAGCCCTATCAACTGTCTTTTAAATACTTCAGATCAAGAGCTCACAGCATCAAATACATTGCATTTCCTACAAAACAAAACAAAAATTTCTTCATGCAATTCTTTGAATTCTTCCTTCTTCTCTGTTCTCTATATCCACTCAGTCACCGACTCCTGTCAACTTGACTTCTGAGACCCCTATTGGCTCCTCCCTCTTCTCTTTTCCCCATTATTTCTACTCTAATGGAAATCTGCTGTTCTGTCTTACAAAAGCTACTACAGTAGCCCCTAACCCATTTCCTGCCTTCAGGATGGTTCCCATCCAAGGCATCCCCTTCCTGAGCCAGCTACCTCCCTGCTGAAAATTCTTCGTCACGTCCCCTTGTCTAAGGGATGTTGTCCAAATGACTTAACCTATAAAATGAGCTCTTTCCCAAGCTAGCTGCCTCTCCATTGCCATTTCCAGTCTTCTATCAAGTTCCATGTCACACTTAGGATTCCTCCTACACACAAGATTGATTCATGCCCCAGAACCTTTGCATTGTTCACACAGACACGGAATGTCCACCCTCTTTGCTCCTTTTTAGGGTTTCTACTCACCATTGAACTCAACACAACAGGGATACCCTGTGTATGAAGCATTCTCCCAGCCCTAGTTCAGAAGAGATTCCTCTTCTCTACAGGATCAGTGTGTTTTGCATATTCCTTGGATGTTTTGTTGCAGTTAGCACAGTATCTTATAGTGGTCTGACAATAGCAGTTCCTCTTCTGCACTCTAAAAACTTTCCTAACAACCTTCCTTATAACAGCATTCAAAAAGGTACCTAAATAAGAATTCCAGAAAAAAAAAAAAAGTCTGTCTAATGAATGGAATCTTAGGGCCCTTGCCTTTTAATAACTTCTCAATTCAAATAAGCTCATTTTGCAGAAATTCAAACAAAATCATCAACACCATTATAGAAAACCTCGGGTTTAGGACTTGTTAGAGAAATATGCTTTTCTGTGGGGAGCAACTCGGACTAGACTGTTACTGGAATTAAGACTTATTCTATGCATCTGCTCTCCCACAATATGGCGCTGAGAAGGGAGTAACAACTTCTACGCAGCTGCCTCTCGCCAACTTGAGTGATGACCTGCAGGAGCTGATCCTGCTCCTGATTGGAGGAGAGCAGCGTACTCGGCGTGTGGGTAGCAGAGTTGGGATTGGTGGAAGAGGACTATAAAGGAGGAGAGAGACAACATGCACCAGGAACATCTATCTGAAGGAACACCTGTGCAGCCCCCGAGAGAGCCGGCCGGCGGTGTGCCGCTCCCCCGCGGAAGTGGGGAAAGTGGCAGGGGGAACCGCCCTTCCACGGAGGTGGAAGGGTCGGTAGCCAACCCGGGAAGAACCAGCAGCAAACCCGGGGAGGGCTGAGCAGACGAAAGAACAGCGCAGGGTCCTGTGTCGTTCCTCCACGAAGACGGGGAGCGACACTTTTCCATATTGGTAACACCCCCCACCCAGTGAACTATAGCAGCTGATTCTGCAGAGCCATCCACAAAGTTCAACCCAAGGAAGGAGCTCTAGGAAGGAGGAGTCCCATGGAAAAATCTTCACTAATGATGAATGTTCTGATAAGAGAAAGGAGTCAGGGCTATGAAGACAAGCAGTAGATTCCAAGTCTGGAAAGTTCTGTAAAGTTGCAGAAGCACCACATGAAATATCCTGATCCCTCCCTTGTGCTGGCAAAAACACAAGTAACAGAGAAGACAGAGCTCAAGTCTGCGACACCACACCGCAGCCCTCTCATCACTTGCAAGTCTCATCATTTCCTCATCTTTACAATGAGAAAGCTGGACCAGATCACTGCAAGTGATTCACATAAAATTAAAGTAAGTCCCATTCAATTTCAAACATCCATGGACCCAAGTCTATGGCAATGCGTCCTATTCGCCTGGGCATCAACATAATAAATCTGCAACTTCAGAATGGACGAGTGGCTCTGGGGTGAAGCTGCTGATCAGGATGTCCCATGCCCCACATCAGGCCCGATTCAAGTCCCAGCTCCCGCTCCAGCTCCCAACACCAGCTTCCTGCAAATTCAGCTCTGTGAGGCATCAGTAACGCCTCGAGTGATTTAGGTTCCTGCAATACACATGGGCAACTTGGACTGACTTCCTGGCTCCTGGCTTCAGCCCTAGGTATTGTAGGCAGTTGGGGAATAAACCAGTGGATGGGAGATATCTGTATGTGTGTATGTGTGTGTGTCTGTCTGTCTGTCTCTCCCTCCTTCCCTTGTTTTTGAAAAGTTATAAGGGGGCCAACATTATGGCACAGAGGGTTAAGCCGTCGCTTGCAGTGCCAGCATCACATACGGGCAGATTCTAGTCCCAGCTGCTCCACTTCTCATCCTGATCCCTGCTAATGCACCTGGGAAAGCATAGGAGGATGGCCCAAGTGCTTGGGTGCTTGCACCCACATGGGAGACTCAGATGAAGCTCCTGCCTCCTTACTTCAGCCTGGCCCAGTCCTGCCATTGCGACCATTTGGGAAGTGAACCAACAGATGGAAGATTCCCTCTCTCTCTCTTTCTCTGTAACTCAGCCTTTTAAATAAATAATAAATAAATATTTAAGAGACAGAAAGAGAGAAAGACACTACCTAGCTTGTGCATTCTTGCAAAATCATTTTTTCTTCCTTGATTAAAAGAAGATCCTTTCCATCTCTAAGACCCCTGCTTCCTTCCTTGAATGCAGAGGGCAACAGCAACCAATGGGTGACCATGAGGTGTCAATCATGAAGCCCAAATGCTCATAACCAGAGATAGAAAAGTAGAAAACAAGGCAGAGCCTGGTCTTCATGGCATCAGGGAGCCACAGCTCCAAGCACAGAACTCCTGACACCTGATTTCTCATTGTTTGAGACAGTTAAGAATCTCCATCATTCAGGCCCCCATGATTCTTGCTTTCTAGCCCTTTGCAGACAGGAATGCACCCTAGCAGGATCAATGACTCGTTTAGCTGAAGTGCAATCTGCAGGAGGCAACTAGGCATACTCGGGGTCTGAGTTCCACACCAACAAGCTGAGAAATCACCGTCACCATACAAGAGGCATTTCAAGAATGCTCCCGTAGCCGGCACCGCAGCTCACTAGGCTAATCCTCCGCCTTGTGGTGCTGGCACACCAGGTTCTAGTCCCGGTCGGGGTGCCGGATTCTGTCCAGGTTGCCCCTCTTCCAGGCCAGCTCTCTGCTGTGGCCCGGGAGCGCAGTGGAGGATGGCCCAAGTGCTTGGTCCCTGCATCCGCATGGGAGACCAGGAGAAGCACCTGGCTCCTGCCTTCGGATCAGCGTGATGCGCCGGCCACAGCGCGCCGGCCGCAGCAGCCATTGGAGGATGAACCAACGGCAAAGGAAGACCTTTCTCTCTGTCTCTCTCTCTTTCACTGTCTACTCTGCCTGTCAAAAAAAATAAAAATAAAAAAATAAAAAGAAGCTCCCGTAGTGAATCCAAGCCCCAAACAGTGGCAAACTGGATACCAGCAGTCCCCAGTCTCCTGGCCTCCCTCTCTTAGCTTAAAGTGTCCTTGCTCTGCCTTTTTTTTTTTTTTTTTTTTTTTTTTTTTTTTTTTTTTTTTGACAGGCAGAGTTAGACAGTGAGAGAGAGAGAGAGAGGAGAAAGGTCTTCCTTTTCCCATTGGTTCACCCTCCAAATGGCCGCTACGGCCAGCGCTCTGCGCCAGTCCTAAGCCGGGAACCAGGTGCTTCCTCCTGGTCTCCCATGCAGGTGCAGGGCCCAAGCACTTGGGCTATCCTCCACTGCCTTCCCGGGCCACAGCAGAGAGCTGGACTGGAAGAGGAGCAACCGGGACAGAACTGGCGCCCCAACCAGGACTAGAACCCGGTGTGCCGGCGCCATAGGCAGAGGATTAGCCTAGCGGGCTGTGGCGCCAGCCTGCCCTGCCTTTTGATAGCACTAAAAGTAGCTCACTGAACTGAGAGAGTGGCCCTACGAGAGTCTAATCGCCAGACTCATAGGGCATTTGCTTCTCCAATAGACAACGCCTTAAGAGCCGGTATTGTCACATCCAGGGGCTTTGTGTAGGGGACTTCCAGGTCTGGGTGGGGGGATTCCAGGTCCAGGGCAGAAAGTACTAAAGTCCACGTGGCCATCATAAAAGTTTCCTGGAGAGTACAGAAGGCATTGCTAACCAGCAGGGAACTTGGACAAGAGCTGAACAAGTAACTTCCCCAAATACCCACCGTGGCTCTAATTTGCCCCATGGTGCCTGGCCAGAGGCCAATATGCAGCTCCTACCTTTTGATCCCCTTGCTCCTGACCCCATCCCCTTCCTTATAGCCTCCTTAAAATCCCCAGAGCACCCTCACTCAGCAGGATGGTCCTTCTGGGGACAGGAATCTGCTACCTTCTCAACTATCCACAGATGAAACTCTCCTTTATCCTCAAACTTGGTCCACATTCTTTGATTTGGTCCTGGGAACAGAGACTGAGCTTCTGTTAACAGTAGGAGCATCTTTATCATGGAACTGTATAAGGGATTCCTGCTTCATGTTATCTGACCACTTTCCTATTTTTTTAAGATTTATTTATTTATTTGAAAGTCGGAGTTACACAGAGAAAGAAGGAGAGGCAGAGAGAGAGAGAGAGAGAGAGAGAGAGAGAGAGAGAGAAAGGTGCTTTTATCTGCTGGTTCACTCCCCAGATGGCCACAACGGTCAGCGCTGTGCCAATCTGCAGCCAGAATCCAGGAGCTTCTTCCAGGTCTCCCACGCAGGTGCAGGTGCCCAAGGACTTGGGCCATCTTCTACTGCTTTCCCAAGCCATAGTAGAGAGCTGGATGGGAAGTGGAGCAGCCAGGACTTGAACTGGTGTCCATATGGGATGCCAGCACTGGAGGCAGTGGCTTTACCTGCTATGCCACAGCACTGGCCCCTTGACCACTTCCATTGCTTATATTCATGCCCCACCTAAAGGCTCTCCCAATTGCTGAACCCAGATATACCGCATTTCAGGTCACATGAGCCCATTCTGGCTCCAAGGTCTGTTCTTCGCCACTGTGGCCTCAGTCCCTTTGACTTCAATGGTGCTTTCCACAAATGAGCCTAAGGGGTCCCCCTGAGCTTCTGGGAGCTGTGCTGGAATACAGTTCTCACATCTGGAGCTGGCAGCTGGAAAACACCAAGATGTGCGACACTCTTATCTCCTGTGTCTCTCTTGCTCTCCATCTCCCTCTAACACTTAAGGAAATTAAAAAGAACTACGGGTGTACAGCACATCAAAATCCCCAAAGGAAAATATTTGAATTTTTTTCCCCATCTATTTTCCTCTCCTGTTCTTTGTGCTGCTCAATGAGAAGAAAGGTAGAGCTTACATTTTATGTCAACACAAAAGGCCTCCGTTTGTGTGCATTACTTATTAAAGTATTCAGTGATTCAACGTCAAGGTATGTATTATACATACTTTTTTTTCTAGGCCATTATCAGCTTTCTTACAACACTATTATTCTTCAGCCCAGCTAATGCTCCTGTCAAAGATTTAGCAACAAGCACGGAAAATGTCAAACAGTAGGGAAGAAACCGAGCTGCTTCCACAACTGCACAAAACCCCAGAGTTGTCTTTGATGGGAAAGCAGCATAATTCTGCTAGGAACGCCAACGGATGGAACAGAGGAGTGGGATGGTTTATTTGTTTTCCTTTGCACACCTGAGTCCATCTCCTTTGAATAAGTTTCCTTTCTTCGCATGCCAATACACTTAATAAAATAGAGTTTGTGCTGGTATGGCTTCACCCTCTCCCCAGGAGGTATCCGGATTGGAATGTGACAGCAATCAGCCGGAGTCAGTCCGTTCTGTCGGCAGAGCAGTGGGGTAAGATTTAAGGAGCACTAAAAAACGCTCCTCCGGAGAAAAATATTTTCCCAACCTGCTTACCAGGGTGCCTGAAATTATAGCCCTTGTGCTTTAAGGCATTGAGAGGCTCCATTAAAATGCAAATACATGAGGTGAGTTACTTTATCAGACTATCACAGCTTAGCTTGAATTAGTTTATGAGCGAATCCAAAATCCTGAAGCGAGAGGATGCGGGGTCATTAAGTTTGGATGTAAGCAAAGATAATAGGAAGATGTAGGATTTAAAAAATGTGTTGGGGGTTGGGCATACCGTGCAGTGGTTAAGATACTTCTTGGGACATCTGCATTCCACATCAGAGTGCCTGGGATCAACTATGGATTTCCCTTTCAATTCCAGCTTCCTGCCAATGCACACTCCAGGAGGCAACAGGTGATGACACAAGTACTTGGGTCCCTGTCCCCAACATGAGAGACCTGGATTGAGTTCTTAGAAACTCTTGGCTTTGGCCTGGCCCAGCCCTGGCTGTTGTAGGTATTTGGGGAGTGAGCCAACAGACAGGAGTATTCCTTCTCTCTTTTTCAAATAAATTTCAAAATAAATAATTTTGAAATGTGTCACCTGTGAAGCAGAACCAAAGCACTAGAGCCAAGGGGAAGAACAGAATATATAGTCCAATGGGACCAACATGAGATCTCAAGGGAGCACACACCAACGGATGCTTTCCAGAACCCTGTCTGAGCAACAGGTTGGTCTGTGTGGTAGAGAAGCTGTCATCACTACGCTTCAAAGATCAACTCAGGAAAGCATCAATGCACAAATGGCTCCCTTTCTCCCTGCCTGCACTGGCTTCCTTGGTTGGATTTACTGTTTCCTCCTTGCCTGAACCTGCCCAGGACTCTTACCCACCCCCTCCCCGACAGTTTTAAAAAGCAGCAGGGATTCCACAGCAGACCCGACTATTGTTCAACACTGCCATTTCACCTCCTCTCTTGCACACCTGCAAGAGTCATGGCCATGCGGTTGACTTTGGCTAATGAAATGCAAGCAAAAATGACATATATCCCTTCCAGGCAAGTGTTTAAGAGCTGGCATGTTATTCCCTAGGCTCTCTTCTTCTGCCATGGTAAACTCTGAAGCATGGTGAACTTGCAATAAAGACACTGCAAGTTCAAGGCTACCAACCAGGTGGGCACAGAGAACATCTTGTTGGAAAGTTGCTCAGACCTGCAAATGATGGTAACTAAAAAGGCATCAATTTTGTTGTGTCCAGCCACTGATGTTTTGGTGTAATTACTTTAGCACAACTTTGTCTATTCTAGCTGACCCATAATCCCATAAAAAGTACCCCCAGGAAACCTCCTCAGGTCTTCTCTGTTGTCATAGACGTATCGGTCAACAAGTATTCACTGAGCACCTGCTATGCACCACAGGCACCAGAGATCTCTTAAAGCCAGTGAAAACAAAGTCCTTGGATTCATGAAGGTTACATTCTATCAAGCAAGAAAGACCACAGATAAGTTGGGAAGAGGTTTGGTTGAGTATAGAAAAAAAAAAAATTCAAGTACTACCAACTTAAGCAAATTGGAGATCTAGTTTCCCTCACATAGAATTAATCAGGGAGTTGGAAGTCTGGAATTCATAGGATGACTCTGTGATGTCATAGGAATCCAGACTTCTTCTATCATTCTGATCCACCATACTCAACCTATGGTTTGAAAGTCGGACTTACAGTCAGACATACCAAGAGATCTTCCAACTTCTGGTTCACTCCCCAAATGGTTGCAATAAGCAGGACTGGGCCAGGCCAAAGCCAGGAGCTAGGAGCTTCATCCAGGTCTCCCACTTGTGTACAGGGGCCCAAACAGTTGGGCCATTCTCCACTGCTTTCCCAGGCACATTAGCAGGGAGCTGAATTGGAAGTGGAGCAGCTGGGACTCGAACTGGCACCCATACGAGATGCCAGAGCTGCAGATAGTGGCTTAACCCACTGTGCCACAGCTCCAGCCCTGGTTTTCATCTTCTACAGCAACTCATGTTCCAACGCGGCTGCCAGAGCTCCCTGAATTTTATCCACGTTCTAGAACGAAGAGAAAAGGCCTAGGAGATGCAGATGCTATCCAGCTGGTTAGGCCTGCTTGCAGAGGTTTCCCAGAAGCCCCAGCTCATGAGTGATACCTATTGGGTACTCCTACCCTCAAGGGAGGCTGAGATAGAAATAGAACCCAAGATGGATAGATTTTAGAATATACACTTATTGGGACTGGCACTGTGAGGTAGTGGGCTAAGCCTCTGCCTTTGGAGTTCATATCCCTGCCGTTCTCTTCCGATCCAGCTCTCTGCTATGGCCTGGGAAAGCAACAGAAGATGGCCCAAGTCCTTGGGCCCCTGCAGCTGCGTGGGAGACCCAGAAGAAGCTCCTGGCTCCTGGCTTTGGATGGATTCAGCTCCAGCCATTGCAGCTGTTTGGAGAGTGAACCAGTGGATGGAAGAACTCTCTGTCTGTAACTCTGCCTCTCAAATAAATAAATAAATCTATAAAATGAGGATATCAACAAGAACCACCGCATCAGACTGTCATGAAAATCAAATGAATTCATGAAAAGCATTCAGGAGAGTACCTAACACACAGTAAAACTCTCGTTTCAAGCAATTTAATGATGTTATTTTTTCTCACCTTCCTGTGTTACACAGATCAAAGCTCACTCTTTCTAAAAACCTTCCCTGTCCACCTCCACTTGCATTTATCTGCTTTCTCTAACTCATTTTATACTTACTATTCATAACACGTAATTCACATCTTACAGCGTGCAGCCCCGTTCTCTAATTGTTGGAATCGCTCAATTTGGCACTTGAATCTATGCTAATTACTGTATGTTAATACATAAAATCACGCCTTGCCCCAATTTGTATGTGTATGCCATAGCTCTTCTCTGCCATTCTACAAGGAG
Source organism: Oryctolagus cuniculus (assembly GCF_051225735.1). Classification (NCBI taxonomy): domain Eukaryota; kingdom Metazoa; phylum Chordata; class Mammalia; order Lagomorpha; family Leporidae; genus Oryctolagus; species Oryctolagus cuniculus. Next base: position 15,291,454 of record NC_142885.1, on the reverse strand, counting down.
TTTCTTGTAAGTCAATCACAGGCTTCTCCCAACACCTTCATGAGAGAGAAACCAGTGTTGCACACAGAACAGGGATTCGCTGAGTACTTGGTTACTGAAATAGGGCCTTTCTTCTGGAGAACTCCAGAAATCCCAAGCTGTAGGAAGCCTGATGAAAGTGAGACAATGCTCAGAACCAGAAGGGAGTGGTGCAAACCCCAAGTAAGCCAACCATATCCCCCGGGCAGGGCCTATGCCATCCTGGAGAGAGAACATTGCCATTCTTTTTGAAAGCCTCCAAAAACCCTTCCATGGGATAGTCTGACTCATTCAAGACCTGAAAAAAAAAAAAAAAAAAAAAAAAAAACAGGACTTGAACTTGATATTCACACCTGCTGAGTGGTAGATGAGGAGTTGCTGATCCTCAAAAGAAATAAGTTCTTCCAGACCATGAGCCCAGGTTCTTGACTGCTAGAGAGAGCATCCAACCAGAGCTGTTGGACCTGCTGAAGAACTGCCCTAACCAGAACCCATTCTGGGTTGCCTAAGCAGAAGGAACAGCCACGCACACACAACACCACAGAGAACGTCCACACTGGAGGGCAGCACTGTGGCTCACCCCTACACACCCTGTGCACATCCTTGGAACAATGCTGGAACAGTGTAGCCAGACAGCCGGAATTCCATCACTGCTCTGCCATGTGCCGGCTGCTTCACCGTGAGTTGCCTCAAGCTGCCTTAGTTTCTTCATCTGGAAAGTGGTAGTAATAACATCCCCGGGGCTTACAGTCTTCGCAAGGGAGGATAAAGACATTGCAAACTTGGAAAGAGCTCAGGACAGCGCCTGGCTGTACACATAAGGCAAGTGTTTGTTAAATAATCTTTATTGTACAATCATGCACCACACAACAAAGTTTCAGTCAACAACAGAGCCTACAGCCCCTGGTGTTCCTGTAATACTGTTTTTTGCCTGGTGACATCACCACCATCTTGTATAAGCACATCCTGTGATGTTCATACAACTATGAAATTGACCAGCAACACAGCAAAACATCCCCATCATTAAATGACACATGACTGTTTAGTTGCCAGTGTTCACATGTATGTGTGCATGTGTGTGTGTGTGTGTGTGTGTATTGTAAGCATTTCTAGGAGATTTATAGGAACTAGGAAAATAAAAATGAAAGATACACCAACCTGTGCTTTGAGAACCACCTAGCAGTCTGTTTTAATAGATGCACTGGATTTTAACAGCTCTAGCAGAGGTACTGACAAAGTTCTTAGGGATCCTCAAGGAGGGAGCCACTAACTCTGCCCGGGGTAACAGGGAAGGCTGTACGAAGCTAACAGCTGTAATTGAGTAGGATTCAAGGTGTCTGTGCGGCTTCCTTACAATGGTGGTTCTCAACCTACCCTTGAATTTGAACCACCTGCAGGGCTTGTAAGAACCCAGATTCCCAAGCATCAGGACACGGTTTTTGAGTCAGTAAGTCTGGGTGGCATCTGAGAATTTGTTTTTCTAGCAGGTTCCCAAGTCACGCTGGCAGGGGAATCTTTGAGAACCGCTCCCCTGTGGGAGCAGGAAGTATGCATAGCTACAAGCAAAGGTGGCCTGGCGTGGTTGGACCAGAGAGCAGTGGTAGAAAATTCTAGAAGACGAAATGAGAAAGGAGGCAGGCACTGGCCCCAGAGTGAAGAAGCTGGGGGACAACCCAGACTACACGGAGGACCTTTGGGAGTTTATGGCTTTGAGTAACATGACCCAACCTGTATATCTCAAACCATAGCTTTGGTATCAGTGTGGAGATTAGGGTGGGTCACAGGGAAACCAGTTGTTAGAGGCCAGAGGAGAAATGATGAGGATAGAGGTGGTGCAGGTGCAATGCAGATAAGAAAGGAACAGAGAACTCTTTAGGGACTAGCACCGGGTAGAGCTGTGGAGGCCCATAAGGAGGATGAGGTAGAATGAAGTGTTCAGGGTTGCTCCAGGCTGACCATTTCTTCCTCTCATGGAAAAAGTCCTAACAACAGAGAAAGAGGAACACAGGGGACCAGAGAGATTTGTGGAGAAGAAAACGTAGCAAATCCAATTTAGGACATTTTGAGGCATCCATGTATCCAGTAGGCAGCAAGGCTAGAGATAGGGAACTGGGAACCCCTGTCCACAGGTCTAGCATCTCGACTGTGGATAAAATAGCCAAAGAAGGCAGAACTGACCCAGGAAAGAGCCAGGACACATTCTTGACTTGGCTTTTGAAAACAGCTTAGCATTTACAAAGAAGAAAGGAGAAGGGAGAATGAGGCAGGGGTGCACAGTGAACATTCAGCAGGATTTAGCAAAGATGTTTACAGCGTCCTGGGGCTCCCTCTGCTTCTGTGGGTTCTATGGTTTGAGTGCACCCCTTCCCAAACTCACCTGTTGGAAACAACACCCAGTGCAGCCGTGTCAGGAGGTGGGGGCTTTGGAGAGGTGTTCAGGTCTTGAGGGCTACACCCTCTTCCATGGGTTAATACTGCTGTCATGAAGCTTGCAGAGGGGCCAGCGCTGTGGTGCAGCGGGTTAATGCCCTAGCCTGCAGCGCTGACATCCCATATGGGCGCCGGTTCGAGACCCGGCAGCTCCACTTCAGATCCAGCTCTCTGCTATGGCCTGGGAAAGCAGTAGAAGATGGCCCAAGTCCTTGGGCCCCTGCACCCACGTGGGAGACCTGGATGGAGCTCCTGGCTCCTGGCTTCAGATCTGCACAGCTCCAGCTATTGCAGCCAATTGGGGAGTGAACCAGCAGATGGAAGACCTCTGTCTCTCTCTCTCTCTCTCTCTCTCTCTCTCTCTGACTCTCCTCTCTCTGTAACTCTGACTTTCAAATAAATAAATAAATCTTTTTTTTTAAAGGAAGGTCCTCATCAGGTAGCGGTGACTCGATCTTGCCTTCCCAGCCTGCAGAACTATGAGAAATAAGTGCCTGCACTTTATAAAATCACTTGGTTCGAGGTGTTCTGTTTGGGCAGCACAAACTGCAACATGGCAAGCCCTTCGGACGTGGCCCACATTGAGTGGGAAGGTGTCCGCTGGTCCTGGCCCAGCCCCTTCCCTGCTGTGCCCCACCACACACAGGTGCCTGACCCCTGCACACCACCTTTCTCAGGCTCCTTTGCTGACAGAAGTTCTGGGGAAGTTCCATCAAAGAGGGGCACTAGGAGGAGACTGGGAAGTGGGAGTAGCAAAGCCAGATTACTCCATCCCTACCTTATTTGCCCCTCCCCCCGCCCCAAAACTGCCTTCTATGGCTTCTCATCAGGGCGACACCCCCGAGTCCCGGCAGGTACCCCAGCTCCCAGGGTGTCATCATAAACACTCGCTCCGTCTTCCGTGCCCTGCTGTCTCTCCTGTCTGCGATGACTCACTAGCACACTTGTCTTTTCAGTTCTTCCAACACCTGACATATGCTGGCGTGGTTGCTGCTGTCCCCGCTGGTCCCTGAGTGACAAACATGCCCTGAATATACACCAGTCTCTCTCCCGGCCACCTGGGTCAGCCTTCAGAATCCCCTTCGGACTGGGATTAGCCAAGCTGATAGTCACCAAACCTCCCATTTAAAAGCAAAGGGGAAAAGTAATTTAAAGAGAGGCACTGAATAAAGATAAAAGCTGAAATACATTGTAAAACATAAAGCAGTAGAATGCTAAATCAGTTCCGATGCTGGGGTTTTTTTTTTTTTTGATAAGACTACTAAAATAAACAAACCTCTGACAAATACAATTATGGGACTACTTTTAATTAGAAATGAGAAAGGGGATAGGACAATTTACAGAAAATACATCTTTTCCCCCAAAGCCAGAGAGACTGTTTTGTACATTCATTTATTAATAAACAGAAATCCTTGATGAAATAAGTAATTTTCAGAAAGATGTAGATTACTAAAAATAATTCAAAAAATATACATCTAAACAGAGTAATAATCAAGGAAGAAATTGAGAAAATTATCTGATAAAGACTCAAAAAAAAAAAAAAAACAAAGCTGGCCTCCACAGTCCCCTCAAAACAGCTTTTATACTTTCACGAAATAGAAACTGTCGATTTTGTACTTAATATCCAGAGCACAAAAAGAGGTAAGACTATCTGTACATCCATTAGGCAGGCATGAGTTTCATGTTGTACTTTTTATTTTTTTAAAGTTTTATTTATTTGTTTGAAAGGTAGACTTACAGAGGGAAAGACAGAAAGAGAGAGATCTCTCATTCCCTAGATGGCCACAACTGCAGGAGATGGGCCAATCCGAAGGCAGGAGCCAGGAGCTTCTTCCAGTTCTCCCAAGTGGATGCAGGGGCCCAAAGACTCGGGCCATCTGCCGATGCTTTCCCGGGTACATTAGCAGGGAGCTGGATGGGAAATGGAGCCGCTGGGACTCAAACCGGTACCCATATGGGATGCAGGCGCTGCAGACTGGGACTTTACCTGCTACGCTGCAGAGATGGCTCCATAAATTTCTTCATAAAGCCTAATAAAGATACAATACACAAAAAGTAAATTACGGTACAGGTCACGCATGAACGTGGAAAGGAGAAGCTTAAACAAAATCCTCACCTCTCAAAGGGAACTGCTTCAGACCTTCACAGGGATGATAGGTTTCGTGATGGGAGAGGGATTGCAATAGATTTCCTGAGATACATATTTTTAAATTTTCATTTTATTTGAAAGACAGGCAGAGAGACAAACAGAGATCTTACATCTGCTTGTTCAATGGCCATAGCAGCTGAGGCTGTGCCAGGCATCTAGAACCCAGTCCAGGTCTGTCTTGTGGGTAGCAGGGACCTACACCCTTGAGCCATCACCTGCTGCCTCCCGGGAGGTGCATTCGCAGGAAGCTGGTAGTAACAGAAGAGCAGGACTTGAACTAGACATCCTGATAGGGAATGTGAGCATCCCAGTCGGTGACTTAACCTCTGTGTCAAATGCCTGCACCAACTGAGACAGAATTCTCATACCATAAAGCATATGAAACACTTCATGGGTTTCCATCATCCACGTACTGGAGCCATGCTAATCTCCGTATCGCCCCCTCCCCTTTCATATATGCTCTGCTAATGCAAGTGCAAGGGGTGATAACCTCATAAGTCAGGACCAAAAAATTGCAAAGCATGGACTCTTTCTACATTATAAACACCCACTGGACAAAGCTCACCTAGCTAAAATCAAAGGGGAAATAGTTGGAGAAAACATTCACAACAAATGTAACAAAAAATTCATTTCTACATTTCAGGAAGTCTTACATATACTGGTAGAGAAAAAAAATTAAGTCTTTAATGTGCAAACTGGCAAAGAACTTGAAAACACTTCAGGGGGGAAAAAGAGATATTATTAGTAAACCAGAATGTGTAAATATTTTCAACCTGCAATCAAGGAAATGCCCACTCAAGCTGGATTATTTCATCTTCTACTCACTACCTCAGGAGAATTTTAGAAGTTATCCAGTATTTCAAGACTGTGGTAAACCAGTGAATTCACACACTGTTGGTAGCCATACAAACTAGCCCTACCTCTAAGTAATACATAGTAGAAATCATCTTAAAATCCTATAATATTCCTTTATGCTAAGAAATCTTTAGAAATTAAAGAAAGATGTTATTGTAGTGTCATTCTAAAAACCAAAATAAATAAATAAACACCAGGGAAATTAGTAAGGAAGAGTTAGAAATTATTGTTTATAATTATAGGAAATATAACAGTTTATCATGCACCCTCACGTACATTTCTCCTCTTAAGTCTGCAAAACAATCCCACAGGTAGGTAGGAATCACTGAGACTCACAAAAAGTAGGTGGCTTGTACAAATTCACACAACTAGTGGCTCTCTTTTATTTTTATTAGTATAAAGAAAATAGATCTCAAGTATTTCATAGGTGACATTCTAGAAGATAACCACACTTACCTTCCTCCCCTCTCCATCTCCCAATCTTTCTCTTCCTTCCATTTTCTTTTTGCTGATTTTTGCAGACATATTTTAATCCATTCTATAATCAAAGACTTAATTCACCACTAACTATAGAATTCAGCAAATAAAAAGTAGGAAGACTACTGTTCCATGGGAGTATAAACAAGAGCTAAAAATGATGATCATATCACAAGATGTCCATTTCATTTCTATTTATTTTTTGTGTTCTATATTAACTGCCATATATCAAAGAAAACATATGACGTTTGTGTTTTTGAGACTGGCTTATTTCACTAAGCCTAGAGATTTCCAGTTGTAACCATTTTATTTCAAAAGAAGGATTTCATTCTTTGTTATGATTGAGTAGCTATTCCCTAGTGTATATATATCACACTTTCTTTATCCAGTCATCAGTTGATGGACATCTGGGTTGATTCCACATCTTAGCCATTGTGAATTGAGCTGCAGTGAACATGGGGGTACAATCAACTCTTTCATAGGCTGATTTCATTTCTTTAGGGCAAATTCTTAAGGGTGGGATGACTGGGTCATATGGTAGATCTATTTTCAGATTTCTGAGGAATATGCACACTATCTTCCATAATGGTTGTACTAGTTTACATTCCCATCAACAGTGGACTAGGATACCTTTACCCTTGCCAGCATTTATTGGTTTTTTTTTTGTTTTTTGTTTTTTGTTTTTTGTTTTTTGACAGGCAGAGTGGACAGTGAGAGAGAGAGACAGAGAGAGAAAGGTCTTCCTTTGCCGTTGGTTCACCCTCCAATGGCCGCCGCTGCAGCCGGCGCACCGCGCTGATCCTGGCAGGAGCCAGGAGCCAGGTGCTTTTTCCTGGTCTCCCATGGGGTGCAGGGCCCAAGCACCTGGGCCATCCTCCACTGCACTCCCTGGCCATAGCAGAGAGCTGGCCTGGAAGAGGGGCAACCGGGACAGAATCCGGCGCCCCAACCGGGACTAGAACCCGGTGTGCCGGCGCCGCAAGGTGGAGGATTAGCCTATTGAGCCACGGCGCCGGCTCATTTATTGGTTTTGATTTTGGATGATACCCATTTCACTTGGGGTGAGATGAAGTTTCAGTGTGGTTTTTATTTGCATTTCCTTGATGGTAGTGATCCTGAGCATTTTTTCATATGTCTGTTGGCCATTTAAATTCCATCCTTTGAAAAATGCCTGTTCATTTCCTTTGCTCATTTCTTAATTGGATTGTTTGTTTTATTGGTGAGTTTCTTGAGCTCTTTATAGATCCTGGATGTGAATCCTTTATCAGTTACATAGCTTGCAAATATTTTCTCCCATTCTGTTGTTCCTCTCTTCTTTTTTGTTGAGTGTTTCTTTTGCAGTGCAGAAGCTTCACAGCTTAATGTAATCCCATTGTCTATTTTTTTGTTTTATTGCCTGTGCTTCTGGGGTCTTTTGCAAGACTCTTTGCCTACGTCAACATCTTGCAGAGTTTCCCTGATGGTTTCCTCTAGTAATTTGATGGTATCAGGTCAAAAGACTTAGATCCTTGATCCACTTAGAGTTGATTTTTGTATAAGGTGTAAGAAAGGGGTCTTGTTTCATACTTCTGTACACATAGATCCAATTTTCCCAGCGACACTTGTTGAAGAGACTGTCCTTTTTCCAGGGAATGATTTCAGCTCATTTGTCAAACATTAGTTGGTTGTAGATACATGCATGAATTTCTGGAGTTTCTACTGTTCCATTGGTCTACACATCTGTTTTTGTGCCAGTACAAAGCTGCTTTGATTATAACTGAACTAGTGGCTCTTGAACACCTGCTGCCACACCCCATGCTGTATGTTCCATCTGTTCTAAGCCTCCATTTCCTCATCTGTAGAATAGGGTAACAAGAGTACTTAAAGAGTGGACATGAGGATAAATAAAGCTCTTCAATGATCCTCAATCTCTTAGCACAGGATGTGGCACAAAGCCAGCACTCCACAAATTATTGAGAACACTGACAATACAATCTTGTATCACTTCAAGTGTATACACACCAGAATTACAACAATGCAAACATGACTGCAAGCAGGCAAGGACTACAAGGGGCTACTAGGCTCCTAGGCCAAACAAGTTGTACAACAATATAAACCATTCTTCCTTTTTGAAAGTATTTTAATTTCAATACAAGTAGTAATCTGGAGGGAAATAAAATTAAAATAAGCCAATCTACCCAAATGAATTGGCACATTTTAGGGAGTCTTATATGAAACCAGAAAGCTCTACCTCTACTACTCTTGAATAATAAACTCAGTACTCCATGAGAACTCTGTGTGGTATTGGGGCCAGCCAGTGGATGGCACTGCTTTGCTTGCACAAGGGATCAAAGAGGCATTTGTTGGCCTCAACAATATCCTCGTCTTCCTTAAAGACAAAGTCTCTTTATTAAAAGAAGTACCTTCAGCAAAACCATGGGAGTTGGGATATAGATCCAAGTTCACTTCTGATCCAACAGCAACATTCCAGGAAAGCTGCTTTGACAGTCAGGACCAGAGAGACCAGCGCTCCCTCTCCCATTTGTCACATGACCAGGCTCTACCATCAATGTAGAGATGTGTCTAAATCTACACAGAGGCAAAATGCAAACTGTCAGAGGGGTGGGCTGCAGAGTAATGAGGGGAAGACCTAGAGCATCTGTGGGCATCGCCCTCCCAACAGTCAGTGAGTCTTAAATATATGCACCTGAACCAAAGTCACAAGAAGGGGAAGACTCTTCACTCGTGTGGCTCCTGCCTCTTCACTGGCTCATGAAAGACAAATGGGAACATGTGTAGCTGAGAGAGAGAAACGTGGTTGATCCGAGCTGAGCTTGAAAAGTGAACAACTGCCTACATGACTCAGAGCTTGTGCAGTTAGTATATGAGATCCAATAAAAGAAGTGACAAGCTCGGCACAGGATATAAATTCAGGAGAGAAATACCAGAGGATGACACAGAACCTAGCATGACCAGAGGCTGAGTCACACAGAGCTTAGACTCATACGTTTAAATATCTGTTCCACGTGGGATGTGTGACAGGCATCTCAAAGCCATGTGTCAGAGGCTGGGCTTTGGGCCTTTGCCCTTACCTGTTGTGCCCATAGAGCTCTTGTCTCAGGGGAAGGCAGCTGCTTTCTCCTAGTCCTTCACCTGGAGTCTCTTTGACACCTTTCTTTCTCTTAATCTTACATTCAACTCATTGATTAAAAAAATCCCCACTGGCCCTATGTTCAAGATATATCCAAACCCCTTCTCTTCTGTCACCTCCTCAACCTCTACCCTGGAAGAAGCCAGTCCTCTTATCCGTCCTCCTTTTGTTTCTTAAAGATTTTATTTATGTATTTGAGAGGTAGAGTTACAGACAGAAAGTCTTCCATCCGGTGGTTCACTCCCCAAATGGCCATAACTGCCGGAGCTGGGCCTATCAGAAGCCAGGAGCCAAGAGTTTCTTCCGGGTCTTTCACACAGGTGCAGGGGCACAAACACTTGGGCCATCTTACACTGCTTTCTCAGGTGATCGGCAGAGATGGGATCGTAAGAGGAGCAGCAGGGACATGAACCAGCTCCCATATTGGATGCTGGCACCATAGGCGGAGGCTTGGCCTGCTACGCCACAGGGCCAGCCCCTTGTCTATCCTCTTGTCACTGCCCCTAACTGTTCTCTCTCCTACCCTAGCTCCCCTCCCCAGTCTCTTCTCAGAACAGTGTCCATGGGGATCCTCTTATAGCCTAAGTGAGCAACATCATAAAAGAAAGAGCTAATAAATTGGCCTTCAGCAGAATTAAGATTTGCTCTTCAAAAGACACTTAAAATAATAAAAAGCCAAGCCACAGGCTGGGAGAAAATACTTTCAAAGAATGTATCTGACAAAGAACTTGAATACAAAATAAAATTTAAAGCCCTCAAAATTCAATAATAAGAAAATAGGCAACCCAATTTTTAAGAGTAGACAAAAAATTTGAACAGACACTTTGCCAAAGAAGAGACGTAGGCTGGACAATAATGACAAGAAAAGAGGCTCAATATAAATAACCATTAGAGCAACACAAACTAAAACCACAATAAAGGGACCTGCATCGTGGTACAGTGGGTTAAAGCCCTGGCTACAGTGCCAGCATCCCATATGGGCACCGGTTCATGTCCCTGCTGCTCCACTTCCAATCCAGCTCTCTGATATTGCACCTGGGAAAATCAGTAGAAGATAGCCCAAGTACCTGGGCCCTTACTACCCATGTGGAAGACCTGGAAGAAGCTTCTAGCTCCTGACTTCAGCTGGGCCCAGCTCTGGCCTTTGTGGCCATCTGGAGAGTAAACCCACAGATGGAAGAGCTCTCTCTGTCTCTCCCGCTCTCTGTGTAACTCTAACTTTCAAATCAGTAAATAAATCTTTAAAAAAACACACAGATATCACTACTTAGTTACTAGAAATGCTACAATTAAAAGAGCTGATCTTTCCATATGTTGGTGAGGATATGTACAAACTCAATCTCTCATACTGGCAAATGTGAATAGAAAATAATAGGCTCACATTAGAAAACAGCTTAGCAATTCCTTAAAATGTTAACCCTACACCCACCATATGATACAACCCGCTCCTAAGTGTCTACCACCAGAGAATAGAAAGCCCATGTCTGTATAAACACCTCAGTGTGGATGTCCACAGCAACTTCAGATTTAGTAGCCCGAAAACTAGAAACAACTCAAACCCCCAGACAAATCAAATAAGCAAATGGTGGCATAACCACACAGTGTCATACTACTCAGCAGTGGAAAGGAATGAACTATCGATCTGACATGGATGAATCTCAAAATAATTATGCTGTGGGCAAGAAGTGAGAGATCACCTACCCTTTCCAACAGTATACGTTGTATAATTCCATTTATATAAAATTCTAGAAAAATATTCATCTACAATGATAGAAAGCAGATCAAATTGCTATCTGGGGACAAGTGACAAAAAACAGAGAGGAGTAGAACAAGGAAGAAGAGTCACAAAGTAGTATGAAGGGATTTGGGGAGTGCTGAGTATATGAACCACCTTGACTGGGGTGATGGTTTCACAGATGCAGATCTACAGATACGTCAAAATGTATCAAATTGGCACAGGCAATAAAAGTAAAAATAGGTAAATTGGGTTACATCAAAATTTAAAATATGCCTCAAAGGACTCAACTGAGTAAAAAGACAACCTACTGAGTTGGAGAAAAATGTTTGCAAATCCTATATCTGATAAAGGGTTACTATCCAGAATATATTATATTTAAAAACCTCCTACATCTTAGCAATTACAAAAGGAACCTAGATAAGAATGTCCAAAGGACTTGACCAGACATTTCTATAAAGAAGACACACAAATGGCCAACAAGCAGGTGGAAAGAAGCTCCACATCATGAATTATTGAGGAAGTGCAAAACCACAATGCGAAGCCACTTCACACCCATTAGGATAGCTGGAGGAAGACAGGAAAGAGGGAGGCAAGGAAGGGAGGAAGCCAGGGAAGGGGCAGGAGCAAGGGAGGAGATGGGAGAACAGGGAGTTGTTGATTAATGGGGACAGAGTTGCAGTTTTGAAAAGAGCTCTGGCAATCGGTTGCATAATGTTGTAAACAGCCTTAACACCAACAAAGTAAAAACTTAAGAACTAGGAGCTGAAATTTATGATCTGTGTCTTTATCACAATCAAAAATGTTTTAACTATCAAATTGTACACTTATTTATTTATATGAAAGGCAGAGTGATGGAGAGAGGAGAGACAGAGAGAAAGAGGGAGAGATCTTCCACTTGCTGCCTCATCCCCCTGAAATGCCCTATTCAGTCAGGGCTGGGCCAGGCCAAAATCAGAACTCCATCCATATCTCCCACATGTGTGGCAGGGACCCAGCTTCTTCAGCCATCAAGTGCTGGCTCCCCAGGCTCATTAGCAAGAAGCTGGATGGAAAGCAGAGTAGCTGGGATTCGAACCAGCACTCTGATGTGGGATGCAGGCATCTCGAGCAGCAGCCTAACCTGAGGAACACACACATGCACCATTTAAAGGGTACTCAGGGTCGGCACCGTGGCTCAATAGGCTAATCCTCCGCCTTGCGGTGCTGGCACACCAGGTTCTAGTCCCGGTCAGGGCGCCGGATTCTGTCCCGGTTGCCCCTCTTCCAGGCCAGCTCTCTGCTGTGGCCAGGGAGTGCAGTGGAGGATGGCCCAAGTGCTTGGGCCCTGCACCCACATGGGAGATCAGGAAAAGCACCTGGCTCCTGGCTTCAGATCAGCATGATGCGGCGGCCATTGGAGGGTGAACCAACGGCAAAAGGAAGACCTTTCTCTCTGTCTCTCTCTCTCACTGTCCACTCTGCCTGTCAAAAAATAAAAATAAAAATAAAGGGTACTCAGACTTTAAATATGTGTGATATAAAGCAGACGGGGGGTGGGGGTAAATTAGGAACCGACAGGTAGGTTTATGGCACTGATACTGATGACGGTCTGATGGTTTTAGATGCTTCTCTCCAAACACATCAACTTACATATTTTAAGTAGCTAAAGATTAAGAAATTAACAAACAAGGGCCATTTATCACGTTACCTTTTTTTCCTTAACAAAGCTCTGTTTATGATTTTAAAAATTACATGGAATCTGGTCCCTTAGTTTTGCTCCAAATCAAGCACAGGCACCCATCTCCTCAGAGTAAAACCCAAAGTGAAACCTACAAGACGGGGTATGACTTGGCTCTGAAACCTGATGCCCTCACTCCCAGACTCCTGGCTCAGACCAGATCAGCCACACCAGCCTCCTTGCTGCTTCTCAAACACAGGTGTACTCCCAGGGCACCTACACATCCTCCAGTGCTTCTCCCCCAGGGTAACTTCGTGGCTCACTTCCTCACCTCCCCCAAGTCTACACTCAAATGTCACCCTCTCTGCAGAGCATTCCCTAATGTGGTCTTTTAAAGATCTGTTTTATTTATTTGAAAGACAGAGTTACAGAGCAAGGTAGAGGCAGAGAGAAAAAGAGAGAGAGGTCTTCCAACCCCAAATGACCGCAATGGCCAGAGCTGAGCTGCTCCGAAGCCAGGAGCCAGGAGCTTCTTCTGGATTTCCCACATGGGTGCAGGGGCCCAAGGACTTGAGCCATCTTCTACTGCTTTCCCAGGCCCTAGCAGAGAACTGGATCAGAAGTGGAGCCGCCGGGACTTGAACCAGCACCCATATGGGATGTTGGTGCTGCAGACCGCGGTTTTAACCCACTGTGCCCCAGCACCGGCCCCCTTACTGTGGTCTTTAACATTGAAATGTGTCTACATTTTGCAAGTTTCCATTACCCCTCCCAGCTTCACTTTGCAACATAGCACTTAACCGCTGTCATATATACCACATATTCGCTATTTATTTCGTTTGTGCTTCTTCCTGTTAGAATTAAGCTCAGAAGGACAGTTATTTTATCCTTTTGTTTATTGATGAGGGCACCTGGCACAGAGTAGCTGTTTGATCAATATTTGTCAAATAAATGAATGAGTGGATGAACGTAATGAAGGAAGGAAGGAAGGAAAGAACTTTGTCTGACCTTGACAATCAAGGATAAGGGTCCTTTAAGAAGGCACCAGCACCCAGTCTATAGAACTGGACTTGGGTCCAAATTTCTGATTTAAAAAGCTCTTTGTGGGGCCAGCATTGTGGTGCAGTCGGTTAAGCCACTGCCTGGGATGCCTGCATCCCATAAGAGTGCTGGTTCAAGTCCCAGATGCTCCACTTCTGATCCAGCTCCCTGCTAATGCACCTGGGAAAGCAGTGAAAGATGGCCCAAGTGCTTAGGCCCCTGGCAACCATGTGAAAGAGCCAGATGGAGTTCCAGGCTCCTTACTTTACCCTGGCTCCGTCCCAGCCATTGCTAAGTGAGGAATGAACTAACAGGTGGACGCTTGCGCGCGCTCTCTCTCTCTCTCTCCCTCTCTGTAACTCTGCCTTTCAAATCGATAAAATAAATCTTAAAAAAAAAAAAAAAGCTCTTGGCGCAGAGTTGAGTCTTTGCAGTCCTCACATTAATGCTCTCATATGACACCATAATCATCCTCTTTTACTCTTTGAATTTTTTTTTAAGAGTCAGAAAAAGGAGACATAGAAACAGAGTTCCCATCAGCTTGTTCACTACCCAAATACCCAGCATGGCAGGTGGGAGCCAGGAACTGAATCCAGGCACCCATGTTGGTGACAAGATGTTACTTGAGCCATCACCACTGCCTGCCAGGGTCCACATTAACAGGAAGCTGGAGTCGCGAGCCAGAACCAGGTTCCAAACCCACGCCCTTTTATTTTGGATGCAGGCAACTTTTTTCAGAAGTATTTATTTGTTATATTATATTATTATTATATATTAAACATTTAATATATTATATCATTTATTATTGAAAGGCAGAGTGATGAGAGAGAGAGAGAGAGAGAGAATCTTCCATACTCTGATTCACTCCCCAAATGGCCACAATAGCCAAGTCTGGGCCAGGCTGAAGGCAGGAGCCAGGAGCTCCATCTGGGTCTCCCATGTGAGTGGCAGGGGTCCAAGTACTTGGACCCTCTTCCACTGCTTTCCCAGGAGCATTAGCAGGGAGCTGGCTTCAGAATAAGAGCAACCGGGATGCAAACTGGTGCTTCAATGCAAGTATCCCAAGTGGTGGCTCAACTCACTGCACCAGAACACCTGCCCCAGATACAGGCATCTTAATCACCAGGCTGAACTCCCACCCTTTGCCATTCCCTTCCTGTATGTGAGTAGAGGCTTAAAATGGTTAACTTCACTCAGCATCCTGTGGGCTTCAAATGGCAGAGCCAACACTGAAGCCAAAAATTTGCCATCAGCTCCCAAATCCCACCATGCCACCTCCTCTAAGCGCCTCAAGTTTCCAGCTTTCTTAATCCTTTGATTTCATTCACAGTGGCACTGCTGACAGATTTCAACAGTTCAGTAGTTAACCCTTATGCTATAAATTTCCATTTGGCACACTCAAGACTCAGTACTTTAGAAAGCTGCCCTTCTGGTTTTTAAGTGGAAATTGATGCCATTGTGTGCGGGAGACCAGGAGCTGCAAAACCCTCTCCCAACTCACTCCATCCATCTGGAGGCAAAAAGGGGAAAAAATCAGCAGCACTCAGGGCTGTAGGCCCTCCCTGTGCTAACACGGAGTGCAAAGATGTTAATTAACCCACCATTGCCAGCCCAGCACTCCCCACACTCAGGGGGTCCCAGGCTCAGCTCCGCAGCCGGGGTGTACAAAGAAAGAAGTGCAGCTGGAGTCACCCACGCGTGGAGCGCGCTTTCCCCTCGCCGCCTGATGTCTCTGAACATCCAGAAAAGAACACAAACAAACAGGTTTTTATGAGGGCTGTAACCCGATTGTCAAAGGCAAGCTCTCTCCGCCTGGAAATGTCCCTGCTCTGAACCAGTTGCCTTGCCAACAAGCCACATGTTTCCACTCTGCAGAATCCAATTTCTGAGCAATGTGACAGTGACAGGTCCAGAGACACGATACACAATTCCAAGGTGCCTTTGAACACCTGCTGAATCACTCTGAACAACGTGGGTCCCTGGATGCCCCTGGCGACATGGGCTGCATGCTGGGCAAATACACATCGTGCCCAGTTTATGCAGCAGCCCCTGCGCACCTCACTCCACCCTCACGCATCTTGCAAACTGCAGGGAGCAAAGGCTAAGCCGTGTTCCTGATCATCATCAAAACCAGCTTCATTACAAACACTTGCATGGGACTCAGTCATATTTTTTTTAAGATTCATTAATTTATTTGAAAGTCAGAGTTGAGAGAGAGAGAGAGAGAGAGAGAGAGATCAGTCATTCCACAGATGGCTGCAACAGCCAGGGCTGGGCCAGGCCAAGGCCAGGAGCCAGGAACAAGGAGGTTCATCCGGGTCTCCCACACATGGGTGGCAAGGGTCCAAACACTTGGGTCACCTTCCACTGCTTTCCCCGGGTCGTTAGCAGGAAGCTGGATTGGAAGTGGAGTAGCTGGGACATGAACCAGCATTCACATGGGATGCCAGCTCCACCCGCTATGCCACAACACCAGCCCTGGGATTTGGTCTTTAAATCAACCAAGGAATTGGATACTGACAACAACCCCATGGGCAGATCTTAGTAGCAACGTATTTCAGATGAAGCAATAGAGACACAGAAAGGGTAAGTAATTGATCTGGAACCACAGAGCTAGAGCGAGGTGGAGCTAGGATTTGAACCTAGACCGTCTGCACCAGTGTGCACCTTGGTACACCCTCTGCTTAGCGCCATTCCCTAATCATCCCTAAATGTCAATGCTAAGAGATTGTCCTGCTTATCACTGCTATGTAACGAACCACCTTGAGACGTCAGAGAGCAAAACACCGATTCTATTCTGCTAATGAACACACAGGAATGAGAACTTGGACAGGACACAGTCGGGACAGCTCGTCTCTGCTCCCCGGTGTCTGGAGGGGAATCTTTTTTTCTGCCAAGGGCCACCTTGGCATCATTTGTGGGCCATACAAAATTAGCCTGCTGTAGGTTGATTGAGCTTTGAGTACCATCTGCAGTAGCACTGGCAGAGCCAGACCAAATGATTTCTTATATGGCCTGTGGACTGGACATCTCCCACCCATGGTCTAGGGCTTTAGCTAGAAATGCCCCAACCCAGAGGTGTAGAGAGTGACTCCACACCTGGAAGCTGTTGTGATCTGAAGGCATCCTCGCTAACACATTTGACGCTGGAACCCAAGCTGAGCCTGTCTGCTGTGGCCAGGCAGCCCCCTGCTGTGTGACGAGGGCTTCCTTACAACATGGCGGCTGGAAGTCAACACCAAGCATCCCCAAGATCAGTTTGCTAGGAGCCAGACCTACAAGCAGCACAGCATCTAGGAGCCAGAGAGTCAGAGTCCTGATTCCATGGAAGAGGACATGGACCCCACTGCCCCCAAAATTTGCAGACCTTTTTTGAGATTTTTTTTTTTTTGGACAGGCAGAGTGGACAGTGAGAGAGAGAGACAGAGAGAAAGGTCTTCCTTTCTGCCACTGGTTCACCTGCTAATGGCCGCTGCGGCCAGCGCACTGCGCTGATCCGAAGGCAGGAGCCAGGCACTTATCCTGGTCTCCCATGCGGATGCAGGGACCAAGCACTTGGGCCATCCTCCACTGCACTCTCGGGCCACAGCATAGAGCTGGCCTGGAAGAGGGGCAACCGGGACAGAATCCAGCGCCCTGATCGGGACTAGAACCCCATGTGCCAGCGCCGCAGGCAGAGGATTAGCCTATTGAGCTGCGGTGCCGGCCGCCAGTGAGCTCATTTAATCCAGCTCCTTCAGATGCCCGCTGAACAACTGAAGCTCAGAGAAGTCAAGCCCCTGGCACAAGATCACATAATTGTGAAAGTGTTAAGTTGCAGGGCTAGGTGCTTGGCGAGCGATTAAGACACTGCTTGGGACACCCACATCTTGGATCAGAGTGTCTAAATTTGAATCCAGCTCTACTCCTGATTTCGATTTGTTCCTAATGCAGACCCTAGGAGACAGCAGAGATGGCTCCCACCCTTAGGTCCCTGCCAATGCATGCAGGAGTCAAGGTTCAGTTCCTGGCTTCTGGCTTTGACCTAGCCCAGTCTTGGCAGTTACAGGCATTTGGGGGGTAAACTAGCAGATAAAATATCTCTGTCTGTCCCTGTCTCTTGTCTCATTGCCTCTCAAATAAATAAAGTGGTTTGTGTGTGTGTGTGTGTGTGTGTGTGTGAGAGAGAGAGAGAGAGAGAGAGAGAGAGAGAGAGAGAGAGAGGCAGACAGGATATGGGTGCCTTCATGCCCTGAGACTCTACATCAGGGCTTTTCACTTGGTTATGCATTGGAATCACCTGGGGACCTTTAGATAATTTTGATGCCTGAACCCCACCTGCAGAGATTCTTATTGAGGGGAGGGGCAGATATGAAGATTTATTTTATTTATTTGAAATGCAGAATAACAGAGAAAGAGGGAGAGATAAAGAGATCTTACCTGCTGGTTCACTCCCCCAATGGCCACAACAGCATGGGATGGGTCAGGTCAAAGCCAGGAGCCTAGAACTCTTCCCTAGGCTCCCACATGGGTGGCAGGGACCCAAGCACTTGGGACATCATCCTCTGCCCTCCCAGGCACAGTAGCAAGGAGCTGGATCATAAGTAAGCAGCTGGGACTCTCCAATATGGGATGCCAGCATCGCAAGCAGTGCACCACAACATCAGCCCCTCCAATTTGTCTCGAGGACAACCTGGGCATGGAAGCACTCGTTTGCCACAGTGTGTATGCAGTATCCCAAGGTGCTTCCATACAAGTGACCTCGGCATCATTGCACAGTGTCTCAACATTTCCTGGGGTCTAACCCTCCATGAGCGCAGCCACACTACAAACAGATTTCTGACAACATCACTCAGTCCACAGGCTTCACCCTGAACCTGTTCCCCTCCTTAAAATCCTTCCCAGCTCCTCGGCTCCTTCCCCTTCCTGTTTCCCAGGTGCCCCTCAGAAGCAAGTTTCTCCCTTAACACTCAACTCAGCTGTCAGCTCCGAGTCGTGTTCACATCACGGCCATCATGTGCTAAGCTCCAGAAATTCCATTCTGCCTCTGGGATCCATCTTAGTCTGTTTTCTATTGCTATAACAAACTGACTGAGATTGAGTATAAAGAAAAGAGGTTGGGGCCAGCACCATGGCTCACTTGGTTAATCCTCCGCCTGTGACGCCGGCATCCCATGTGGGCACCGGTTCTGGTCCCGGCTGCTCCTCTTCCAGGCCAGCTCTCTGCTGTGGCCCGGGAGGGCAGTGGAGGATGGCCTGAGCACTTGGACCCTTACACCCGCATGGGAGACCGAGAGGAGGCGCCTGGCTCCTGGCTTTGGATGGGCACAGTTCCTGCCGTGGCAGCCATTTTGGGGTGAGCCAACAGAGGGAAGACCTTTCTCTCTTTGTCTCTCTCTCTCTGTCTATAACTCTACCTGTCAAATACATAAATACAGGTTGATTTAGCTCACAGTTCTGGGAATCTGAGAGCACACTATGGGCATCTGCTCAGCTTCTGGTAAGGGCTTTGTTCTGTGTGATATCATGATGGAGACATACAGAAGGAGACAGACGGGAAGGCTGACCTGCCTTCTAACAACCCTCTCTCCCAGTAACTTATCCTCTCCCTCAAGACCTAAACTTAATCCAAAGAGATCTAACAGCCTCCCTTGAGATGAATCCATCCTCAAGAGAGCTAGCCTTCAAGCCTTTCAAGTATAAGGCTTTAGCCCATTCATGAGAGTGGTGCGTCCATGGCACACAATAGCCAAGGCTGGACCAGACCAAAGCCAGGAGCCAGGAACTCCATCCAGATCTCCCACATGCATTTCAAGGACCCAGCCATTGGACCCATCACCTACTGCCTCCCACGGTGCACGTCAGCAAGAAGCTGGAGTCAGGGGCAGAGCCAGGACTTGCAACCATGCACTCCACTACGGGATTATGGGCACTTCAAGTGGTATCCTAACAGCTGCACCAAAGGCCCCATCCTGTGTTTTTTTTGCTGATCTCTTGCTCTCTGCCACCCAGAAGGTACATGAATTCCAGACGCTGGTACTCAAGAGCAGATGAAGTGACTGGACCAGGGTTCAAGGGCATGAACTGAAAGACCCGAGGTCTATGCTTCATCCTTAGTCTCATTTTCTTCTTTCTTTTTTTTAAAAAGATTTATTTATTTATTTGAAAGACAGAGTTACAGAGAGAGGTAGACACAGAGAGAGAGGTCTTCCACCCGCTGGTTCACTCCCCAGATAGCCGCAATGGCTGGAGCTGTGCTGATTGATCCGAAGCCAGAAGCCAGGAGCTTCCTCCAGGTCTCTCACATGGGTGCAGGGGACCAAGGACTTGGGCCATCCTCTACTGCTATCCCAGGCCATAGCAGAGAGCTGGATTGGAAGAGGAGCAGCCAGGACTAGAACCAGCACCCATATGGGATGCCAGCACTTCAGGCCAGGGCTTTAACCTGCTGGCCCCCCTTAGTCCCATTTTCTTCCAAATGGCACTTAAAAGACCAAGAGGCTCTAGACCATTTAAAGGAGGAGAAACCACAGCAAGAGAAACGCTACACAATATGAACCTGCCATGGTCTCTTACTTCATCATTTTCCAAATTGCCCCTTTCAACCTGGAGAACCACCCTCCTGCCTACCCAACTTCAAGTACAGCCACGTGTCTCTTCACGCCTATGACATGGTCTGAGAAATGAATCATAGGTCAGGCTCATCACTGTGCACACATGATTGTGCATGTATACAGATGAGAAGACGTAGGTACACCACTCAATATGGCTGTCTGAGGCAATCAAGAGGCATGGTGACACCAGATGTGTGAGGCTGCTGCCCAGTGTAACATGCAGCACTGTTTGGCACTCACTTGGTTTTTAATAAGGAAGAGTGCACTCTAAATCAATGATAAAAAGTAGAGTAAGCAGATGAACCCATGAGGTAGCCATGTACTATCATTATCAAGTCTTGTACATAAGGGTATGTGTTAGACGGTTGACAGCACAGTAGGTGTGCTTACCCCAGCACCACCACAAACATGTCAGGCCTTCATTGTGAGATGATATTATGACAACTACAGCTCTGAAGTCACTACAAGGACAGGAAATTTTCAGCTCCGTTCATGTATGGAACCACCACTGTATATATAGTCTGCTGCTGACCAAATGTCATTATGCAATACTCAAATGTACTAAAAAAAAAAAAAAGAAGAAGAAGAAAGAAAGAAATGTTTTTACAAACCAATTTATAAGCATCCTTAGAAAAATTTCTAGTGGACTAATTGGTCAGAAAAAGACTTAACTGAAAACATTGAAGCTATAAGCTATGGAATGCTGATTTTTACGTATAAAAATATAACAGAAGGATGGGCACTTATTCTAATGGTTGGGATACCCCCCAGCACTAGTTCCTGATTCAGCTTTCTACTAAAACAGGCTCTGGGAAGCAGCAGTAATGGTGCCAGTTTGGATTCCTGCCACCCACGTGGGAGAACTGGATTAAGTTTTTGGTTCCTTGGTTCCTTGGTCCTAGCTCAACCACAGCCATTGTGGGCATTTGTGAACTGAACCAATGATTGACTCTCTCTCCCTCTCCCTCTTTTTCTCTCCCTCTGTCTCTTTCTCTCTTTCTCCTTCTCAAATTTAATTTTTTTTCATATTTTTACATTAAGAGTAGGTATTGACATTGGCTTGGTTAAATAGCAATATTTACGTTCACAAACTGTGGGAGGGGCTGACCAATGTTTAAGTTAACAAAAACTATAGAAAAATACCCGGGGAGCCAGTTTTCTTTAAAATGAAGTGACCACAGAAAAGAAACAATGCAGACATTTCTCAAGATTGGCTTCCCCAGCTCTTTCCTTACCACCTCCCAACATGGCGCTTTGAGCTAATGTCTGCTATCAGCCTGTGCTACATTGTAGTTTCGGAAAATTGCCTCTTTGATACCCCTCATCCTACACACACTTCTTACCATGTGATTTCAGTACTGTGTCATTGGGAGGTGGAGTGTGTGATCGCTCCTCTTGAATCTGGGAGAGTTTGTAAACTAAAGAGGAAGTGTAGCTATATGGTTCGAAACACACTTGGCTCTCCTGGGATGCTCACATTAAAAATGGAGTTCCCACACCATGGGAAAGCCCAGCCCACACGTGTGTGTCCCAGCCAATGGTAAAAACCACAGACAGACAGTTGAGCAATGAGAAAGCCTCTGGGGTGACCCCAGCTCCCGTTATCACCCAACCTCTTCTCATGAAGGGCTCGGAGCAGAATCTCCCAAGTGAGTTCAACCAACCTCCAGAACAATCAGACAATAATCATAAAATAATTGTTGTTTTAATTTGCATTTGTTTGTTTGTTTTGAAAGAGAAAGATCTTCCATTCATCAGTTCACTCTCCAAAAGTCTGAAACAGCCAAGGGCTGGGCCAGGCCGAAGCCAGAAGCCAGGAACATCCACTCTCCCACATGAGTGGCAGGAACCTATTTGAGCCATCACCCTGTCTCCCAGTGTGTGCATTAGCAGGAACCTGGAATTCTAAGCAGGGCTAGGACTCAAACCCAGGCTATCTGATAAGGGATAATGATGTCCTGAGCAGAGGTTTAACATTCCAATGCCAATTATTGTTTTAATCCAGTACATTTTGGGTTAGTTTACTAACTAGCATTAGACAACTAGAATACATCCATTGTTATATATCCGCCATAACATAATTCAACAGCATGCATACAATCTTAGAAGAAAGCCCAATTTCATCAAGACCAATTAACTGGGCTAGTGTAGTGGCACTGCGGGTTAAGCCACTGGTTAAGCCACTAGCATCCCATTTCAGAGGGACGTTGTGAGTCATGGCTGCACGGTTTCTGATCTAGATCCCTGCTAATGCGCCCAGGAGAGCACCAAAAGATGGCCCACGTACTTGGGCCTCAGTCACCCATAGAGGAGACCTGAATGGAATTCCTGACTCCTAGCTTTGGCCTGGCCCTAGATCCTGGCCATTTGTGGCCATTTGGCAAGTGAATTATCAGATGGGAGCACCATCTCTCTTTCTCTCTTATTCTCTCTCTCTCCCTCATTCCTTCATTCTGCCCTTCAAACCATCAAATATATAATTAAAAAAAAAATAAAGGCCAATTATCCATCCAGTGATGTGCCATTTTAAATAAAACCTGTCCTTTACAATATTCAAAGCCAGCACACATGTATCATCTATAGTGGTTGACCTTGAAAAGCTAAAACAACTCTACTAATGAAGACTAGACTTGGAGTTAGAGAGTCTCAGATGGGACTCCCAGCCTCACCACTTTCTCCCCCTTTGATCTTGGGCAAGTCACTCCAGCCTTCCATTCTTCCATTTTCTCAATTGTAAAATGAGGATAATAATAGCACCTCTCTCACACAGGGTAGTTTTGTTTTTATTTTGTTTCAGAGACAGTGACTCAGAGAGAGAGAAAGCACTACTTACTGGCTCTCCTCTTGAATGCCCACAAGGGCCAAGGGCCAAGGGCCTGGAGCCAGCAGCCAAGAACTCAATCCAGGTCTCCCACAAGGGCAGCAGGGATCCAACTGCATGAGCCATCACCTGCTGCCTCCCAGGGTTTGTGTTAACAGGAAGCTGGAATCTGCAGGACTTGAACCCAGGACCTCCAATGTGGGACATGGATGTTCCAAGCAGTACCTTCACACTAGGCCAAACGCCCGCCACCGTGCAGTCATCATGAGCATCAAATGGGATGACATGTACAAAGGATGGTGTAGGGTCAGTGTTGGCAGAATGGGAGCTTGTTGCTGATGATGTCATTATCAAGTCCTCAAAACCAGGCTTGTAAATGTGACTCCCATCCAGTATCTGCCATCATCCTGGGAGGTAGGACTTCTCTCTCGTTTACAACTGAGGAGCTCCGTTCAGAAAGTTCCCTCAACCTGCTCAGCGCGACACAGCCTTGGGGTGGAAGAAGATAAAGAGGAAGAAGGGGAATTTAAACCCAGGACTGTCAGCTAATTCACTTTTTTTTTTTTTTTTTTTGACAGGCAGAGTGGACAGTGAGAGAGAGAGACAGAGAGGTCTTCCTTTTTCCGTTGGTTCACCCCCCAATGGCCACTGTGGCCAGCCCACTGCGCTGATTCGAAGCCAGGAGCCAGGTGCTTCTCCTGGTCTCCCATGCAGGTGCAGGGCCCAAGCACTTGGACCATCCTCCACTGCATTCCGGGGCCACAGCAGAGAGCTGGCCTGGAAGAGGGGCAACCAGGAAAGAATCAGTGCCCCGACCGGGACTAGAACCCAGTGTGCCGGCGCCACAGGTGGAGGATTAGCCTATTGAGATGCAGCGCTGGCCCATTTTTTCTTTTGACTACAACAATCTCCCAGCCAGCTGCTTTCTCAGCCTCTGGTTAGGCGCAGCCCATAAAAAGGAACTCGCCACTCAGTACGCAACCCACACAATCCACCCTCCAACCACTCTCCATGGGTGCCCGTTTCTCCTCCTCTGGGGCTGCGGTCTGCCTCCCTGCACCGGCCACCCATTGACTTGACTCTGCCCTGCAGGCCACTGGGAACAAATCTGCTCTCTCTTTTACATAACAGCCCTTGAATTTTTAAAGATGCAATCATGTAACCCCTGCCAAGTCCCCTCTTCTCTACCCCAACAGCCCCAGGATCCTGAAGCCATTTCTCTCCCAGCCCACGATTATGAGTCGCCTTCCCACCTAGGCCTCCTCCTTGCCTGAGGGCTTGACAAGAGCCATATAGCACTGATGGCCTGCGAAGCTTTCATCCTGCCCCCAGAGGCTTGTAATACATTGATGCTTTCTCAGGATGACACGTACTCCAGGAGTATTAAGAATTGCTGTCAATCTCTCTGGCATCGCGAAGGGCTCTGGCATTTCACCATATAATCATTTTTTTCTCCCAAGGGGCTGCCTGCTCAAGCAAACTGTCAGATTCTCCAGCCAAGGGAAACCAGAGTGTTCTCAGGCAGGGAAGTGTCACCCTGCCGCGGGGCTCCTGCCACACACTTCTGAGGCCTTGGCTGGGGCAGATGAAGCTGAAACACCCGTCGTCAGAGACACCAGCCTTACCCCTGTTGGACAGAAAGGAAGTGTTTTGGTCCAGATAGGAGAGGTTCTGCTACAATAGCAAAGAGCCCTAAAACTGCAGTGGCTCAAAAACAAAAATTAATTTCTAGTGTCTCATATTGGAGCACCATTTCAAATTCCAGCTATTTTGCTTCCCATCCAGCTCCCTGCTAATGGGCCTGGGAAAGCAGCAGTTGATGGTCCAAGTGCTTGGGCCCCTGCCACCCATGTGGGAGACCCGGATGGAGTTCTCAGCTCCTGGCTTCAACCTGGCTCAGTCACAGTCATTGTAGCCACTTGGGGAGTGAACCAGCAGGTGGAAGGTCTCTCCCTCCATATTCATTTTCATTCTCTCTCTCTCTCTCTCTCCCTGCCTTTCAAATAAATATATATTTTTAAAAGATCATGGAAAATATGCATTGATTTTTAAATAACTGATTTTCAAAAGATTTAATTATTTGAAAGGCAGAGTGACAGAAATAGAGGAGG
Organism: Oryctolagus cuniculus; assembly: GCF_051225735.1. NCBI lineage: Eukaryota > Metazoa > Chordata > Mammalia > Lagomorpha > Leporidae > Oryctolagus > Oryctolagus cuniculus. The sequence goes on along the minus strand of NC_142885.1, from coordinate 15,266,434 downwards.
AGATAAAGAAAGAGATCTTCCATCTACTGGTTTACTCCCCAGATGGCCATAATGGCCAGGGCTGGGCCAAGCCCAAGCCAAGAGCCAGCTACTCCTTCCAGGTCTCTCAAATGGGTGGCAGGCACCCAAATATCTGGGCCATCTTCCTCCGCTTTCCTGGGCACATTAGCAAGGAGCTGGATTGGAAGTAGAGCACCTGGAACTCCAACCTGCTCTCCGATACAGGATGCTGGCATCGCAGGCAGTGGTTTAACTCACTGTGCCACAACACCAGACCCCCCAAAAAATTCATTTCTTATTCATGCAGTGCACACTGTGAACCTGACAACACCCAGGGGGAGTTCATGTTCAAGGGTGACTCCGGGGCCCAGGGACTGGCATCTCACCACTTGTCCTTCATTGCCACAGCCTATAGCCAACATTGACCACTTTTGTTTATGGCCCCTCATCCAGAAACAGTCACATGGTCCTCTGTAGCCACAAGGGACCTGGGAAGCTTGGCTGGGCACATGGATATTCAAGGAGCAGTGAGCGTTTTGTCACAGAAGGAAAACCATCCCAGTGACCTTTGACCTTGACACAGAGCCCCACACTTGTAGGAGAATCATAGTGATACCAGGAAAATAATGGTGATGTCCCCTCCAGATGAGCCATGGACACCCAGCAGCCATGGGGTTCCGTGGCTGCTGCACCCAACATCACCCCCTGCACTGAACAGTGATTTTCATTGGCTGCTATAGACAACTCCCTCATGTCTGCGTGTGTGTGTGTCTCTCTCTCCTCTCATTAACTTCATTATTTCTTTTCTGAATCTATCAACATAGCATTCTAAACTGACTCCTATCCCTCTCTCTGCCATGCCACTATTTATTTTTGTAAAATTTGCAAAATTTTATTCTAGCAGTTGGGACACTGCTTGGGGATGCCCCCCCCCCAATCTCATATCTGAGGGCCAGGGTTCAAATCCTGGCTCCACTTCCAGTACCAGCGTCCTATGAAGGCATACCCTGGGAGGTAGCAGGTGATTACTCAAGTTCATGAATCCCTGTTGCTCACGTGGGAGACTTGGGTTGGGTTTTGGTCTCTGGCTTCAGGCTGGCCCATCCCTGGGTATTGTAGGCATTTGGGGAGTGAACCAGCAGATGCAGGATCTCTTCCCCACTCCGTCCCTCTCTCTCTCCCTCTGTCTCTCTCTCTCTCTCTCCCTCCCTTCCTCTCTCTCTCTCCCTCTCTCTCTCTTTCTCTCTCTCTCTCTCTGTCTCTCTCTCTCTCTTTCAAATACATTTTAAAAAGAGTATAACTTTTAGAAAATAAACTTAAAGTCTAATCTGAATCCATCCTTCCTGTTCTTCAAATTCTGACATGGCCAGAGTGCCCATAGGATAAATCCAGTGTCCCTAGAGCTATGTGAAAAACCTTTGCTAGCTGGTCCCAAAGGCCCTTCTTGTCTCACCAGGCAATGTCCCTGTCCTGTGTTCCCTGTGGTCAGTCACCTCATCCTTATACCTGCTCCCCAGGGTGCCCTAGCATTGTCCAGAAAGCTCCTAGCAATCCACAAGAGGTCTGGAAAATATTGACCCTCCAATAGCCAGTTCAGGGGTCCCATCCTCTATGATGGCTTCTCCCATCCTCCTCAACACCCTGCTCTGGGCTCCAGAGACCGCATCCAGCTGCCTCCATTGTACTTTTTTTAAAGATGTATTTTATTTATTTGAAGGACAGAATCACAGAGAGAGGTAGAGACAGAGAGAGAGTCTTCCATCTGCTGGTTCACTCCCCAGATGGCCACAAAGGCCAGAGCTGCACCAATCTGAAGCCAAGAGCCAGGAGATTCTTCTGGGTCTCCCACATGGGTGCAGGGGCCCAAGGACTTGGGCCATCTTCCACTGCTTTCCCAGGCCATAACAGAGAGCTGGATCAGAAGAGGAGCAGCTGGGACTCGAACTGGCGCCCATATGAGATGCCAGCGCTTCAGGCCAAGGCTTTAGCCTGCTATACCCACAGCACCAGCCCCCATTGTATTTCTTTGTTGGTATATCGCTTTCACTCAGTGGGTTTCTCTTTGGCAGTGACCATCTGTCTTTCCAGTGCATACAATAATTCCTGGCCCAAGATATATATCAAAAAGCAGTAAATAGAGGCTTGCACTGTGGCATAGCAGGTTAAAACACCCACCTACAGCGCTGGCATCCCATATGGGCACCGGTTCAAGTCCCGGCTGCTCCACTTCTGATCCAGCTCTCTGCTATGGCTTGGGAAAGCAATGGAAGATGGCACAAGGACTTGGGCCCTTGAACCCATGTAGGAGACCTGGAAAAAGCTCCTGGCTCCTGGCTTCAGATCGGCTCCACTCTGGCTGTTGTGGCCATTTGGAGAGTGAACCAGTGGATGGAAGACCTCTCTCTCTCTCTCTCTCTCTCTCTCTCTCTGTCTCTGTCTCTCCCTCTCTCTGTAACTCTGCTTTTCAAAATAAATACAATAAATCTTTAAAAAAAAAAAGCAGTGAATAAATTCAGGTTACAAATTACCTCTTCTTTTCTTATGCTACTGAGAAAGAAGTCATTCCTTCCTATACTGCTATGTATTTAACCCAAAATAGTGAGAAGAGGAAATGAGCGAATGGCAATCATAGAGTTCACAGCCTGTGCTGGGGGGGGAGAGGGGAGAGGTTACTAAACTCCCTGGACTTTTCCCAGCATCCTGAAGGCCGGAAGCTCCAGGGCACCACTTTGGCTTTCTGGGTCATTCTAAAGTAGCCTCTCTACCTCATTCGGAAAATCCTATGAGGATGGACTGAAAATAAATAGCTGTGTGATTAGCAGGGTATTGAGCTATTTCAATGCATTCTCCCTCCTGCGCAGAGACAGTGGCTGTTTTGAAATAAAGGGAAAGCGTGTTTGAAATTCCTGTTTATTCAGAGCAGAGATGGGGACGGGGGAGACTAAACAACTCTCCAGAAAGCCTTCAGCGCTGTAACTAAATGTTAAGGCTTAAAGATCTCCCAGTATTTCAGGAAACCTTTGGTTGTGCCACCCTAAAGCTCACTCCGGTTTGCAAAAGAAATATTTAACTTGGAGGGACAGACCCCCTGCTGACTCCAGGCTAAACCTCCCTAGCTCTCTCAGGCCAATTTTAATGCTAAGAGCAGCTCTGTGTGTGTGTGTGTGTGTGTGTGTATGCGTGAAAGTTCATTTTGGAGAGCCAGGCTGTGAATTATGCTACAGGCTGAGCTGAGCAGTTGGCCCTTTTGCTGATGAAGGCAGAAGCCTGAATATGACACAGAAGTGGGGGGTGGCCGGGCAGGGACATCCGAGGGGGATTATCACAGAAGGTCAGACTGATTAAATCGAGAGAAGTCACCAGAGAGCTGGAGCTCCCACACACACCGTCTTCAAAGGCTCTGACACATGCAGGGGTTGATAAGGAAAAGAGGGTTGAATTGCCGCTTTAGTCTGCCTGGAAACACAACAGCCAGCCAGATACAACTTGTTCAGTGTTGGTTTAAATCCAGGTGGGGAGGGAAGGATGGGAACGGCTCCCAGTCTCTCATGATGTGGGGGAAGCAGAGACAGGGAGGGGCAAGACAGACGAAATCCAGCAGCCAGCTAATAATGCAATGGCTGTTGTGTGCCTACTGTGTGTCATTCATGGCAGAGAGTAAGGGGTGGAAGGAACAAGAAACATTTCTTGTGCTCGCGGAGCTCTTGACTGACGAAGCTTTATAAGGTGTGATGCAAGATGAGCCATGCTCTAATAGAATTACCCAGAAACCGTAAGGAGCGCTGGGGATTGGAAGTCTCCTACTGCTCAAGGTGTATCAGGGCTGGCTTCATAGAAAGGGCCACACCTGGGCCCTTGAGAGCGAGAACGTTCCAGCAGGTGCATGAAAGGAAGGTAGGCAAGACCAAAGCCTCAGCACATGCAGAGGTCAGGAGCTTGAGCTCCGTGACATCTGCAGTCAGGAGCAGAGACAGGATGCACCATCGAATCCCTGCCGAAGAATGCCAGAGACGAGATCAAGGCAGGCAGTTGGCTGTCAAACCCTGAAGGACCTTGGAGGCCTCGTAAAAGCAATCAGGGGGTGGATATTTGGTGTCACAACTAATACACCAGTTCAGAATCTCGCATCCCACATCAGAGTGCCTGGGTTACTTGCTCTCTATTCCAGCTTCCTGCTAACGCAAACCCTGGGAGGAAGCAGTTGATGGCTCAAGTATTTGGGTCCCTGTCACCCACATGGATTGCATTCCTAACTCCTGGATTTAGCCTGGCCCAGTCCTGGCCATTGCAGGCATTTGGGGAGGGGACCAGTAGACACAAGTATTATTTGTCTCTTCTCCCACCCCCAGACAAATAAGTATTGTTCAAAAAAAAATTTGGAATTTATCTTGTAGCAAGTGGGGAAATTTATTTACTTATTTGAAAGACAGGATTACAGAGAGAGAGAGAGAAAGAGAGAGAGCTTTCAACTGCTGGTTCACTCCCCAAATGGCCGCAACAGCCAGGGCTGGGCCAGGTTAAAGCCAGGAGCCAAGGGCTTCTTCCGGTTCTCCCCCATGGGAGGCAGAGGCTCAAGCATTTGAGCCATTTTCTACTGCTCACCAAGGCGCATTAGCAGGCAGCTGGATCAGAAGTGGAGCAGCCAGGACTAGAACCGACACCCACACGGTAAGGCAGTATCACAGGAAACAGCTTCACACACTCCTCCGCGACACCAGTCCTAACCATGAAACACTGTTAAAGGTGACATGATCCAAAATGTGCTTGACAGGGATCACTTGCACCCAGATGAGACACAGGAGGGACATGTGCAGTGGAGCTCATTCCACAGGTGCTCAACAAAGGCAGAGGGGTGTAGGCAGCACCTTCCCTCCGGCCTCGGGTTTGTGGTTGGAGAAGCTGCCCGTGGCAATCCCTCAACACCCTTCCTGGGTGCCCAGCCCTGTGCTGCCTGCTCCCACCTGCTCCTGCCAGCTCAAGAGAGCCAACTGTGCCTGACGTCCACTGGTAGCTTGAAATCAGCTGTGTGTGTGGTAGGGGGAGGGGGAGGTGCTACACACAGAAATCTCAAAACGCTACCACCCAGGGCTTTGCTTCTTTTCCAAAGAGCCATGTGTAAAGCATTCTGTCAACACACCCCCTGAAAAGACCCGGTCTCAGCACTCCATGAGAGCGACATCTACTTAAAGAGAATCAGCCAGTCCACGTGAAATGTTGCAGAACAATCCAGCCTAGGATTCAGCACCCACTGAAGATGAAGCACCAGAAGAGAGGTAAGAATAAGGCCCTTGCGTATGGTAGTCCATGTGTTCCTCGTCTCACATCCAACCGCTCTTACCCAGGCTGGGGCCCGATCTGTGAGGTCCCTCCGGCTCTGGCACCCAGAGGAGACAAGGAACCTCAAAACCAAGCAGGTTATCAGAGCCTCAGAGCCTCAAAGAGAGAATCCAACCCACATCCCATTTCACGTGTCCATAAAGCAAGTCATTGGGGCATGCATTGGGCACGGTGGTTAAAACAACACTTGGGACACCCACTTGGGTCCAAGTTCTGGTCCAGCTTCCGACTCCACATGGGAGACCCCGACGGAGTCCCCAACTCCTGGCCTCAGCCTGGCCCAGCCCTAGCTGTTGCAGACATACGAGAAGTGGACCAGCAAGTAAAAGACACCAGTGAGCATATGCGTGCACATGCACTCACCTTTCAAATAAAATAAAAATAAATAAGTGAAGTTTTATTTACAAAATTATATCTCTAAAAAAGAATGTGACTTCAGCGTCTCGTGACTTACCTAAGGCATCGAAACGTCAACAGCGAAGTGGGAACTTGAATTCAGCTCTGTTCTCTGCTCAGCAAACGCTCCAGTGCCCCCACTATTTTTATATTTGTAGACAAATGTGCCACCGTGACAACCTGTCCTCTCCTAAAATCCTTGGGGAGTAAGTTTTGTGCAGACTCCTCCAAGACTGGCACAAGTCTTTCTGTCTCAGTTCTCCTGGGAACACCTGACACCCGAGGAAGGCACACCAGGTACTCAGAATGCCAACGACATGGAAATTCCATCCGTAACAGATAAGAGTAGCAAGTCAGGACAGGCACAGGCACACTGTCTTTCTGAGACTCCCCAGTGAGTCTGGGCCAAGGGTTCTGGGCAGGCTGCGTATCCAGGACTGAGAGCAGAACACAGAATCAGAGATCCCTGATCGAAGATGATGACAGAATCAGGAACCAGGCAGACAGCCTGAAGGTCGTGTCAGCCCAAAGGGGCCAGCACAGAGGAATCCAGAGGCAAATAGGTGCCCTAAGGAAGAGCAAGAGGGGCCAGGAGGGAGGGAGAGGGGTCACAGCCTCCAGGTGTCTCTGACGCCTGAGTTGCCACCTTTCAAAACCTAGAGCTGAGGGGCCGGCACTGTGGCTTACTTGGTTAAAACTCTGCCTGCAGCGCCAGCATCCCATATGGGTGCAAGGTTCTAGTCCCGGTTGCTCCTCTTCCAGTCCAGCTCTCTGCTGTGGCCAGGGAGGGCAGTGGAGGATGGCCCAAGTGCTTGGGCGCCTGCACCCGCATGGGAGACCAGGAAGAAGCACCTGGCTCCTGGCTTCGGATTGGCATAGCGCCGGCTGTAGTGGCCATTTGGAGAGTGAACCAACAGAAGGAAGACCTTTTTCTCTGTCTCTCTCTCTCACTGTCTATAACTCTACCTGTCAAAAAATAAATAAAAAATATAAAAAAAAAAAAACCTAGAGCTTAAATTGCACTTCCCCAAAATTTGCATCTCAGAGCCCAAGACATTTTTCCTGAAAGATTTTGGGACTGAAGAGGAATTGCTGCACTGCTGCTGTGGTGTAGCAGGTAAAGCCGCTGCCTACAGTGCAGGCATCCCTTAGGGGCACCAGTTCAAGACCCGGCTGCTCCACTTCTGATCCAGCGCTCCGCTGTGAGCCAGCAGATGGAAGACATCTCTCTCTCCCTCCCTCCCTCTCTCTCTCCCTCCCCTCTCTCCCTCCCCCTCTCTGTAACTCTGCCTTTCAAATAAATAAATAAATCTTTAAAAAAATAAACCCAAGGAAAGTTGGAGAAAAAAAAAGCAAGTGAGAATATCAATGAGATGAAATACAAACTACAGACTAGCAAAGCTGGAAGATGCTTCTTGAGAAAAGAAAAAATGGAATCGCCAACTTCCCCCCTTGCCAAAGCAAGAAATTTGTTTGTTTGTTTGTTTTTGTTTTTATTTTTTATTTGACAGGTAGAGTTAGACAATGAGAGAGAGAGACAGAGAGAAAGGTCTTCCTTCCGTTGGTTCACCCCCTAAATGGGCGCTACGGCTGGTGCACTGTGCTGATCCGAAGCCAGGAGCCAGGTGCTTCTCCTGGTCTCCCATGCAGGTGCAGGGCCCAAGCACTTGGGCCATCCTCTACTGCCTTCCCAGGCCACAGCAGAGAGCTGGCCTGGAAGAGGGGCAACCGGGACTAGAATCCGGCGCCCATAAGGGATGCTGGCGCCACAGGCAGAGGATTAACCAAGTGAGCCACGTCACCTGCCCCAAGCAAGAAAATTTTTTAAAAAATTAAGACAAAAAAGAAGAGCAGGCATTTGGCTCTAGTGGTGAATTTGTTGCTTGGGGCACCTCAGGGGTGCCTGAGTTCAAGTCCTGGCCTCTCCACTTCCAACCCAGCTTTCTACAAATCTGCACGCTGACAGACAGCAGATGACGACGGTTCAAGATCTGGGTCTCAGCCATCCACATGGGAGACCCTGGAGTTCTAGGCTCCTGGCTTTGGTCTGACCCAGTCTCTGGCTGCTGCAGGCATTTGGAGACTGAACCAGTGGACAGAAGATTTTTCTTCATCTGTCTCTGTGTGTGTGTCTCTCTCTTTGCCTTTCAGATAAAAATAAATAATTTTAAAAAGAACAACAATAATAAAAAATACTAACACCAAGGGCAGGTGCTCTGGCATAGTAAGCTAAGCCTTTGCCTGTAGCAACACCAGCATCCCATATGGGCGCCTGTTCCTGTGTCCCCGCAGCTCCTCTTCCAATCCAGCTCTCTGCTATGGCCTGGGAAAAGCAATAGAAGATGGCCCAAGGCCTTGGGCCCCTAACCCACATGGGAGACCCAGAAGAAGCTCCTGGCTCCTGGCTCCAGATCAGCACAGCTTCAGCCACTGAGGCCATTAGGGGAGTGAACCAGCGGATGGAGGACCTTTCCTTCTGTCTCTCCCTTCCTCTGTCTGTAACTCTGCCTCTCAAATAAATAAATAAAATCTTGAAAAAAAAAATACTAGAACCATTTCATGAGATAGTGGACATATGAACCCTCAAAATATAGAAAGCACAAATGCTCAAAACTAAAGTTATCCATTTAATTTAACTACATGATATTTCATGACAAATAGCCAATACACTACATTCTCCATCTCTCTGCTCACCTTCCCCTGGCCTGATAGACTAGAGCAGGCAATGGAAGCACGGAGCCAGTCTGGACAGACTGGGAGGCACTCAGCTCCTGTGTGTGAGTGTCCATCACGTTACTTATCATGGCTGAGAAGGAGGAGCCTTCTCTCACGTCATTTCCTTCAGCTCCCAGAAGTATGCACCATCGCTGGTCCTCCCAAAATCACTTAGGGAGCCTCTTCCATTTACAACAACCTTGAGCTTGGCTTCCACTGCTCACACCTGAGAGCCTAGCATAAGGGAACCTCAAAAAGTTCAGACGCACTCAATTCACAAAATATGATCTTGAGGCTTAAAAGACCCCCACCGCTTTGGGCCTGTGCTGTCCTGATGTTGCAGTCTTAATTTATTGGAGGTAAAGAGAGGGAGCGGCAGAGAGAGAGGTCTTCCATCCACTGGTTCACTCCCCAAATGGCCACAACCGCCAGAGCTGGGCCTATCTGAAGCCAGGAGCTTCTTCTAGATCTCCCACATGGTGCACAAGGACTTGGGCCATCTTCTACTGCTTTCCCAGGCCATAGCAGAGAGCTGGATCAGAAGTGGAGCAGCCGGGATTGGAACCGGCACCCATATGGGATGCCAGCACTGCAGGCGGAGGCTTAGCCCACTATGCCACAGCCCCTAAAGATTTATTTTTAATTATTTATTTAAAAGTTAGAATGATAGCAAAAGGGAGAAACAGAGTGAAAGGGATCTTCCAGCTGCTGGTTCACTCCCCAAACAGCCACAACAGCCAGGGCTGGCTGGACAGGCTGAAGCCAGGAGCCAGGGACTCCACCTGTATCTTCCATGTGGGTGGCAGTGGCCCAAGCACTTCTGTAGCCTTCCTCAGCACCTTGGCAGGAAGTTGGATCAGAAGCAGGGTGGGGACTAGAACCAGAGGCACTGTGATGTGGGACGCCAGCATTCCAGGGGGCATCTTGACTGCTGTACCACAGCACCCACCCCTCATTCGTCTCTTGCTCTTGGTCGTCCCATCAGTCCACCCCACCTGACCCCTAGATGACTCTGGTCTGCAATTCTCCCTGCCTGATCCTTCTCTTCCAGGTCCTTCTTCCAGGTCTTTCTTTCTACTCCTATATCAGGCTGAAAATTCAGAGTCCACAATATGCCACCTGCTCCATGGAGAGTTCTATTTCTAGGACTTCCAGCCCACGCCACTCAAGCCACTGCCTGATGGGCAGGATTTTGAGGGACACAGCTATTTCTTTAACTTGGGCCTCTATGCCTTTACCCAGGGTGGTATATTCTAGTTTTACAAGTATCTCTTCACCTTTTATGACACCTAACCACGTTTAACTAGTACCTGAATTGTAGCTACAGGCTGAGCACCCCTTATCCAAAATGCTTGGGACCTGATGTGTTTTTTTTGGAGTTGAGATTTTGTAATATTTGCATATATATAATGAGATGTCTTGGGGATGGGACCCAAGCCTAAACGCAAAACTCAGTTATGTTTCTTTATACACCTTGCACACACAGCCTAAAGGTAATTTCATACAATATTTTTAATGAATTATGCATGAAACAAAATTTCATGGTATGGAATTTTCCATTTGTGGCAGTGTGCACGTACTCAAAACGTTTTGGACTTTGGATTCCAGATGTGTGGATTCAGAATGCTCAATCTGAATTCTTCTATTTGTTATCAGTAAGGTTCTTTAGAGGAACAGCTGGATTTTTGTACACTTCACAGTCCCTAGCATTGGGCACAGAATAAATATTTATGGGGTGAGAAAATGCAAGGGTATAATTCACTCTCTTGGGACTCTCTGGAGCTTTGAACACAAAGCAGAAATTTTTTTAAAAAAGATATATTTTATTTATTTGAAAGGCAGACTGTCAGGGTGGAGAGAGAGCAAGAATCTGGCATCCACTGGTTCACTCCCCAAATGGTGGCGATCACTAGGGGCTAAGTCAGCCCACAGCCGGGAGCCTGGAGCTCCATCCTGGTCTCCCACATGGATGGCAGGGGCACGCGTACTTGGGCCATCTTCTGCTGCTTTCCCAGGTGCATTCACAGGGAGCTAGATTGGAAGCGGAGCAACTAGGAGTCAGTGCTCTGACATGGGATGCTGGCGTTGCTGGCAGTTAAGCCGCTGCACCACAATGCCAGCCCTAACACAGATTTTTAAACCCAACAGGCAGGTGCCTTTTGGCACCTGTTGCTGCAGAAACCAGCCCCAACCTACGCTACTGAAGCCTTCATGATGTTTCTTCAGCGCTCACCGCCACTGCCCTCCTTTGGCTTGGTGCTGTGGTTTCCAAGTTTCATTTTAGGAGCAGAAGTTTTGGGTCAAATTAAGTCTTCTGCCAACTCCCAGATAAAACAGTAAAAAGCTGAGACACTCTCAGAAGGGAGGAGTGCCCTGCTGATACCCTCTAACCCACTGACACTGCACCCCTTGGGTTCCCCAAATTCAGCGGAGCTCACAGGAGCCCCCTGCACCCAGGTCTCTCTATTCTCTTTCCTGCAGCCTGGCCCCCACGCAGCTGCCAGCCTCACACCCCTGCCCACCTGGGCCTCTCTGGTGCTGGAGTCCAAACCCCTCCTGTAGCCCCCCAGGACACAAAAGACTGCAGTCACCCATCTCAGCCAGGCCCCACATCTCCTGTCTGGCTTCACAGGGCTCTCGGCACACGCCCTGCACACACTGGACTCCTGCATGCCTGCTTTCACCCCCAGGACTTCCAAACCTGGCAAGGTCAGCTGCAGCTCCCCCTCAGCCCTCTCCACCTGCTCCCTTACCCATCCAACCCCAGCTTCTTCTCCAGATCCCATTGGCAGGCACCACCTTGTACTCCCCAAATCATCCCTTACCTTGTGTATGCAATCGATCACCAGTCCTGGGGCCTCCCCACTCCTCGCTGCCCTGGCCTTCATTTGGACCCCATTCCCATTCTGGGAACATCTCTTTCTGGGTCTCCCTGCCTTGCCCAGGGCAGGTGTTTCATGTGGCAGGTTAAGGCACCCTTGGGATGCATCCCATTTCTTTTTTTTTTTTTTTTTCACAGGCAGAGTGGACAGTGAGAGAGAGAGAGAGAGACAGAGAGAAAGGTCTTCCTTTGCCATTGGTTAACCCTCCAATGGCCGCCGCGGCCGGCGCACCACGCTGATCTGATGACAGGAGCCAGGTACTTCTCCTGGTCTCCCATGGGGTGCAGGGCCCAAGCACTTGGGCCATCCTCCACTGCCCTCCCGGGCCACAGCAGAGAGCTGGCCTGGAAGAGGGGCAACCGGGACAGAATCCGGCGCCCCGACCGGGACTAGAACCCGGTGTGCTGGCGCCGCAAGGCGGAGGATTAGCCTAGTGAGCCGCAGCGCCAGCCACCTGCATCCCATTTCAAAGTGCCTGCTTCAAGTCTCTGGCTCTTCTGCCTCTGAGCCAGCTTCCTGCCAAGGCATCCTGGGAAGCAGCACAGGATGGCCCAAGTGATTGGGTCCCTGCCACCCACATGGGGACCCCAGAAGGAGTCCCTGGCTCTCAGCTTCTCCCGGCTCCAGCCCTGGCAGGCACTGGGGGAATGAACCAGCAGAGAGAGTTCTCTATTGCTCACTCTTGCTCTGGCTCATTCTCACTCTCACTCTCTTTGTCTTTCAAATAAAATGAAAACAAATAATGAATTCTTCTTCTTCTTTTTTTTTTTTTTTACTCTACCTCATCCAGAGCTTCAGGGCCAACCATCCAGAGCACAGAACCTACCCCCCTCCCCTCCCAGGGCCACTCTAACCTAACGGCTGAAAACAACCCCCACAGCTCTGCACTAAGAGGCCACACGCCACAGCCAAGCACAGAAGGCTGTCACCCTCCATGCCCCAGCTTCATCCCCTTCATCCCTCGGGCTCAGCCAGCAGGTCCACCATCCTATCCTGCCACCATATTCCCAGCGGTCATTCCTCTCTCTCTCTCTCTTCCCAGAGGAGGATGACCCTCCAGCGACATGTACCAGGAGGGCACAACCAGCCACTACCCAGGACCCTCGCCCCAGCAGCTTGGATAGGCTTGTTGAGCTCAGCCTTGTCAGTTACTTAGGAGAGTTCTAGCTCCTGCATGCTCTCCTGGTTCTCCCTCTCCCCCCACCCCATACGCACCCCAACAGGCTTTGCCTTTCTCACCTCTACTTTCTCCACCAGGGCCTGCTTCGTGGACAGCTGGGCTGTAACGGGTGCTGAATGAAGACCATCTGTAAGTCTTGTATGTGTGAGGGTACTTCAAGAAGTGGGGGCTGGTGTTGTGGCATTATAGGCTAAGCTGTCACTTGAGACACCAGCATTCCATACCAGAGAGCCAGTTCAAGTCCCAGCTACTCCACTTCTGACCCAGCTTCCTGCTAACGCACCTAGGAGGGCAGCAAAAGATGGAAGATGGCCCAATTACCTGGCCCCCTGCCACCCATGTCGGAGACCCAGGTGGAGTTCCTGACTCCCAACTTGGGCCTGGCTGTGGCCATCTGGGAAATGAACCAGCAGATGGAAGACTGATCTCTCTTTCTCTCTCTCTCTCTCTCTCTCTCATTTTGCCTTTCAAATAAATAAATAATTTTTTTTCTTTTTTTCTTTCTTTTTTTTTTTTTTTTTTGACAGGCAGAGTGGATAGTGAGAGAGAGACAGAGAGAAAGGTCTTCCTTTGCCGTTGGTTCACCCTCCAATGGCCACCGCGGCCGGTGCACTGCGGCTGGCGCACCGCGCTGATCCGATGGCAAGAGCCAGATACCTATCCTGGTCTCCCATGGGGTGCAGGGCCCAAGCACTTGGGCCATCCTCCACTGCACTCCCGGGCCACAGCAGAGAGCTGGCCTGGAAGAGGGGCAACCGGGAAAGAATCCGGCGCCCTGACCAGGACTAGAACCCGGTGTGCCAGCACCGCAAGGCGGAGGATTAGCCTAGTGAGCCGCGGTGCCGGCCTCAAATAAATAATTTTTTTAAAAAAAGGCTGTGGATCATGGAACTAATGATAGGCTTATTTTTTAAAAAGATGTATTTATTTATTTGAAAGGCAGAGTTACAGAGAGGCAGAGAGAGAGAGAGAGAGAGAAAGAGAGAGAGGTCTTCCATCCACTGGTTTACTCCCCAGATAGTCACACAGCCAGAGTTGTGCTGATTCAAAGCCAGGAGCCAGGAGCTTCTTCCAGGACTCTTATGTGGGTGCAGGGGCCCAAGGAGTTGGGCCATCATGATAAGCTTATTTTAATGTAAAACATTTCAAGGGGCCAGCACTGGGGTGTAGTAGGCCAAACCTCCACCTGCAGTGCCGACATCCCATCTGGGCACCAGTTCAAGCTTTAGCTGCTCCACTTCTGATCCAGCTGTCTGCTTATGGCCTGGGAAAGCAGTAGAAGATGGTTCAAGTGCCTGGGGCCCTGCACCCACATGGGAGACCCAGAAGCTCCTAGTTCCTGGCTTCAGATCGGCCCAGATCAGCCCAGCTAGAGCCTTTGCAGCCATTTGGGGAATGAACCAGCTGATAGAAGATCTTTCTCTCTGTCTTTCCTCTCTCTGTCTATAACCCTACCTCTCAAATAAATAAACTTTAAAAAAAATTGCAAAAGCCATGCACATGTGGAATTTACAGAATGCTCATGGAAAATGGGTATTCTGAAACAGCACGAATTTCAAAATGCTTTAGCACCAAAATAAACTGATCTTTTAATTCCATCCTTCCATGAATTTTTTGAGGGATCTTATGTCCCCCACCACCAATGATGACATAACAGCCCCAACACCACCACCGTTCGCTGAAATTAAGAGATGCAGCTAAGGCCAAGGAAATCAGGAAGTAGCTGCCAAAAACAGCTAAGCTGCTGGACAGCCGAGAGCCAATCACTCCAGCTCTGCCGTGTGGGGGAGGAGCAGTCACCAGCCCCCTCCTCCAGCCCTCTAGAAGCTCTGCCCCCTACCCTGTGGTCCCCAATAACGCAGCCCAAAGCCAAGGAAGGTGCAGGAGGGGATCCCACCAATCTCTTGATTCAGCTGTGTGGTGCTGTGTGCCTTTAAAGGAGAGAGAAAATGAAATCCAAAATACCTGTGCTCTTCCAGAGAACAGTGCCAGCAAAACCGCCCGGGGTCATGGAGCAGGAGCTCATCCGCCTGCATCCGAGGCCAGAACAGCCAAATCCCTTCTGCCATCAGTCCTTCCTGGCTGTGCTGGGAGGCAGGGAGGGAGCAGGCGAGAGACAGACGACACCTAATCAGCAGCCAAGCGCTTTGCCTGCGTCCACTTCCTGAACCATGAAAACACCCCTCTGAGCTGGGCGTCGTCCATATTTGAAAGCAGAAGGAACAGAGGCTTGGGGAAGCCCTTGGTTTGCCCGAAGGCAGGAGGCGAGCAAGTAATAGAGGTGAAACGGCAAGCCGAGAGGTCCGATTTGGATTCCAGTGCACTCTCTGCGGCACTGCTGCCCTCTCTCCTTTCCTTTGGATTTCCCCAGATCTCCGGCGGGCCCATGCTCCGCTTGAGGTCCTGTCTTCCCGCTTTCTGCTTGGCGAAGCAGGTCCACACCCCTGTGGCTTCTCATCGTGGGGGAATTCCCTCAACGGCCGTGCTGCTCGCAAGGTCAGACGGGGAAATAGCACTGTCTTCCTGAGCCCAGGAAGCAGAGCATAAGAACGTAAGACTGATCGCTTGTTTAAGCATCACCTACCCCGGCCAGGTCTTCCTCGGCTCCCTACCTTGTGTGGCCCCCCAAGTTCCCCAATACCCTCGTTCTATCCCAACACACTTTCATTTTCCCCTTAACTCTGCCTGCAGTCCAGAATGATTCTCATCTGCCCGTTAGAATGTCAAGTCCGGCTATGACCAAGGCGACACTGACTCGCCAGGTCTAGTTCAAGGGGACATGCAAGGGATTCTTCTCCTAGACCCCTCTGCCTGGTAGCCCCCGTGCACAGCACGTAGCTCACCTGAGAGGCATGGAATGTAGCTTCCAAACAGGAAGCTCATCTTCACCTGGTGGAGGAATCTAAACTCTGCAGGCAAACACCTGGTACCCAAAGACCAGTGAAAGCCCTGGCTGCTCCACTTCGAATCTAGCTCCCTGCTAATGCACCTGGGAAAGCAGTAGCAGATGGCCCAAGTTCTTAGGCCCCTTCACCCATGTGGAAGACTTGAATAAAGTTCCTAGCTCCTGGCTCCTGGGTTTCACCTGGCCATTGCAGCCGTCTGGGGAGTGAACCAGCAGAAGGAAGATTGATCTCTCTCTCTCTTTCTCTCTCTCTCTCTGCAACTCTACCTTTCAAATAAATAAAATAAACCTTTTAAAAACATTATAATTCAGGACAGGTGTTGTGATGCAATGGGTAAGCCGCCACTTGAGATGTTTGCATCCCGTATCAGAGTGCCTGCGATCCAGTCCCAGCTCCTCCACGTCCAATCCAGGCCCCTGCTAATGCACCTGGGAGGCTGCAGATGATGGCTCAATTACATGAGTTCCTGTCACCCCAGGGGAGATCCAGTTGGAGTTCCTGGCTCCTGGCTTCAGCCTGAATCAGCCCTGACTGTGGCAGGCCTTTGGGGAATAAACCAATGAGCAGAATATCTGTCTTTCCTATCTGTGCATGTATGTGTGTGCATGCATGTCTTTCTCCCCCCACTCCCCATCTCTTTCTCAACCTGCAAATAAATTTATTTGAAAGGCAGCATTACAGAGAGGGAGAGGCAGAGGCAGAAAGAGATCTCCCATCTGCTAGTTCAAACACTTGGGCCATCTGCTGCTGCTTTCCCAGGGGCATTAGCAGGGAGCTGGATCAGAAGTGGAGCAGCTGGGACTCGAACTGGCACCCAAGTGGAATGTCAGTGCTGCAGGCAGTTGCTTAACCCACTACGCCACAACACCAGCCTTTAAATCTTTTTATAAAAAATGCGATTCTTGGAGTGTTTGCCAAAAATGCTGGCCTCAGATTCTTGACTCTTGACTCTTGTTATTTGGTGACCTGGAAATCTTTCCTTCTTTACTGAACTCCTACAGAAAGAGAAACCAAAGAGGTTGATTGGCCCCTGCTTTCCTACCTTCTTTAAAAAAAAATTATTTATTATAAAGGCAGAGTTACAGAGAGAGAAATGGAGAGAGAGAGATCTTCCATCTGTTGGCTCACTCCTCAAATGGCCACAACAAGCAGGGCTGGGCCAGGCCAAAGCCAGGAGCCAGAAGCTTCTTCTGGGTCTCTCACATGGATGCAGGGACCAAGGGCTTGGGCCATTGTCTGCTGCCTTCCCACATACATTAGCAGAAAGCAGGATCAGAAGTGGAGCAGCCAGAGCTTGAACCAGAGCCCATATAGGATGCCAGCACTGCTGTCTGTGGCTTAACACATTGCACCACAGCGCCAGCTCCAGCCCCTGACTTCTTAAGAAGAACCACCCAAAGGCAGGCCAAGGCCCATTATTTGTGGACCTGTCGTTGGCCCTGGTGACTTAGAACCTGCCTGTGCAAGTAACTTCTAGCTCAGTACCATGTGAGAGACCTACATTTGACATTTAAGGGGGAACTGGACAGCAGAGAACTGGACCTCTCACTTCCACCAAGGGGACATTGTCCACAGCAATAGCCTTCCTCCCCCAGTCATCCTCGCTATTTTTTTGAGCATGTTGAATGGAGCTCCAAATTCTATAAGCAGGTAGAATTCAATAGCTCAACGGAGAAATCAAGTCAGACCTGTATCTACTGCCCCATCATGTATCTCTAGGGGCTGTGTAGGATGAACTCCTAGAACTGCTGGTGAGAAAGCCCTCACCAAGCCTCTGCGCATTCCAAAAGCCAACAACCCTGCTTTGGGTGGGAAGCACTCCCACAACAAGTTCTTTTCAGAACACAACCAAATGCCTGCCCCTGGCTTCTCTGTTTCACACAATCACTTCTCTCCAAGTGGGGAAAGTGAACCGCACAAGCTCAGTACAAAACCATCCCTAACAACTGTGATCCTCGGAGCGCCATGGAAAGTCACACTCAATGCCGAGAACCCACAGGCCACGATCACCCCCCAGCAAAATCTCACACCTATGAGGAAGCAAAACACTAAGCTCTGGAGATCTTGCAGACCTGATCGCTGGGGAGGGAGTGAAAGTTCACGGCCCAGGCTCATGGCATGGAAATCGTCACAGGGATAAACACAGCATGGATTCCCAGTGAGAGATCACTGGCTCTTGGGTTCCTGCCACAGTGCAAGCACCACAGGGCCCCTGATGGTTCCCATGTCTCCACCTCATCCAGAAGCCTCAGCCTCAGGATGTGGTCCGTGCACACGGCTGAGAATTCTCCCCGAGAATTGGACTCCTGGCCCTCTACCTGCACAATTATATTCATCGTTATCGATCTCAAGTCTGCTTTTAATTTGGGGTGTGTAATAGGCCTCCCTTATTCAGAGATAACATTCCAAGACCCACAGTGGGTGCTTGAAACTTCAGGGTACTGACCCTTACCCATACCATGCTTTTGCCTATACGTACATGCTTATGATACAATTTCATTTATGAATCAAGCTCAGGAAGAGAGGAACAATAATAACCAGTAATAAAATAGAACAATGTATGACAATATACTGTAATAAAAAATGATTTAAAATGTACATGTTCTTTATTTGCAAGATTTCTTGCTTGCTTTTTATAACTTCATTCATTTTATTTATTTATTTGAAAGAGACAGATTTCCATCCATTGCTTCACACTCTAAACACCCACAACAGCTGGAGCTGGGCCAGACACTCAACCAGCTCTCTTATGTGGGTGTCAGGGACCCAGCTATTTGAGCACCTGCTATCTCCTAGGGTTCACATTAAGAGGAAACTGGAATCAGGAACAGTCAGACACTGCTGTGGAACACAACGCATCCCAAATGGTGACATAACGCCTATGTCAATTCCCACCCCTGGAATTTTCCACTTAATTATTTTCTGACCATGCTAGACCTTGGGTAACCAAAACTGGGAAAAGTGAAACTTTAGCTGAAGAGGCACAATTACCCTGCTTCCTTTTCACCGCAAAATAGAAAGACTTAGAGACCTCCCGGTTAGGAAAACTATTCGTGAAGTGCTTCTTAATAGCCCATTAGAGATACCCCTGTTTCCCATATGAAGCATGCAAAATAAAGCAAACTGTCCCGAGGCGGCTCCTTACTGTTTTCCTGTTCCCCTAGATCCGAGGCGTCATCAGAGCAGCCCTGGATCTTGCACCTGCCCTTCTCTCCCCACTTGCCTGGCTTCTGCAATCGCTGGGCACAGCCATAACAGGCACTCCATTGTGTTTTCGCCTTTCCAGCCAAGAGCTCTGGCCTTGTACCTGCTCCCCCGCTAAAGAACGCTTTCTTGAATGTAACTTGACAACCCAATTCAGTTCAATCCACAGGCATTATACTTCCATTCAGCAAATTTATACCTCTCAGTCCGCAATTAAGAAGGAAATATGGTCCTTGTACCCCCTACGTGTTACAGCAGGAAGAAAAATGCTTGTAGCCGGCTGAAAATGAAAACTCCCAGCAAGCTCAGATCTAAAATTCAGATCACAAGTTGGTTTCATCACTGACCGAGTATCTCTGCCCTCCAAGCTGGAACCTTCCCAGCCAAAAATCTAAATGAAGAGGGGAAATTCGAGGGTCAGAAGCAAGCAATTGGAATAATTTAGTTGCAACTGTAAACCCTGCTTCCAAGACTATACCTGTCTGGATGTGTCAATATCATCCACGTGATTACACAGAGGCTCATCTCAATCAAGAGCTCTTTTGTTTGCGGTTTTGCAATCTCTCTTGCTAAAGGTCATTGCCAGGGGCAAATGTGAACAATTGCTGTGCTGGCTGCCCAAGCTACCCATTCCTCCACTGGCCAGCATTCCTGCTTGGGCTTCGCCATCCAGTCCTCCCTTCCTCCTACCTCCCTGGGCCTGGGTTGCGTTTCAAGTGTTTTTGGTTACTGTGGCATGTTGCCTGTGAGTGTTAAATATTCAGCTATCTCTGGGCTCCCGCGTGCTTTTGTGCAAGGCGGTCGCCTTTGAGAAAAGAACAAGCTGATCTGAATGAAAGGGAGCAGCACAGCCAGAGAGCGGCGTCCATAGGTCAAACAAAGTCAGAAAGGAAGAAGCCTGCCTATTCAGCAAGACGTGCACACGGCAAACACAGCTCAGCAAGGCAGGGAACTGGGATGCGTTGTTATGGCAAACAGAATGGTACAGGCAGGGCTGGGAGTAAGAGCTCTGGGTGAAAACGGCTGGGAAATGGCACAGCTTCTGGCAAATACGGAGCTCTCTGATGCTTGGTGTTCTCTCAGCTGGAGAGATGGAGACTGACCTGATTGGGCTGTGTGTGAAGATTAAACGGGCCGGCGCCACGGCTCAACAGGCTAATGGCACTGGCACACCAGGTTCTAGTCCCGGTCGGGGCGCCGGATTCTGTCCCGGTTGACCCTCTTCCAGGCCAGCTCTCTGCTATGGCCTGGGAGTGCAGTGGAGGATGGCCCAAGTGCTTGGGCCCTGCACCCCATGGGAGACCAGGAGAAGCACCTGGTTCCTGCCTTCGGATCAGCGCGGTGCGCCAGCTGCAGCGCGCCGGCTGCGGCGGCCATTGGAGTATGAACCAACAGCAAAGGAAGATCTGTCTCTCTCTCACTGTCCACTCTGCCTGTCAAAAAAAAAAAAAAAAAGATTAAACGGAACAGCAAGGGGCCCGTGCTGTGGCATAGCAGGTAAAGCCGCTGCCTGCAGTACCAGCATCCCATATGGGTGCCGGTTCGAGTCCCTGGCTGCTCCACTTCCCATCCAGCTCTCTGCTGTGGCCTGGGAAAGCAGTAGAAGATGGCCCAAGTCCTTGAACCACTGCACCCATGTGGGAAACCCAGAAGAAGCTCCTGGCTCCTGGCTTTGGATCAGCACAGCTGCGGCTCTTGCGGCCAATTGGGGAGTGAACCAGGTGATGGAAGACCTCTCTCTCTCTGCCTCTTCTTCTCTCTCTGTGTAACTCTGACTTTCAAATAAATAAATAAATAAATCTTTAAAAAAAAAAAAAGCTAAATGTTGTGTATGCCACGATCAATGATTTATTTCTTTCTATTTTTCTAGATTCCCTGTAATAAATATAATAAGAACAGGGGTTGGGGCCGGTGCTGTGGCTCAATGGGTTAAAGCCCTGGCCTGAAGCAACAGCATCCCATATGGGCGCCAGTTCAAGTCCCGGCTGCTCTTCCTCTGATCCAGCTCTCTGCTATAACCTGGGAAAGCAGTAGAAGATGGCCCAAGTCCTTGGGCCCCTGCACCCACGTGGGAGACCAGGAAGAAACACCTGGCTCCTGGCTTTGGATCGGGACAGCTCCAGCCATTGCGGCCAATTGGGGAGAAAGACACCCTCTCCCCCGCCTCTCTTTCTCTCTGTGTGTAACTCTGCCTTTCAAATAAATAAATAAATCTAAAAAAAAAAAAAAAAAACAAAACAGAACGGTAAGTGCTTGGCTGAGGAAACGTGAGTTCTGGTTAGTAACCAATGACACACTAGTAAAGGAACACCCTAAAACCACCAAAAGTAAGCCTTCTTCAGCAGATATTTCAAATCCGGGGGTGTTAGGAAACTGGCGCAGTTGGCCACATGGCCCAGCTACCTGAGCCAGGCTCCACCCCCATCCTAATGGGATTGGCTGCTCCTGCTTCCCTGCCCGCCCTCAGGCAAAGTTTTAAAAAGGCCTGTTCCAGAACACACACTCTCTTGGCCGATTCCTGCTCTCTCTCTCAGTTCCTCTCTCCAGCCTCCCCCTCTGGTCTCTTGGCTCTTGGTCCTTCTCTCCTGCGCTCTCTTGGTCTCTCTTGGCTCTGCTCTCCTCTCTCCTCTTCTCTGCTCTATCTTCTCTCCTTGCTAGCTACTCTCCTCTCTGTCTCTCTCTCTTAGAGTCTCCCTTTTTTCCTTCGCCGCCCCTTCACTCCGGTCTGTAGGGTGTTCCCCAATAAACCTTTTCCCTTACTCCGGTGTCCGGTGTGCTTTGTGACAGCTAACATTAAGATATAACAGGGGGTAGGATGGCATTTAGTACAGCAGTTAAGCCACTCCTTGGGGCACCAGCATCCATATCAAAGTGCCTGGGTTTGGGGGCCAGCGCCGTGGTGCAGTGGGTTAAAGCCCTGGCCTGAAGCATCGGCATCCCATATGGGCACCAGTTCTAGTCCTGGCTGCTCCTCTTCTGATACAGCTCTCTGCTATGGCCTGGGAAAGCAGTAGAAGATGGCCCAAGTCCTTGGGCCCCTGCATACGCGTGGGAGACCCAGAGGAGGCTCCTGACTCTTGGCTCCTGGCTTCTGGCTCCTGGCTTCGGATCAGCACAGCTCCAGCCGTTGCAGCCATCTGGGGAGTGAACCAGTGGATGGAAGACTTCTCTGTTTCTACATCTCTCTGTGGCTCTTTCAACTAAATAAAATAAATCTTAAAAAAAAAAAAGTGCCTGGGTTCAGTGCCAGCTCTGCTTCCAGTACCAACTTCCTGCTAAGGCACACACCCTGGGAGGCAACAGGTGATGGCCCAAATACCTGAGTTCCGGACATTCATGTGGAAGACCCAGAGACCCAGATGGAAGAACCAAAGATGGAATCTCTCTCCCTTTCTCTCTCTTTCTCGCTCTTCCTTTCAAATAAATAAAGAAATCTTTAGAAGAAGGAGGAGGAGAAGGGGCGGAATGTGGGTGTATATGGTTGTTTTTTGTTGTTGTTTTTTTTTTTTTCTTTTTTGACAGGCAGAGTTAGACAGTGAGAGAGAGAGACAGAGAGAAAGATCTTCCTTTTCCATTGGTTCACCGCCCAAATAGCCACTATGGCCGGTGTGCTGCGCCAATCCAAAGCCAGGAGCCAGGTGCTTCCTCCTGGTCTCCCATGTGGGTGCAGGGGCCAAGCACCTGGGCCATCCTCCACTGCACTCCCTGGCCACAGCAGAGAGCTGGCCTGGAAGAGGGGCAACCGGGACAGAATCCGGCGCCCCAACCGGGACTAAAACCCAGGGTGCCGGTGCCGCAAGGCGGAGGATTAGCCTAGTGAGCTACAGCGTTGGTCGTATATGTTTTCTAAACACACACACACACACACACACACACACACTGGAATAAACGATTAACAGAAGAGTGCTAATGATGGCAACAACACAGTCCAGCACGGCACTAGGCACTTACCTATATTCCCTCCATCCTCAAAACAGCCTTTGAAGAAAAGACTAGGATCCCATTTCACAGATGGCCCATTTGAGACTCCAAGACAAGAACCGACTCCCCTCTGTCCACCCAGCTGTTAGCGGCAGGTGCCAGGGAGCACAGCCAGGGCTGCCCGGCACTCACAAGCAAGCTGCACCGCACCGCCTCTCTGTCCTAGGGGAAAAAGCTTCTGCTTGCAAGTGGCAAACGTCCCCGCAAGTCTCCCAGACACCAGCTGTAGGAAGAAAATGCTGAATGACGATCCGTTCCAGGGAAAAGTGATTCTTCTTCGTTGGAGCCGCCAGCCTGGGCCCAAGGCTGGAGCTCCAGTGCAACCGCCCCATGCCCTACCCTACCCAGTGAGTTTCCCTGCCCCATGCGGCAGCCCCACAGGCTCTCTGTTCCAGGGGCAGGGCCCCCGTTGCCAGTGCGCACCGGCAGCAAATGTACTGCGGGAGCCCAGGACACTCTCAAAGCACAGCCACACGCCAGGCCTAATTAGCTTATTTTTACCTACGCTGCTCCTCCCAGCAGTGTCCAATCCCTACAGCCAAAAGGCTAAGAACCCGGCTGCCAGCAGCTTTGCTGCGGCTTCTCAGAGCCTGTGCGTAATTAATTTTAGAAAGGGCCTTGGCTCCCCATCTTCATTCCATGCGCCTGACTCAGGTGAGGTCATGACAATGATCCTTGCCAAAGCTCTGTCCAGGGAGGGAAGTGTTCACGGGTAGGTGCATGTGAGTGAGTGAGTGTGTGTGTGAGTGTGTGTGTGTGTGAGAGAGAGAGAGAGAGAGTGAGAGAGAGAGAGAGAGAGAGAGAGAGAGAGAAAAGCTGAACATTGGGGCTCCTGTGCTTCTTTGGGCCCTGGACTGCCCTGAAATGGAACTTCCTGCGTTCAGTATTTTATTAAACTCCTGGGGAGAGCTTTGTGTGTGTGCCAGACACTGTACTGGAATAGGAAAATGATTCAGACACATCCTTGAGAAACTCAGCATCCGAAGGAGAGTCTACACAAGTAATGACAGCAGTGATGGATGCCATGAGAGATACTGGCAGAAGCTACTACATGAGGGAACATCTCACTCCATCTTAGGAGGCCCAAGAAGGTGTCTTGGAAGCAATCAAACACCCAGAATCCAGGGAGCAGGCATTTAGCCCAGTGGTTACGATGGCCACCTCCAGTATCATAGTAGCTGAGGTTGGTTCCCACCTCTGATCTCAGCTCCCTGCTAGTATAGATCCTGGGATGGTTCAAGGAGTTGGGTTGCTGTCTCTCTCAGGGGAGACCTGGACTGGGTTCCTGGCTCCCAGCTTTGGCCAGCCCACCCCTGCCTGCTGGGGCCTTTAGGGCAGTGGACTGGTGCATGAGAGCTCACTAACTAATAAATAAATAAATGGAACCTAGGTTCCAGGGACACAGGTTTCTGCACACTTGCCTGTGGCCAGACCTGGTTACATGGCTACACAGGACTGCGAGAGAACCTAAGAAAAGGATTTGGCAGCTGGGCTTCTTAATGAAGGCAAGTATGGACGAAGGAAGTGGGGGTGACGGGCCTTCCATGGGCCGAACAGCAGTCACCCGTGGTTTTCCCAAGTCTGCTTTGTTTCCGAGCTACCTTCTTTCCTTTAGTGTCTATGCAGCTGATTGACAACGATCGTGTGTTATCTTTTTGTTAGATTCTACCTGAGGCTTCCCACCTTGAGCTACAAGCAAATCACAAGAGAGTCTTGTGGTGGAGCAGCAGACAGGAGCAGAGAGGGGCTGGGAGGCTTTCCAGAGAAGTCTTTCCTCACCTCTCCTTGTCCCACCTATCCTCCCCCTGCCAGGCCACCCTAAGTTCTATCGATTCTGTCTTATTTCATTGGTCGTTGTAGTAAAATAACATGGCATAAAATTTACCACCTTCACCACGTTTAAGCACATAGTTCAGTCATGTTGAGTCATTCACCTGGGGCCAGGCATTGGGCACAGTGATTAGAGACACTGCTTGGGATGTACATAGGACCCAAATGTCTATTTCACTCCAATACATTACATTTCAAGTTAAAAAAAAAAAAGTAGGGGCAGTGTTGTAGCATAGCAAGTAAAGCCGCCACCTGCAGCACCAGCATCCCATATGGGCACCCGTTCATGTTCCGGCTGCTCCTCTTCTGATCCAGCTCTCTGCTGTGGCCTGGGAAAGCAGTGGAAGATGACCCAAGCCCTTGGGCCCCTGCACCCACGTGGGAGATCCAGAAGAAGCTCCTGGCTTCTGGCTTCAGATCAGTCCAGTTCCAGCTGTTGCGGCCATTTGGAGAGTGAACCAGCAAATGGAAGACCTTTCTCTCTGTCTCTCCCACTCTCTAACTATAACTCTACCTCTCAAATAAAATAAAAATACATAAAGTGAAGCCCGACCTGGAACCCAGGTGTCCCAAGTGCCATTTAACCACTGTGTCAAACACACACCCAAGTCTCCACTTGTTTTTTTAATAAAGATGTATTTAATTATTTCAGAGTCAGCGTTACAGAGAGATACAGAGGGAGAGACACACAGAGAGAGATCTCCATCCACTGGTTCTAGGCTAAAGCAAAGAACTTTCTCCACGTTGGTGGCAGGAGTCCAAACACTTGAGCCATCTTCTGCTGCTTTGCCCAGGCCATTATCAGGGATCTGGATTGGAAGTGGAGCAGCCAGGATGTGAACCAGTGCTCATAGGGGATGCCACCATTGCAAGTTGCTGCTTGCTACACCATAAGTCCAGCCCCTCTCCTTTCCTTATAAAGACATCAGGCAGATTGGATTGACTTGATTTTTACCTTGGTCACTTCTTTAAAGGTCCTATCTTCCAAATAGAATCACATTCTGAGCTAATGGAGGTTAAGACTTCAACATACGAGTTTGGGTCAAGGACACACAAGTCAGTCCGTGAGAGTATGTGATCCTACCAGGTGCTAATATATCCCTACTGATCAGTGAATGGAAACCACTCCTGAGTGTCTCTGTGCCTCTCCTCTGCATGCCCAGAACCTCCTATTGTCCTATAAAGCAAAGGTTAATGCCAAACTAATTGTTAACTATTTTTATTTTTGAAGTTTATTTATTCAACCGGCATTGTGCTGTAATGGCTTAAGCCACCACCTGTGACACTAGCATCCCATATGGGCACTGGTTCGAGTTCAGGCTGCTCCACTTCCCTTCCAGCTCCCTGCTAATGCACCTGGGAAGTACTGGAAGATGGCCCAAGTGCTTGGGCCCCTGAACCAACGCGGGAGACCCAGATGAAGGTCCTGGCTCCTGGCTTTGGTCTGGCCCAGCCCTGGCCATTGAGGCCATTTGGGGAGTGAACCAGCAAGTAGAGGAATCTCTCTCTCTCTCTCTCTCTCTCTCTCTCAAATAAATAAAATAATTCTTAAAATTCTTATTTATTTTGGAAAGCAGAGAAATAGAAACAAAAAAGAGACCTTCTTCTGCTGGTTCACGCCCCAAATGCCTACAATAGCTGGGAGCTAGGACAGGCTATAGTCAGGATCCAGGCACTCCATCCAGATCTCCCATGTACTTGAGCCATCACCTACTGCCTCCCCAGGTGCACAGAGCAGGATGCTGGATTGTCAGTATAGGTGAGACTACATCCCAGGGTCTCTGATATGAGATGCAGACTTTCCAACCAGCAGTTTAATCTGCTGCATGGGACACAATGCCTGTCCTTTTTAAATCCCCCTCCCCTTGCGGCCGGCACTGTGGCTCAGTGGGTTAAAGCCCCAGCCCGCAGTGCCGGTATCCCATATGGGCGCTAGTTCGAGTCCCAGCTGCTCCACTTCCAATACCACTCCCTGCTAATGTGCCTGGAAAAGCAGTAGAAGATGGTCCAAGTGCTTGGGCCCTTGCAACCATGTGGGAGCCCTGGAAGAAGCTCCTGGATTTTGGCTTCAGATCAGTTTAATTCTGGCCATTGTGGCCATTTGGGGAGTGAACCAGTGGATCAAAGATCTCTCTGTGTGTGTCTCTACCTTTCTCTAACTGTGTCTTTTAAATAAATAAAATAAATCTGTCATACAATAAGTCAATTTTTTTTCACTTATTAAATTGCAATGATAATAGAACATTCAGAAAGCATGAGCTATAGGAAGCACCTGATAGCACTTTCCGGGAAAACATTCTCGCTAAATACTGCTGAAATCAGCCCAGGTTACCTGAAGTCAAATCCCTAAGCCACTCGAGGAAATTCGTTTCCAGTCTAAGACAGCTGCCTCCTCCGTACCAAAGAGGAGGATTTGCTGGAAGCCTATGGAGTCCATTGACTGGAGGGTTCTCTGACAGGTGGAAGGGAGGCAATGACTGGGGGACACAGCCAGTGTGGACCCCTGACTCTACAGGTGCACCTGCACAGGGCTAACTTGTTCCAGACCAATTATTGCTTACACATAGGGGGAAAAATGAAAACTATGAATCAATTTAGGACTCACTTGTTTTGTTTCAGCCTTATAGTCACATTCAATGGTTTGCACTTTTGTGAGTTTCTTTCAGTGAGAAATCTTTCTCCACTCTGCTGATCTGTCTACACCACAGACTGCACAGTGCTGAGCTGCATCCATCTGCTGTGCTAATTCAACTCACTTGTTCGCCAGAGTCATGCCGAACCTGGCAGCCTGGCCCAGTGTTCACTCCCTGCCAGGGGTTTTGACGTCATCGCCTACCCTGGTCCCAGAAGGATTCCGCCCTTGTGTCCAATAAAAGACCTTGAATTCCAACTGGAATCTGCCCAGGTTCATCTTCCCTGAAACTGTCTCTCGCGGTCTCCCTCTGTGCCGCTGATTAAAATTGTAAAAGTCCCCCAGGAGTTGAGTTAAATCAGTAGGAGGAGGCAGGGCACAGGAATGATCTGACCACCAAAGACGTTGTGGGCTGGCAGACCAGTGAGCGTGACCTTCCTGTACTAAGAACAGAGAACCTCCAGCCCTGGGGGCGCTGCGTCTGCCCCGCCCAGCAGTGGGGCCCAAGTACTGAGGCTGATAAAAGAACAGGGAGCCCCAAGTGATCTGATAAAGAACAGGTCCCCCTGTGGAATCTTAAACAGGGCAGGGGGCATGATCAGAATGGGGATGGAGATGTTGTTCTGGGCTTGGTGGGTCAGGGAAGGCAGGAGGCGGGAGGAAAGGACAGCAGGTGCATGGCAGGAGTAAGATCCTGATCTATGGAGACCCTGCTGGGAACATGCTAAAGAGAAACGGTAGAGAAGGACTAGGTGTTGAGAATGTGGGCTGACGGAGTCCTAAACACCACCGTTACAAGTGCCGGAGTTCTGCCCCCTGGAACAAAGACATGCTGGAACCGGGACCAGGGCTCTCCACAAACAAACGAATGCAAAAAGCCAAAGGCTGGTGGCATGCTGGAAAAGGAGTGGAGGGAGGGCCGGCATGCAGCTCAGCGGATTAAGCCCCTGCTTGCAAGGCTGGTATCCCATATCTGGCCACTGGTTCGAGTCCTGGCCCCTTCTGCTTCCTTCCTTGCTCCCTGCTGGTGCACTTGGGAGGGCAGTGGAAGATTTTCCAAGTGCTGGGCCCCTGCCACCCACATGAGAACTGGATGGAGTTCCTGGCTCCTGGCTCCTGGCTTCAGCCTGGACCAGCCCTGGCCGTTGCAGCCATTGGGAAGTGAGCCAGCAGGTAGAAGATCTGCCTCTCTCTCTCTGTCATTCTGCCTTTCAAATAAATATTTAAAAAAAATAAACAAATA
This sequence comes from Oryctolagus cuniculus, assembly GCF_051225735.1. Classification (NCBI taxonomy): domain Eukaryota; kingdom Metazoa; phylum Chordata; class Mammalia; order Lagomorpha; family Leporidae; genus Oryctolagus; species Oryctolagus cuniculus. The sequence continues at coordinate 15,238,128 of NC_142885.1, read as the reverse complement.
AGGAGCAGAGGAGCTCTCTAAACTTGAGCTAGTGGGAAGGAAGTCTGCTGTTTTAAGTCTGGAGAAGTAAATCCCGCCAAACCCCCAGACGTAACAGCAGCCTACAAGGTGATGGAACAAATACAAGGAAATAGGCTTTAAAATCAGTGGTGGGCTGGAGCCAGCTCTTATAGGAAATGTGCATAGCCAGTATTAAAAATTGCATTAAGTAAACTTATAATTAAATAAACTTTATTAAAAACAAAGGTGATAAATATTTAAATCATTTCTCCATAACCAGCTTACTATTACTAGTCTCTTGTTTATGTTTGCTGGGAGAATGCACATCTGCTGACTCAAGGCCTGGCAAACACTCGAAGTGGTGAGCACCTGCACATCCCTCAGCAGCTCCATGTCAGCGATGCTACATGAGTGGTGTGCAGTCAGACCTACCGGGATCACTGACACCATGGAAACTGGCAAATGCCACCTGTTGGCTCCCTCAGGTCAGAGCTCTGTGAAAAAGCCACCTGCTTGGATGAAAGCTGGACAGAGTCCAGAAGCTGCTACCTAAAGGAGAGTTCCAGGGGCCGGCGCTGTGGTACAGCGGGTTAACGCCCTGGCCTGAAGCGCCCGTATCCCATGTGGTCACCAGTCTGAGACCCAGCTGCTCCACTTCCGATCCAGCTCTCTGCTATGGCCCGGGAAGGCAGTAGAGGATGGCCCAAGTCCTTGGGCCCCTGCACCCACCTGGGAGACCTGGAGGAAGCTCCTGGCTCCTGGCTTCGGATTGGCCCAGCTCCAGCTGTTGCGACCAATTGGGGAGTGAACCATCGGATGGAAGACATCTCTCTCCTTATCTCTACTTCTCCTCTCTATGAATAAAAATGTTTATTCATTGGAAAGGCGGAGAGCGGGCTGGCATTGCGGCATAACGGGTTAAGCCTCCACCCATAGCACCCACATCCCATATGGGCGCCAGTTTGAGACCCGGCTGCTCTGCTTCCAATAGAGCTCCCTGCTAATGCACCTCAGAAGGCAGTGGAAGATGGCCCAAGTCCTTCTGGGAGACATGGAGGAAGCTCCTGGCTCCTGACTTGGGTCTGGCCCAGACCTGGCTGTTGTGGCCATTTGAAAAATGAACCACAGATGGAAAGATATCTCTAACTCTCTCTCTCCCTCTCTCTTTGTAACTCTGACTTTCAAAATAAATAAGTGTTTTAGAGAGAGAGAGAGAGAGAGAAATCCAACCCACTTGTTCACTCCCCAATTGTCTACAGCAGCTGGGTCAGGCTGGAGCTAGGAACACAATCCGGGTCTCCCTCAGGGATGACAAAGACCAAATTACTAGAGCCATCACCACTGTCTCCCAGGGTCCGCATTAGCAGGAAGCTGCCGTCAGGAGCCCAAGCCGGGATTCAAGCCCAGGCATTCCAATGTGGGATGAGAGCCTCTCACCCGCTAGGCCAAATGCCAGCCTGGCGCTGTGAACGCTGAAGTTGCCAGGTGGGTAGATGGAAGCAGCTGCTAAGACAGACTGTTGCCCTAGGGAGAGACGCACTGCAGAAGCACAGGCTGCAGGCTGGCACTTGGCCCAGCGGGTGTGGAGAGCCCTCTGCCTGGCTCATTTTTTATGGACTCTAAAACACAGGCCACTGGCTCACTTTGGGCCTGGCATCAATATTGCTGGAGACACAAAGGACACAGAGTGGGCTGTTTTGAGAATGACGAGAAGATGGGCCAAAGCAAGCCCCACACTCTGCAGCTTACAGGGCAGTGGGCATATGGCACAAGCATCCCAGGTCCCCACTGCTCCACTTGTGACCCAGCTCCCTGCTAATGTGCCTGGGAAGGCAGTGCAAGATGGCCCAAGTGCTTAGGCCCCTGCCTCTTACATGGGAGACCCAGACGGAGTTCCCGACTCCTGGCCCAGCCCCCAACCATTGCAGCCATTTGGGGAGTGAATCAGCAGATGGAAGGTCTCTCTCTCTGTCTCTCCCTCTCTCTGTGTCACTTTGCTTATCAAATAAAATAAATCTTTTATTAAAAAGAGAGGAAATACAGGCATTGAACACCACACACAAGTGTTCTTACACTTGGTTGAAATAAGGAATGCTCAGGTTGTCTGCAACTTACAGAAGCTATAAAATATACAAGGGTACTTTAAAAACTTTGTGAAAAATAAGCGTATGCCCATATCCCAGGTTGGAGTGTCTGGCTTCAAGTCCCAGTCCCACTTCTATTCCAACTTCCTGCCTATGCACACCCTAGAAGGCAGCAGGTGCTGATCCAAGTAGTTGGGTCCTTGACATCCACGAGGGAGGCCGGGGCTGGGTTCCAGGTTCCTGACTTTAGTCTGGTCCAGTCCCCAGTGTTGTGGATTTGGGGAATGAACCGGTAGATGGAGATATCTATCTTTGTCTTTCTCTCTGCCTTTCAAATTTAAAAATATATGTTGCTTAATGAAGTGGTTTGAAAAAAAAAAAAAAAAGAAAACTTCAAATGAGTGTGTGTGTCCTCTCTCTCTGCCTTTCAAATAGTTTAAATAATAGTAATAATGTCATATTTAAATTTTTTTGAAATCCACGTATAGATTTTTCTTACCATATTTTCCTGTGACTTTTTTGAAGACTCTGTGTATGAATGGATTTCAGAATTTTTGCACCAACATACACTCATCTCTTAATTCCATCTTCCACAAACTTTTTGAAGTCCCCTCGTGTCCATTCACAGGGGAAGGCCAAGGGGCATGAAGCAATGGTTCTGGTGTGGGTGGGAGCGATTGTGGGTTATTCAGACAAGAAGGCCACTCCCCATGTCCCTCCTTCATCTCCCTCCATGCAATCATCATTGGCAGAAGGCATCCTGCAGATCTGTTGCGGGTATAAATAACACTTGGAATTGTTTATATATATATATATATATATATATATTTTGTATTGACATGATTTCCAAAAGCTATTGTGCCATGTAACTAGCTAGGCCTTGGCATCATCCTTAAAAACAGAACGCCAGGGGCCAGTGTTGTGGTGTAGTGATCTAAGCTGCCGCTTATAACACTGCCAACCCATATCACAGCGCCTTGCTTCAAGTCCCACGGCTCCATTTCCTATCCAGCTCCCTGATAATGCACCTGGGAAGCCAGAGGAAGAATGGCCCAAATGTTTGGACCTCTGCACCCACACGGAGACCCAGATGGGGTTCCTGGCTCCCAGCTTCTGCCTGACCCAGCCCCAGCCATTTTGACCATTTAAGGAGTGAATCAGTGATGAAAGATACCTCTCTCTCAATCTCTCTCTCTCCTCCCAGCCCCCACTCTATCTCTCTGCCTTTCAAATAAATCAATAAATCTGGGAGAAAAAAAAAAGAAACAAGCCAAAACAACAGTCACACACACACACACACACACACACACACACACACACGTGGCCTTCAAATCATTTATAAACACAAAAGAATTTCTTGATGGAGACCAACCTGAACTTGTTTGTTTGTTTGTAATGCAGAACCATTAGTCGCTTGTTTTAGAGAGTTTGAATTACCAGCAAAGCTATTCAGGGCAGATAAGGATGGAGAGGGAGTCGCAGTATTTGCATTTTCTGGCTTTTGTACGCTTAAGTTCACACACAGAAGTCCTTTTACATTTGAATAGATTAACCAAGTGTTTATAGGTCTGAGTGCTTCCAAGACAGTAGTTAATTGGCCTCACCAACAACAGCGGGAGAGTCTCATTACCCTGATTTAACAAAGGCAGAGGCTTCATCCCGAGAAGTGAAGGGACTGCATCCAGGCCCTGGCGCGAGTCTCATCATCCTAGCCATCAGCATCGTTATCACCGGCTCTAATTTTTAACATACGAGGAGGGCACTCTAGCAATCTGTCCTGGTCCTCCAGGAGCTCATAGATTAATAGACCTTTCGTGTAACCATTTCTCAAAGCGCCAAGGAGGTAATAAAACATAAATATTTATTGAAAGTAATGCTCTGGTGCCTTGGGCCTCATTCTTCATTACGAGGAGTCACAGGAAGCCAACCCAAAGCCGAGGTGGCCACCTCGCGGAGGGGTGCCTCAGTTTCCCCGTCGGTAGCGAGGGGTCAGTACCACCCGGGATGAGTCTTCCTTCCCCAGGACCAGCTGGGGTGTTTGGCAAACTCCCAGGTCCCTGGGTCTCCCACATTGTAGGTCTGGGGTGTGCCCAGGATCGGAGTCTATGGGAAATGCTATTTTTAACTAAAGATGCCAAAGAGGACTGGGCAAACGCATGGGGCTAAATGTGTCCAGGGCACTGTCATTGTTCCATGTGGCCCTTGCAGCTGCTGACCCAGAAATACCACTTATTTTTAGAATTCAGACAAACCCACAGCCTGACAGATTGCTTTTCTCCCATCGTATATAGAAGTGAATGGAACTAAAACCTTTGAATGGATATTAGCATCATCCCCTAATTAGGATGGTCAGGAGGTGCCTTTTCCCACGGGGCAGAGTCTGCCCAAGAGTAGCAAACAGGCACAGAAAGGAGGAGTGGTCCAAGCCCAGACCACTTGAGCCTCAAGGAACCCTGGACAAGTTCCTTCTCTTCCAAGAATTTCAGTGAGCATTCTCATCTGCAGGTAACACACGGCACGGATAAACCCTGGCAACATTATGCAAAGCCAAAGAACCTGGGCCCCACACATGCACTGTCCAGAGCGGGCAAATCCACACGGCAGAACGCAGGGTAGTGGTTGCCAGGGGGATGGCAGAGTCGCTGCTTAACGAGCAGGAGTTTCCTTCTGGGGTGATAAAAACGCTGCCGGATGCACATGCTAAAATGGTTAAGATGATGACCTTCGTGTTGCGTGTGTTTTACAACTTGTTAATGTGATTAATAAAAAGTGCATCCGTCCTCTCAGTGTCCAGGGACCCAGGAACTTCATCCAGGTCTCCCATGTAGGTGCAGAGGCCCAAGCACTTGACCCATTGTCTGCTGCTTTCCCAGGCACGTTATCAGCACTGGAAGCGGAGCAGCCGGGACTGGCACCCATGTGGGGTGCTGACACTGTTAGCAGAAGCTTAATCTTCTATGCCACAGCGCCGGCCCCACCTCATTCATCCCTTCACTTTTCTAAACTGTAGCACAGAAATTTGAGTATCTCAGAGCTTGTAAGGGGCATGGCCGGAGTTGAACCCAACTCAATCTGAGACCCAACCCTGGCCCCTTTCCTGGGTATCTGGAATGTTTGGGATCAGAAGTGTTTCAGGGGCTGGCGCTGTGGCATAGCAGATAAAGCCGCCACCTGCAGTGCCAGCATCACCCCATATGGGCGCGATTCGAGTCCCAGCTGCTCCACTTCCGATCCAGCTCTCTGCTGTGGCCTAGGAAAGCAGATGGCCCAAGTCCTTGGGCCATCAAAGAAGGAGGTACCTTTCTCTGAAGGGAGGAGAGAACTTCCACTTTGACTATGGCCATGTCTAAATAAGATCGGAGTCGGCGAACTCAAAAGCCTTCCATAGCCTTGGCAACTCATGACTAGAGCCTAGGGTGCTTACTGGTGCCATAAACAAGAGTGTCAACTGTTAAAATCAACAACAGGAGTCACTCCCCATGTAGGATCTCTGTCCTTAATGTGCTGTACAATGTGAATTAATGCTATAACTAGTACTCAAACAGTACTTTTACACTTTGTGTTTCGGTGTGGATGCAAACTGTTGAAATCTTTACTTAATATATACTAAATTGATCTGTACGTAAAGATAATTGAAAATGAATCTTGATGTGTATGGAATGGGAGAGGGAGCGGGAGATGGGAGGGTTGCGGGTGGGAGGGAAGTTATGGGGTGGGGAGCCATTGTAATCCATAAGCTGTACTTTGGAAATTTATATTTATTAAATAAAAGTTAAAAAAGAAAAAAAAAAACAGAAAAAATAAGTGTTTTAGATTTTGGATTTGGGGGGGCGGATTTTGGAATATTTGTATATACATAATGAGATCTCTTGGGTCTGGGACCAGAATCTAAGCACAAATTCATTTCTCTTTGATATACACCTAACACACAGAGACTGAAGACCAAGTTTATACAACATGCTTAGCCCTTCTGCATTTTGACTGTGACCTGTTGCCTGAGGTCAAGTGTGGAATTTTTTTCCACTTGTAGTGCATTAAATCGGCGCTCAAAAAGTTTCAGCTTGCAGGGCATTTTGGGTTAGGATTAGGGATGCTCAGTCTATTTTAAAATGCATTATTTCCCAAGAGGAAGGATTAATTTTTTTCAAAAAGCACACATACTTTATATGATCTTTTTATACTCAAGCTCATCAGCTTTATTCTCATAATAAGCCTGTGGAGGAGGTATTAGACAGAAGAGGTGAAGCCACATAGCCACATACTTTTTCCCGAATGTCCCCACGATTATTGGTCCCCGTCCCATCTTTGCCTCTTTCTCTGGTTCTCTTGCAGAGCGATTGCACTACAAAGAGAAACAGGGTGGTCCCTGTGAGAATCTCCAAGGTCAAGGGTGTGAGAAAAGAAAAGTTTTTGTTTGGGGTTTGCTTTCTGTTTGTAAACCTCGGATGCTACCAAATAGTTTCCCATCAGATATGGAAATGCTGATCCTGCACCCACCCCCACTTCAGACCCAGGTCCCTAACTGAACTGTTGTCATTCACTGAGTTGAGTGCCTAGTTCTCTTTTAAGAAAAAAAAAAAATTCAGGGAAGGAAGTGTGTTTATTTCTTTTTTAAGATTTATTTAATTATTTGAAAGGCAGAGTTACTGGCACCCATTTGGGATGCCAGCACTGCAAGCAGTAGCTTAACCTACACCCCAGTGCCAGCCCCCACTCTGATTTCAAAAACAAAACGTGTGTTTCTGGCATCCGTATTGGCTGCCAGGGTTAAGACACCACCATTTGGGTTGTGCATCGCACATAAGAGCGTCCAAGTTCAAGTCTCAGCTCTGCTACTAATTCCAGCTTCTTGCAAAGGTACACCCTGGGAGACAGCAGGTGATGGCCCGAGTACTAGAGTGCCTGCTACCCACGTGGAAGACCTGGAGTGAGTTCTGGCTCCTGGCTTCAGCCAAGCCCAGCTGTTTCAGGTATTTGGGAAGTGAACCAACAGATGAAAATCAGTTTCTCTCTCTCCCTCTCCTTCTCCCTCCCTCCCTCTCTCTCTCCCTCTCTCTCTGTTTCTCTCTCTCCCTCCCCCCTCTCTCTGCCTTTCAAAGAAATAAAAGTAACAATTTTTTTTAAAAGAAAGAAATCGTGTTTCTGTGCTAAGGTCTTCAGTGCCAAGTTAACCAGAAGCCATGAACCTGTGTATACCTCTAATGGCTTATAAATAAATAATGGACATAAAAATAGCAATAATGAGCTAGGAAAAATACTAGCTAATTTACACCATAATAGAAATACCCGGGGATCTTTAACAATTGAATAACTGATGCCAGCCTTGCTAATAAGCACACCAAAGCATATTATTCCACATGTGAGTGTAATTTCTAAATTGCAGCGTGTAATGCAGAAGGGTGTATGCTCTCTGAAAGGCAAAGAAGTATTTATATGGAGCTATTACTCAGCTGCATCATTCCCTGATGAGAAAAATCAAAGGGATTATTGGAACAATGTATTCCTGGAGACCCAGGAGCAGAAGGCTTCAGCGAAAGGCTATCATTAATCTGTGTGCAGTTGTGGAGATAAACCAATGCTCCGAGCCACAGGAAGTGTTCAGAGGTGTGAGGCCTCACTCTGCACCCTCCCAGTAGCCGATGGAGCTGCTGCCCCTGCAAGGTGGGAGGTCCCCGACAAAGCCTGCGCTAAGGTTGGCAGTTGATTAACTTTGGGAGCCATGGGGACAACTGCTATGGGGGACGGGGTTGCCACACGCCAGTCGACTTTCCTAAACCCCAATCTGATCCCATGTAAGAGCTGGCAATCACCTGAAGGGGTAAAGTCAAAGCTCCTGGTTTGGCTTATGGGATCCTCCAGAAACCAGCTCCTACCTAGCCCTGCACATGCATTTTCAGGTTTTTCTCCCCTCTCTTTCCTACTTCCCCATTTTGTATTTTACACTCCGACAATTTTGAAATACTTTGAGGTTTTTTTTTTCTTTTTTTGACAGGCAGAGTGGACAGTGAGAGAGAGAGACAGAGAGAAAGGTCTTCCTTTGCCGTTGGTTCACCCTCCAATGGCCGCCGCGGCCGGCGCGCTGCGGCCGGCGCACCGCGCTGATCCGATGGCAGGAGCCAGGAGCCAGGTGCTTCTCCTGGTCTCCCATGGGGTGCAGGGCCCAAGCACCTGGGCCATCCTCCACTGCACTCCCTGGCCACAGCAGAGAGCTGGCCTGGAAGAGGGGCAACCGGGACAGAATCCGGCGCCCCGACCGGGACTAGAACCTGGTGTGCCGGCGCCGCTAGGCGGAGGATTAGCCTAGTGAGCCGCGGCGCCGGCCAATACTTTGAGTTTTCTAAGCATATACAGTGGCTTCAAAAATGGGGGCAATTTTGTTCCCTCTTCCAGGGGACGTTCTGAAACACTGAGAACCTATTTGCTTGTCACAACTGGAGATACTACAAGCATCTTTTAAAAAAAATTAGTTATTTATTTGAAAGGCAAAGTTACAGAGAGAGAGAAAGAGAAGGAGAGAGAGAGAGAGGTCTTCCATCTGTTGGTTTACTTCCCAGAGGGCCACAATGGCCAGTGCTGCATCAGGCTGAAGCCAGGAGCTCAAAATTCCATCCGGGTCTCCCACGTGGGTGCAGGGACCCAAGCACTTGGACCATCTTCTGCTGCTTTCCCAGGCACAGTAACAGACAGCTGGAGCAAAGTAGAGTAGCTGGGACTGGACCCTGTGCTCTGATATTAAATGCTGGCACCACAAGCAGAGGCTTTAACCCACAATGCTAGCCCTGCTATGAGCTCGAGCAAGTAGACATGAAAGACACTGGTAGTGCATAGGACAGTCCCTATACCACCCTACCCCCAGAAAACAAAGAATCCAGCCCCAATGTCAGTAGGGCCACTTTTGGGAAATCACATCAATGACCCCAAATCTTTACCCATCTTTATATCCACAAGCTAAGCCATTTAATGTTGCAACGCTCTCCCATCACGGGCAGGGCTTCATCTCCACCCGTGGACCTGGGCTCACTATTGTGACTTGCTCTAGCCAAACAGAAAGAGGCAAAACGATGATCCATGTTTCCCTTTGTCAGAGGCATGCTAGCGGTCTGGGACCAGGAGGAGGACCAGAGCTACAAGCATGGAGACAGCTTCCAACTAAGCCCAGACTAAATCCCCCAACCCAACGGCAGGCATTTGGCATGGCAGCGAAGATGTGTGCATCCCACATCAGAGGGCCCAGTCCGAGTTCTTAGAACCTGCAAGGCCACTGAGGCTTCAAGTCCCAAATCCGAGGAAACTGGGCTCAGGCAGATAACCAAAAGGCCAGTGAAATGTTTATGGCTCAGGAAAGCCCTGCACTAGGGACATTCCAAACTTCTAAGACGATGCACTGAAAACTCTAACAAGGAGCCTTTCCACAGGTCCCCCGCCCTTACCAGGGTCCATGTGACACATGCACCCGCCCCCCGAAGGGACTCTGCCAGCTGCTCAAACCTGACTTCAAACTCCCTGCCCTCACCTCCCATTTTGTCCCCCCTAAAATATTTTCCACTTTAACTAGCCACCTCCTCATCTTCAAACCCTAAAATCCTTTTACCTAACAGGTGCCTCAGATCCACTTCCAATCTAGCTTCCTGCTAGTGCACACCCTAGGAGGCAGCAAGTGACGGCTCAGGTGCTTGGATCCCTGCAACTCAAATTGTAGATGTGGACTGAATTTAGGGCTTCTGGCTTCAGCCTGACCCAGCCCTGGCTCCTGTAGGCATTAGGGAAGTGAACCAACACATGAAAGACCTCTCTCTCTCTCTCTCTTTCTCTCTCCTTTGCAAATAAATTAAAATGCTATAATTTTTATTTAAAAAAAAAACACCAACTCACAACTCATGAGAATAAATGATTGCTATACATCATGGAGTTTTGGGGGATTTGTTACCCAGTGATAGCTGACTATTACATATCCAGGGCTGCTTCCTGCCCTTGTACAGTGCTGTTACCTCTGCTTAACAAGAGTTCCTACCTTGACTCCTACTTACTTGGAAAACCATTATTAATCTTTCAAAAGCCAACTCAGAAATTTTCTTTTTGGAAAGTCCTACCTAAGCCTGAAGAAAAGCCATCAGTCTCTCCTCTTCTACACTCACTTTTTATAAGGGACAAAAGTCCATGGAAAGCAGAATTAAAAGATGATCTATTTTAATAAAAAAGCATTTTAAAAATCCATACAGGGGCCGGTGCTCTGGCATAGCAGGTAAAGTCACTGCCTGCAGTGCCAGCATTCCATATGGGCACCAGTTTGAGTCTCAGCTACTCCATTTCCGATCCAGCTCTCTGCTGTGGCCTAGGAAAGCAGTAGAAGATGGCCCAAGTCCTTGGGTCCCTGCACCTGTGTGGGAGGCCCAGAAAAATCTCCTGGCTCCTGGCTTCGGATCAGTGTAGCTCTGGCCATTGCAGCCATCTGGGGAGTGAACCATCTGACGGAAGACCTTTCTCTCTCTCTCTCTCCCTCCCTCCCTCCCTCTCTTGGCCTCTCCTCTCTCTGTGAACTCTGATTTTCAAATAAATAAATAAATCTTTAGAAATAAAAAAGAAACCCATGCAGTTTTTCCATAACACACATTCCCCATGAACTACTTGAAGATGCCTCTTATTTGTGTGAACCTGACTTTGTCTCTTCCTGGCCTCAGGTTAGCACAGCACTTGGAGTGCCATGCAAAGGGAGTAGACTTGGAGTTGGGGGAAGGTGATTACCAAGGGCGCTTATCAGCTCCAACTTTCACACTGCAGTGGTGCCTGGAATGTGGCCCATTCCCATCACCCATGATGAAAGAGCCTGTTGGCTCCACCCTACAGTCTGCATCTCCCTGCCAATCAAAGCTGCCTCTACCATTACTGTTGAGCACGATTAAACTGTTTCAAGGAGAACCTTACCTTCCAGAAACGCCAGTGAGTCTGCCTTATTGTTACTCTCCCAACATGATGACTCCCATGGGATTCAACAGTGTTGCTAAACTTCCCCTGTCGTGGACACAGAAGGCTGCAAGAGCCTTCATGCCTCCACTCTCGCTCAAGGAAACAATGTGTGTTGCTTGAGCCTTAGAGAGCAGGAAGAGGCAACCCTGGGCCATGCAAAAGACAGAGTGTACGCTTTGGAAATAGCCCAGCTCAGACTGACTAGATCCCTAGCACACCTCCTGTCACTTCACACCTCCGAATCTCAGTTTACCCATCTGTAAATCAGGAATATAAAACACCTCTCTCCCAAGGACCACGGTGATGATCAAGGAAGGAACGCACATAAAAACGCCTGTTGCAAAGAAGCCATCCTGTAATTTCAGATCATTTTGCTTCTGTGAAATTTGGGAGGAGAACCATGCCAGACAGACATATCAAAACTAAGGAACCTAGGCCAAGGGAACAGACGCCCCCAAAAAGAGAGTCTGCCCGGGAAACCGAATATGAAACAACGCAGCGGAACTTGGAAGGCGTGCGCGGAGAGCCGTGTGCCTGGATGCTGGCTGGGAGGCAGTAAGCTGCAGCCATCCTGCCACAGGGATGACTTCAGGACCTGGGTACCTGTCCGGTCACATGGGCTCCTGTGAACAGAGCCTCGCCCTTGGTTTCAGGCTCTGCTGTTTCGGTCCTGAAACTCTTTACCATGTTTCATTATCATTATTTTGCACCTTATGAAGCTAGCCCTATTCTCTTGCTCTTCATCCCCTATGGATAATAAGGAGTGGGAGAGCTTTTCTCCAAGAACTTCTGTCTGCTAGAAGATGCCTGTATTTCACAGGCCACTTACGGCCTGAAGGTTGTTGGAGCCATCACCATCACACGAAAATCCCTAGGAGAGGACATTCGAGTGTGTGGATGGCGGGCAGAGAGTCCTGTGTTGGACAAGATGCCGTCAGCTGCAAGAAAAGAACAGGGGACTCACAGTGTCACACGACTGAGACGATTCATTAAAGCCAGAAGGGAGTAGACCTGAAATCTGAACCCGGGCCTCGCTGATGCTGGGCCTGTGCCGCCTCTCTCTTCCTGGGGTATTTTCCCACCAGTACTTTTCTTTTTTCTTTTTCAAGATTTATGTATTTGAAAGTCAGAGTTACACACAGAGAGAAGGAGAGGCAGAGAGTGAGAGAAAGAGAGAGAGAGAGAGAGAGAGAGAGAGAGAGAGAGAGAGAGAGAGAAAGAGAGGTCTTACATCCACTGGTTCAAAACAACTCCCCAGTTGGCCGCAACAGCCAGAGCTGTGCTGATCTGAAGCCAGGAGCCAGGAGCTTCTTCCAGGTCTCCCATGTGGGTGCAGGGGCCCAAGGACTTGGGCCATTTTCCACTGCTTTCCCAGGCCATAGCAGAGAGCTGGATCAGAAGTGGAGCAACTGGGACTCGAACTGGCGCCCATATGGGATGCCGGCACTGCAGGCAGTGGCTTTACCTGCTATGCCATAGTGCTGGCCCCATCCACCAGCAGTTTTCAAGGAGCCGTGATGACGTTTCAAGTGTCATGTTAGAAGCTGGCATTGTAGCACTGTGAGTTAAGCAGCCGTCCGAGACACTAGCATCCCAAATCAGAGTGCCGGATTGGATCTGGCTGCTCTGCTTCGGACCCAGCTCCCTACTAATGCACCTGGGAAAGCAGCAGAGGCTGACCTGAGTGCCTGGGCCTCTGCCACCCAAGCAGGAGACCTGGATGGAATTCCTAGCACCTGGGTTTGGCCCAAAGCAGCCCCAGCTGTTGTGGCCACTTAGGGAGTGAACCAGCATTTGGAAGTGCTCTCTCTCACTCTCTCTCTCTCTGCCTTAGAAATTAAAAAATAAATCTTTCCAAAAATTTTTTTCAAGTTTCCTGGGAACCGTGTGGACAGAGTGGTTTTTCCTGGCAAAGGCAGATCCGTGGGAACGAAAGGGCTGACGGGAAAGAGGAAGAACGCGGAGGAGCCTGCAAGGCCCCCAAAAAATCACACCCAGCAGAGTGAGGAGAGAGTGACCTAAAGCAGCACCAGCTGACAGAACAAGGGTAGAGATGAAATAAAGTCCCGTGTTGAGCCGTATTAAATTGGGGCAGTATTTAGACCCTGGCATGGAACTTGAGATATGAACCCTCTATTGATCTGTGAATGGCGTTCGGTCTGAATTAAGTCTGTCAGCATAGAGCTGGGTTTTGGCCACGCAATTCTTTTCAGCAACATAGATCTTGGATATCAATACCAATAATGTTTACCTTTGCAGAAGGAAAAAAAATCAACAACACCACTATGACCATTTGGAAGTCTGAGCGTCCTGTGTGAAGGAACAGGTAGGAGGGTCCCATAAGTCTGTGGCCATCAAAACCTGGGGCCTTCATCCCAGGGGGAAATGCAGCCTGGTTGTGGTGGTATTCTGAATGAATGAATGAATGAATGAGTAGCCTAGCTCCAACCCACAGTTCACCTTGTTTCCAAACTCTATTCTCCCACCCGCCAGCCTCACCATTATGGGGCGTAGTAAGGAAACCACAAGCTACATGGATTTGTGGAGAGAACCAACAGGAGATGACAGATATGAAAGGCCTTGAGAAAGTTCTCAGGAAAGTGGAATTAAAAGATAAGCTTAGGGGCTGGCAATGTGGCATAAGTAGGCTAAGACTCCACCTGCGGTGCTGGCATCCCATATGGGCGCCACTTTGTGTCCCGGCTGCTCCTCTTCCAATACAGCTCTCTGCTAATGGCCATGGGAGATCCAGAAGAAGTTCCTGTCTCCTGGCTTTGGATCATCCCAGCTCTGGCTGTTGTGGCCATCTGGGGAGTGAACCAGCAGATGGAATACGTTTCTCTTGTATCTCCCTCTTTCTGTAATTCTCTCTCTCAAAGAAATAAAAAAAAAAGGAAGAAAAGAAAAGTAAGCTTAAGCTTAGGGGTGAGCACTTAGCCTTAGCAGTTAAGAAGCCGGTTGCGATGCTGGTGTCTCCTAACAATAAGTACCTAGGTTCGATCCCCAGCTCCAGTTCCTCACTCCAGCTTCCTGCTAGTGCCAACCCTGAGAGGCAGCAGTGATGGCTCAGGCCATGGAGATCCTGCCACCCACATGGGAGACCCACGTGATTGAGTTCCTAGCTCCTGGCTTAAGTCTGGTCCAGCCCTGGTCATAGCAGAAATTTGGGGAGTGAACCAGCAGATGGTAGCACTCACTGGATATCTGTCTATCTCTGTGTGTGACTGCCTCCGAAATAAATAAATAAATAATTTTTTAAAGATAAGTGTAAGGGCCAGTGTGGTGCAGTGGGGTTAGCTGCCACTTAGAGTACCACTGGCATCCTATGTCAGATGGCTTGGTTCCAGTCCTGCATTGCTTGGTTCTAGTCCCGGCTTTCTCTGTTTCTGATCCAGCTCCCTGCTGGTGTGCCTGGGAAAGCAGTGGATGGTGGCTCAAGTGCTGAAGCCCCTGCCACTCCCATGGCCACAACAGTAGGAGCTGAGCTGATCCAAAGCCAAGTCCCCAGGCCTCCCATGTGGGTGCAGGGGCCCAAGCACTTGGGCCATCTTCTACTGCTTTCCCAGGCCCTAGCAGAGAGCTGGATGGAAAGAGAAGCAGCCAGGACTGGAACTGGCACCCATATGGGATGCTGGCGCTGCAGGCAGAGGATTAACCTACTGTGTCACAGTGCTGCCCCACCTCCCGTCCCCGGCTGCTCCACTTCTGATCTAGCTTCCTGCCGGTTCACCTGGAAAGGCAGTATATTATGGCCCGAGTCCTTGGATTCCTGCCACTCACATGGAGACTCCTGGCTCCTACCTTTCGACCTGGCCCATCCCTGGCTCTTGCAGCCATTTGGGGAGTAAACCAGTGGATGGAAGACCTTTCTCTCTCTCTCTCTCTCTCTCTCTCTCTCTCTCTTCAACTCCACCCCCCCACGCCCCATTAATCTGCTGTTCAAATAAATAATATCTTTTTTAAAAAGAAATCATTGAGGCCGGCGCCACAGCTCAATAGGCTAATCCTACGCCTACAGTGCCGGCACCCCGGGTTCTAGTCCCGGTTGGGGCTCCAGATGGAAGAACTCTGTCTCTCCCTGTCTCTCTTTCTATGTAACTCTGCCTTTCAAATAAATAGATAAATCTTAAAAAAAAAAAAAAAATCACTGGCCACATGTGATTGAATTCAGTCTCAGATTCTAAGGTTTCCCAGAGGGGATCCAAGCAGGCGGCTCAGGAATAACAAAGACACTCCTATCCTATTCCAAGTGTCTTAGAAGTTCTAAGCCAAGAGTGGGATAGAGAGCAAACAAATTCTTTTTTATGCAATGCACACCTGCTACGTTTGCCAGCATCCAAGGCTCAGCAGAAAAGCCACAGAGCCCCTGAATCTGCCCCCTGCCCTTCCAACTGCACACAGCAAAGGAACAAGACACCTATAGGTTTTTTAGGTTTTGTAATTTTTTAAAATAAATAAACAAATCATCTTGGGGATATTGTTTTTCCTTGATACCTTAACCCAAAATCTGGATCACTGAGATTTTTCCTGGCCCAAATGCTAAAAAAGAATCACCCCCTGTCTCCAGCCACAAGGTCCCAGGGACAAACTCAGGTCAGCAGCAAACAGGAACTCTTGTCTCCAGGACATTATAAACCCACAGAAAATGTAAAACAGGAGACTCATTTTGTATTCCCCACAGCCAGCACCTATTAAACTGCCAAGAACTTACCTGGTGCTCAATAAGTACTTGTTCAATTTAATTAGCTGGTTAATCTGAATATTAACTATAAGGTATACAATTCAGAAAACCACAAACATTTAATGAGCACTCTCTGTAAGCAAAGCGCCTGAGAAATAGCAATGAATAAGGTTCAGTCTCTGCTCACTAGGAGCTGTCTTTGGAGGAGATCAAAACATTTAAAACAGGGGCTGGCCCTGTGGCGTAGCAAGTTAAGCCACCGGATGCAGCCCCAGCATCCCCAGTAGCCGCCAGTTTGATTCCCGACTGCTCCACTTCCCATCCAGTCCCCAGCTAATACGCCTGGGGAAGAAGCAAAGGTGACTCAAGTGCTTGGGCCCCTGCACCCACATGGGAGACCCAGAAGAGGCTCCTGGCTTTGGTCTGGCCCATCTCTGGGAGTTGCAGACATTTGGAGAGTAAACCAGCAAATGCAAAATCTCTGTTTCTGTCTCTCTCTAATTCTGCCTTTCAAATAAAATAATTAAATCTTTAAAAAAAGTAAAGCAACTATTTCATTATAAAATTCAAATTCTTAATAGAAGTGAGAGCAAAGTTGCTATGGGTACCTTAAGTGAAGCTTATTCTTGAGTAGCAGTGTGTGTGTGGTGAGGTTAGAGGTAATCATGTTAAGGATTTAGGCAAAGTAAAACTGCAAAAACCAGGGGCCAGCGCTGTGGTGTAGTGGGCTAAGCCTCTGCCTGCGGCACTGGTATCCTATATGGGTGCCAGTTCGAGTCCTGGCTGTCCCTCTTCCCATCCAGTTCCCTGCTAATGAGCCTGAGAAAGCAGAGGAAAGTGACCTAGGTGCTTGGGCCCCTGCACCCACGTGGGAGACCCGGTGGAAGCTCCTGGCTTTGGATCGGACTAGCTCCAGCCATTGTGGCCATTTAGCAAGTGAATCAGAGGATGGAAAACCTTTCTCTCTGTCTGTAACTCTGCCTCTCAAATAATAGTGTCCTATTTGTAAAGACGAACTTGCCTAGTCTCATAGGCCAAGAGAAATGACTTATGTGATCCTAGGGGCAGTATGGACTTTCATACATTTTTAAGCAAAGAATAATGCGATGGCATGTATATTTTAGGAAGATCACTCTGACCATGTCGGCCATAAGACGGAGGAACACTTCTTGACCCTTTTTAAGTAAAAAAATTCTCACAGAAGACATCCCATATCAAGGTACACAGGTTAAAGACCTGGCTGCTCACTCCAGCTCCTGCTAATGCAGATCTGGGAAGCAATGGTGATGACTCATGCCATTGGGCTCCTGCAACCCAGTGAGGGCATTGTGCATTTAGGGGGTGGAGCACTCTCCCACTCTCTGTCTCTTTCACTCTGCCTCAACTAAATAAATAAAGATCTGGGAGAAAGTGCTTCTCTGAGAATCTGATGATGTTAAGTCTCTCCCCCCGGTGCGGGGTGGGGGTGGGGGGTGGATCACCCACATGCACAGTTTTATAAAGAAATACAAGATGGACTTCAAAATCCTCCGAAGCTCGTGGATATTAGAAAAGAACCACTGGCATAGCAGCTAAATCAGAGGGTGGGTGGAGAGACTGGCAGCAGGGAAATTGATCAGGGAGCTTCAGAAGTTGTCAAAGTAGAAGTATATCAAGGGGCCAAAGTGGGCAGGTGTTTGTAAGGGTGTGGAGCAGTGAATTAAACAGACAATCTGAGGCAGAAACAGTAGCACTTTGGTGTTTCATTAGCTAAGTTACTTAGATTGGCTTGGGAGAATCAGGGACATCAAAAATTCCTGAGCATTTTCAACTTACTTGAAAAGATGTTGCTAACGTTTCCATACAGTTTATCCCCTCCAAAACCCACAAGAGGCCGTCACCAGATACAGCTGCCCAGTCTGGGATTTCCCAGCTTCCAGAACAAAAAAGCCTAAATAAACTTCTTTCCCTTATGCATTGCCCGGGCGCAAGTATTCTGTTACAGCAGCAGAAGGCAGACGGACACAGCTGGTTGTGCTAGCAAACAAACAGGGACTATGGGAGAAGATTTAAGAGGGCAGATTATGATTTGGTTTGAATCTGCTGAAGGAGGGCACCTGGAATACTCCAGGTGCAAACAGGCAGCCGGTGTAAGGCATTACAGATCTGAGGTCAGGAGAGAAGCTGGGTTGAATTTGAGGCACTGAGTGTAGACATTCACTACTGAGTGCTCTCCAAAGTACTCACAAACTGAAACTCTGCAGAGTCTTCCCAGTGCTGTATTCAGTTAGAAACGGTTTCAAAACTGATGATAGATTTCTCTCAATGCAAAGCTCTTTTTTTAAAAAAAAAAATATTATGCATCAGGGCAGGCGTTTTGTGCAGCAGCGAGACACTGTTTGAGATGCCCACAACCCATATCAGAGTGCCTGGTTTGAGGTTGTGACCCCACTTCCCATTTCAGCTTCCAGATAATGCACACTCTGGCAGGCAGCAGGGTGTGCATTTGATCCCTGCCACCCATGTGGGAGACTCAAATTGAATTATAGGCTGTTGGCTTCAGCCTAGCCCAGCCCTGGCTATTGTGAGCCCTTGGGAGGTAAATCAGCAGATGGAAGATCTCTCTCTCTCTCTCTCTTTCAAATAAAAAGGTTATTATGTGACATACAAGAAATATGAAGAAGTTTCCTAATGATTTTTAATTTCAGTCCTGAAACTAGAATTTGCTCCCTTTGGGAAACAATGAACTTTATATACTCAAACCAAGCTTACTGGATATTGTGAATTTTATACTTACTTTTAAGGAACGGCTTAGCTAAGCAAAGCTATGTAATATTAGTTAGTATGAACATAAAAACAAATCAGAAATTGTTTGGGAAGGGGGTATTATGTGATGATAAAGAGGACAAGCATTGGCAACAGGCAAAATGAGGTACATGCCCCAGTTTCACCATTGGTCAGCAGTGTGAACTGGGGCAGCTCCCCAAACAGCTCCCAGCCTTCGCTGCCTTGTCTGTATGAGACGTTTTGAAAATAGTGTGTAGATACAGCACCACACAATAGGGCTACTGGGAGAGAGAAATGATAGACAATGCCTGGCACACCCTAACTCTTGCAATAAATGTTTACTCGTCGGTAGCCTTATAGCAATGGTAGTGATCACAAGACACGAATGGTAGCAGTAATGCTTGCCCACTTAGTTTCATGTGCATCATAATTCTGTATCACACCAAGTTTCTTGAATTACTGTAGGAATGTTTTCAGTTATATAGTCACTCATCAACTTGCCAAGAATGTATATCTTACAGTAAGTGAGTAATAAAACATTGAATTAATTCATTTTGCCACCAGTTTATGACTCTAGGAAAAAGGAGGTTGGTACAGAACAGGAAAAAATAAAGGAAGTTGGTTATTTCTTTTTATTTATTGTCTTTTCACTTGGCTGGCATTTTTAAACCCTCGCTTTGAAAGGAAAAGTCAGCCTCGCAGCTGTGATTTCTCCCATCTTGGCAGAGAAACATGGCTTTCTTCACATCCAAAAAGGACTGGAAAGGGTGGCAAGGTGATACCCACATGCTGTGATGTCACAGACTGCCTGTGAAAACTTGATGATTGCGCCAGACTGAACAGAAAAGACTGCTGTAGGCCAGATTAGAGCATTTGTAAAACATCAGCAAAAACAAATCCCACCTATTTAAAGGATGACATGTGACGGAGGCACAATGGAATTAGCTCTCTTTGCAACAAACATTTAAAGGCAGTTACCTTGCAAGGAAAGAAAGGAAATGTAATTAATTAGTGCCAGTGGTTGTTGCCAGTAATGAAGAAGACACACTGTGCTCCATTCACCTCATCCACCTTCCATTCAGAAGACACTTCTCATGCAAATACCCACCTTTTATTTTAGATTATTGTTTAGCGGTGGATTGAAACCTGGAAGCTTACACGTAGCCAGAAGCCTTTCCTTCTAGTCCCTTCCACACACACTCAGTTTGGCATCCTGCACAATGTGGGCAGCTCAGAATTGCTGACGCTTTGACCTTGAGACGAGTAATTAGAAGATAAATGAATTCTAAATCATGAGTGTCAACAAATACTTTCGAATATTATCGTTGATGTCATAGACTGAGGACAAAATAGAGCAGAGATTAAAAGGTACAACAAGGTTAGATATCGGCATGATGCCAAAGACCCCACCTGGAATGCATATATCCCATAGCAGAGGGCCTGGTTTCAAGTCCAGCTCCACTCCCACTGTCAGCTCAAGTAGGTGGGTCCCTGTCATCCACTCGGGAGATCTATACTGAGTTCCAAACTCCTAGCTTCAGCCTGTCCAGACCTCGCTGCTGCAGGCTTTTGGGGAGTGAACCAAAGTGTTGAGAGTTCTCTCTATCTCTGTATCTCAAATAAATTGCATAAGTAAATAGTGCTAAATGTTTGTTTGTAAATAAATAAACACCAGACACTCAACAACTGCAAAGTTGTGGGCACCTGCGCTTCCAGTTTATTCTGAGCAAAATGAGGGGGCCAGCGCCGTGGCTCACTTGGTTAATCCTCCGCCTGCGGACCGGCATCCCATGTGGGCGCCAGTTCTAGTCCCGGTTGCTCATCTTCCAGTCCAGCTCTCTGCTGTGGCCCAGGAGGGCAGTGGAGGATGGCCCAAGTGCTTGGGCCCTGTACCCACATGGGAGACCAGGAAGAAGCACCTGGCTCCTGGCTTCGGATCACCACAGCGCTGGCCTAGTGGCCATTTTGGGGGTGAACCAATGGAAGGAAGACCTTCCTCTCTGTCTTTCTCTCTGTCTATAATTCTACCTGTCAAAAAAAAAATGAGGATATAATGGCAGGGCCTACCCTATGAATTTTTTCTTAGAATTAAGTGAGAGCATGTCTATCCAAAAAAAAAAAAAGCCCATAAGAAATCAATAAATAATTCTCTTTATAATACTAGTCCTCTTTGTAAGTAATTAGCAAAAACCTTTTAGGTTATACCCCTGGAGCTTAAGGTTATACCTCTGAAGAGCTCCAGTGGAACCTAAGAATTAAACTAACATAAGACAGGTTAACAAGAAAAAGACGTAGAGGTTTTATTTAATAATCTGTGGGAGGAAAAAAATCAAGATCCAAAGAAGCAGTTAGGGCCTGTACTAGACTGGAAAGTGAGTGGTAAATTGTGAAAACGCGACAAGAACAGGGGGTTGGGGTTGTGAGAGTTAATCATGGAAAAGAAACTAGGAAGATAAGTGTTAGTTGAGCAAACCTTATTTGTGTTGACTTCTCTCCACTGCCCAGCTATGGGAGCAGACGGTCTTTCTCTGGGCATTGCTGCAGTGGTTAAGTTGCACACATCCCACATCAAGTGTCAAGCTCTAGCCCAAGTTTCTCTTTAGATCCCAGCTTCCTGCTGATGCACACCCTGGGAGGCAGCAGACGATGGCTCAAGTCCTTGGGTCTCTGCCGTTGATATGAGAGATCTGAAGTGAATTCTGAACTCTGGACTTTGGCCTTGCCCAGCCCTGTCTGCTGCAGTCATTTGGAGGGTGAACCAGAGGATGGGAGATCTCTCTGTTTCTCTGCCTTTCAAATAAAATGAAGTACTGATAGATGATAGATAGCTATAGATAATAGAAGAGTCGTCTAGCCTAAAAACGGACAGAAGCACACTGTTTCACACTAAGATAATTGTAATACATGAATTCCATTAAAGGTTTTTCTCATACCATATTTTTGCATGGTTCCAAGAGATACATATTCATTAGAAATGTCTTGGAGAATACATAGCAACAAAAAGAAGAAAATAAGTCAAGAACACTTACAGGGGCCAGCGCCATGGCTCACTTGGTTAATCCTCCGCTTGCGGTGCAGGCATCCCATATGGGCACTGGTTCTAGTTCCGGTTGATCCTCTTTCAGTGCAACACTCTGCTGTGGCCTGGGACTGCAGTGGAGGATGGCCCAGGTGCTTGGGCCCCTGCACTTGCATGGGAGATCTGGAGGAAGCACCTGGCTCCTATCTTCGGATCAGTGCAGCACCGGCCATAGCAGCCACTGGGGAGTGAACCAACAGAAGGAAGACCTTTCTCTCTCTCTCTCTCTCTCTCTCTCTCACTGTCTGTAACTCTACCTGTCAAATAATTAAAAAAAAAAGAACTCTTACAAACAGAATCCAGCAGACATAACCACCTTTAATAGCCCTATGTATGAATTTCTGGTTTTTTTTTTTTCTGAATACATGCATTTAGTAGACCAAAAAAATGACATCATCCTGCTGTTGCTATTTTGCAACCTGCTTTTTCAGGTAATATGTCATCCACCTTTTCTCCAAGCCTGTGTCCCCATGAGTTCCATGCTAGTTTATTTCATGGCCAGCTCAGTACTCTCCTTTGCATATGCAATAGAGTTTATTCAACAGTCTCCAGTTCTGAGACAGGAAAATGCTTTCTAGCTTTTTATTATTACAAATAATGCTTCTTATACAAACATATTCATTCAAATCATGATTATCTCTCTGGAATAACCCACTGCACCACACTGCCAGCACCAGTTGCTCAATTAGTGAATGCAAGCTGCTCGTTCATGTGCTTAACAGTCAAAATATAACTAAATTATAGGAAAAGCAAGTTTATGCTGTCCTCTCTATAGTGTGCATTAGTCAGTTTTTCATTACTATAACAAAATAGCCAAGGAAAGTTTCATTTAGGCTCCTGGTTCTGGAGCTCTGCTGTCCAAGGTCTGACAGGCCTCATTGGTTTGGTGTTTAATGGTGGCATTCTCACGGGCAGAATCCCACGATGGTACAGAGCATCAGATGGCAAGGGACAGGGCAAAGGACAAGGGCAAGGTCCGTGTCTGTCCATGTCTCACCGTATAACGCTACCAGGATTCCATTGTGGGGGCACCTAATCCAACCTTTCATGGAGTATGGTTATATTGGATTAGGCTATTGGGGTGGAGCTCCCATGAGTCTACCAAAGCCCCACCTCTAAACACCATATTTGAAGTTTTCACCCTTCTTAGAACCATGAACCTAAGGCTTTGGGTACTAACCTGACTGAGTTGGGGGAGGGGGACAAATATTCAACCATTAACTCTAGGCTTGCTCACCTTCCAGGGACTCACCTTCCTTCTTCCACCCTCAGTACTGCAGGAGAAGAGCTTTCATTGTATCCCTAAATATGTACAATTATTTTATCAGCTAGAATTTTCTAAAATATTTGAGTGAATGAGTGAGAGAGAGAGAGAGAGAGAGAGAGACCAACCCTAACCTTATCATTGATTTATCCAGAAAACAATGCTGTACACTCACTATAGGTCCCTGTACTCTGCTGAGTCAATCCATTGGCTAGATTTGTAAATTCTTATCCTTTTAAAGACATGATTGGTTTCTGGGTTGTTGACTCTAGGAACATTCTTTTGAAGGTAAAAGGCCTATTAACATAAAAAAGGACAGTGCACGCGGGCAAAGCAGCCTTCAGCTCAGGTGATCTGTCTTCCTAGATAACTACTTAGCTAGCTAACACTATATAAAAATTCACAACTGAAATCCCAAGAGGTATGACCTCTTTAGGTTCCTTTCCTGATGAGAAAGGCTCATTGATCCTGAAAGCCAGAAAATCTGAGGTTCATAGTAAAGAAAGATTGACAAGTATTCCTAAAGTAGGTGACGGAGTTGAGGCTAATCTGTGGTCGGAAACCATGATTAATTTTTGAATAAACAATGTTATGACTCCAGTGAGTTACGAATTACTGGAGATGGGAGACAAATTTAGGAGAACACGACTTATTCAGACATGTAATTCTTTCCTTAGCTCACTAAAGCTAAGTGTGGCAAAAATGCTAGAAACAGCTTCGCAATTGGAATATGCAATTTAAAATAAGTAAAGATTACTCCCAGGTAGTTTATTGCTTTAACTACATCGAGGCATGTCCCTGTAGCAGACAGCATAATGACTCTCATTTCATTTTTGGTTTGTGCCAAATATCTTCAGTTAGTTTTGCTTTATTGGCTTCATGCAATTTATTGCAGCACTAGAATGTGATTGTAATGCAACTAGTATTTTAGTTTTATCTTCCACTGGTAATTTTTCTTCTTTATAGTGCCTGTACTGTCTGCATTAATACAAGCCATGGAAATTATACAGTGTGGAACCTTGTTTTAGGCAGCTCCCTTTCTCACGAGAAACAGAACCATAAGCACCAACTCCATATCCCTGTGATAGCCAAATATGTGCCAAGGGAGAAACACAACATAAATAACAGTATTTACACCCAGATAAAATGATTTATTTGATGAAGAACTGTTAGAAAGCTTTGCTTTCCCATTGATTCATAAAGAAGCAAAATGATATTTAAGGTCTTCTGTTGCTAAGTTTTCTGCACCAAAGGTTGTAGCATTTTGGGGGAACTAGAACCATTTGGATATTCTTTGAAAATATGGTCTTTGGGGCCAGTGTTGTGCCACCTGTGACACTGGCATCCTTAGGGGTGCCAGTTCACGTCCCAGCCGCTCCACTTCCGATCCAGCTCCCTGCTAACATCCTTGGAAAGCAGAAGATGATGTTTTAAGTTCTTGGGCCCCTGCACCCAGGTAGGAGTCTTGGATGGGGTTCCAGGCTCTTGGCTTCAGCCTGGCACAGTCCTGGTCTTTGTGGCCATTTGGTAAATGAACCAACAGATGGAAGATCTCCCTCCTCTCTTTCTGTCTCTCCCTCTCTCGCTGTAACTCTGCCTTGCAAATAAATAAGTAAATAAATCTTTTAAAAAGAAAGAAACAGAAAATACGGTTCTTTCGTCTGATTTGCATTTATTGATTTGACCAACTCTACAACAGCATTGCAATCTGCTAGGGAATTATTTAACTATTTCCAATTTCCTGAAAGTTGGCTAAGTGATGTGCTAAATATAATTTTGCCTATAGTTAGCCCAGATCAATAGTGCACATCATTTCCTTAGGGGGCGGTTTTCTGTGAAAGCAAAAATAAGCTCTGCATCTTTCAGTCCGGAGAGCTCCTTACTCCATGCACCTTTCAAGAGCTGATACAAGAAAACAAGCAAGTTAGGCCAGATGATTCTTTGGGCCCTGCTGAAAACATTTCCCAGGCTTGTCCTTGCATCCTGCTTAAATGCTGTTGAGTATTTTGTCCTATAGGCTACATTGTGTATCTATCAGAGTCCACTGGTAGACTCTAGACATAGCAGACTATTATCAATCAGAAGGGAAAGTTCAAAACATGAGCTCTACACACAATAATCTCAAGTGGCATAATCCAGAAGAGGTCCAGGGACAGCCCCAGAACAGCCCAGGATAGTGGGCACCCATGGATCAAAGGATAGTTTGCCTGGACCACAATCGCATTGGTTCTGACCAGGCACCCAATACTAACCCCCAACCTACTTGCCAAACATCCTTGCTGTCAGTAAACACTCATGGCTTCAAAAGAAGTTCCAGGTTTTACATTTTAATAAATCATATTCTGAGGTCCATAAAATTCAAACTCTACAACAGCAAAAAGCAATTCCTGTTCACTCAGTAGAGGCAGACCAAAAATATTCCTGATTACCGTCCAACATACAAACTTGAAAAAAGTAGATGATGGGCATTGCAAGCTGCATCAGGATCTGTCCACTTGAAAGCCTCTGACAAGCTCACTTGCCTCAGTAGAATTAGTGTCATGGCTTCCTATAGCATAACTTCCATAAGGAATTACAGCAAAACAAAAAAGACTGCTGACAACTGAACAGTTGAGAGAGCTTGTCTTTGTAGCTTGAAGTTGGCTCCATGTTTCGTAGACCCCAGAATTCTTTACAGCTGGTGTCAGAATTTGAATACTGTTTGGTTCCCAAGCTCATACAAACCTCTAAACCCCAAAGTGAGAAGTTAATGGTACCAAAAGGGTGGAAATCGAATCCAATTAAGGTGTTAAAAGATGAGCCCAGGGGCAAGTCCTTAGTTCCTCAGGTCATACCCTCAGAGGGTAGATTTTGCAAGAGTGTTGGTTATAAAAACCCAAGATGAGAGATCGCATTCTCTACTTCCAGGCTCACCACATGATCCTTATTCTACCTTTTCTCTGTCCTTGCTATCCACTT
Organism: Oryctolagus cuniculus; assembly: GCF_051225735.1. Taxonomy (NCBI): domain Eukaryota; kingdom Metazoa; phylum Chordata; class Mammalia; order Lagomorpha; family Leporidae; genus Oryctolagus; species Oryctolagus cuniculus. Next base: position 15,212,332 of record NC_142885.1, on the reverse strand, counting down.
CCCTCATCAGAGACCAAAACAACCAAGGCCACCTGGTCTTGAACTTGAACCCCAACAGTAAGCAAAGCAAACTTTCTTCTCTTTATAAAATTAGTCATCTCAGATATTCCACTGTAGTAACAGAAAGCTGACTAAGCCCGCTGGGTACAGGAACTTTCTTTACAATGACACCCCTCGTTATCTTTAAGACAAAGTGTGGATGCTGACCCTAATCCTTACTGAGACATCTACACAAAATGGCTCTTGAGATTATAGCTCCCCCAGACTGCACATAAATAGAGTTTATCCCATCTGCAAAAAGAGCTTTCTGTCTCCATCGGAGATCTTATAAACTCGCTGGATTGATTCTCGGAATTCTGTTTTTGTCTTTCCTCTCAGGGAGCGGCAGAGCAGGTCCTCTTAATCAAGCCCCTTGTATGAGAAGCCGAGAGGTGTTAGGAACAACTTAGCCACAAGTAGGACCCATGACCCACCGTGCTTATTGTATCTGATACATCTTCCTGAGGCTTTAGTTATGAACAACACATGGCTACATAACACGCTTATGAATCTGTCATCAGCCTTTGATTCCGTGGACAAAGACTGTCTCTGCACTAAATTTGATGACCTTGGCAAAAATTCCAGATAATTAGCATTGCTTCAAACTTGAATCATAATACCCTTGCCAGAATCCAAAAGAGGAGGAATGATCTGAAGCCAAATAAAATTACATTTTTAAACAGGATGAAGCAGGGCTTTCTGAGTCCTACTTCATTACAACTTGGACATAGGAGGCAACTTGTTGCCCATTTTAGCTGCGTGGGGTGCCCGCCCTCCCACCACCATTAATACAAAGACAGAAGAGTATGTTGGTGCTGAAGCTTTACAACATGAAGAACCTTAAGACCCAGTTCAAATTGTTGGCTACTCACTGTCCAAAAATACAGTTCCAACTCAGCTACGCCAAAAAGAAGTGATTGATTTCAGTAAGAATCTGTCAAAGCTCCATCCATCACGTTCACACGCACCATCATCTGATGAGTGTGTGATTTTTAGCTAATTCATCCTGGTGGGCCTATGGGGGAGGGGAGTGTTTCCAAGGAGGCTTCAGAAGGGACCCCTGGAGGCCACTTCATGTCACAAAAGGCTTTCTATCTCCTCACCAAAACGCTCCCTTCCTGGTTCTATGATGTGGAATTATAGGGTCTCAAATGACAATTCTGCAGGCATTCAAGGATATTCCTAGCAGGGAAATGTTTTCTTTTTTTTTTTCTTTTTATTTTTTGACAGGCAGAGTGGACAGTGAGAGAGAGAGACCCTCCAATGGCTGCCGCGGCCGGTGTGCTGCGGCTGGCACACTGCGCTGATCCGATGGCAGGAGCTAGTTACTTCTCCTGGTCTCCCATGGGGTGCAGGGCCCAAGCACTTGGGCCATCCTACACTGCACTCCGGGGCCACAGCAGAGAGCTGGCCTGGAAGAGGGGCAACCGGGACAGAATCCGGCACCCCTACCAGGACTAGAACCCGGTGTGCCAGTGCCATAAGGCGGAGGATTAGCCTAGTGAGCCGCGGCGCCAGCCAGGAAATGTTTTCTTATCTGTAGTCTCCCCTGCGGTTTACCACCCCACACAGAGGAGCAAACCCCTGCCTCAGAGCAAAAACACAGGCATTGCAACATTTTTGCTGATAGAAAGTCATCTTTGTCAACTGGGATCCAAAATACATGTCTACTGCTTCACTGGTTATTATACAATAGGACCGTTTGTTGTACGGTTTGTGGAGTTGTCTGTTGGATGTTGGCTAATTCATAGAATCATTGTGGGACGGAGAACCAGGTTTGAGAAACCTTTCCCAGAAATCTTTCCCAAAACCACGTTACAGAACTGAGCTGATGAGAAAACTACTGACATTGGCCCCGAGCTCTGGATAGTGGGTGTCCCCTCTGTCACTTCAACAACAGGAGAACCATCTGCTTTGCCGCCACTGCTGATTCCTATACTGGGAGAACTCCATATCCCTGCCTTCTTAGAAAATTGGGACCAATGTCAGAGCCTGACACGGATATAACCAACTGGCAGAGCTGGTCACTTGCATGAGCCCTAGTTTTAAGGGACTGTAGTGAAACAAGTATAAAATTTTTTAGTGTCAGTGTATGGTAGTTTTTGCCCCAAACCAGGATTCTGAAAATATGGAGCTTCCTAAACAAAGAACAGGATTCAGTTGCTATATAGCCTTCCTGAATGACAAAGATCCATTACACCTGTCATTTGTGTACTGTACTTCCAAACTGTAAGCTTTATAATAACTGGCATTTACAAATAAGAATGTAGACAAAGAATAAACTAGATGTTCTTTGAGGTCAAAAATGTCTGTGGTGGCCGGTGCCGCAGCTCACTAGGCTAATCCTCCGCCTGCGGTGCCAGCACTCCGGGTCCTAGTCCCGGTTGGGGGCACCGGTTCTGTCCCGGTTGCTCCTCTTCCAGTCCACCTCTCTGCTGTGGCCCGGGAAAGCAGTGGAGGATGGCCCAAGTGCTTGGGCCCTGCACCCGCATGGGAGACCAGGAGGAAGCACCTAGCTCCTGCCTTCGGATCGGCGCAGTGCCGGCCATAGCAGCCATTTTGGGGGTGAGCCAACGGAAAGAAGACCTTTCTCCTTGTCTCTCTCTCTTTCACTGTCTAACTCTGTCTGTTAAAAAAAAAAAGAAGTCTGTGGTTCTAAAATTTAACTACTCATCAGAATGATTAGAGAACCATATAGATATTTTTTTTTTTTGAGAGGCAGAGACAGATGGACAGAGATCTCCACATCCATTGATTTGCTCTCACAAATGCCTACAATGGCCAGGGCTGAACTCAGCCTAAGCTGAGAGCCAGGAACTCCATCCAGGTCTCCCACATGGGTGACAGGGACCAAGTATTTGAGCCAACACCTGCTGCCTCTTAGGTGTACATTAGTAGAAATTTGGAATCAGGAACAGAATCAGGACTCAAGCCCAAGCACCCCAACTTGGGCAGGCACTCCAATACAGGATGCAGGCAACCCAGCTGGTAGCTTAGTCACTATACTGCATGCCCACTGCAGGGCCTTTGTCAGGTCCCACACATGGTGATTTTGATTCTGGAGGTCTGAGTCAGAGGCTTGCACTTTGTATTTTTAACAAATCTTGCAGTAATTCAAATATAATCAATCTTCATTCATTTGGAAACTGCTTGTTGAAACTTTGTCCTGATATTCATAGGCCACAGAAAGCAAATAGTGGCCTACGTTTGTTTTACTCCAAAAGTCTAAGACATGACCATGTTAAAAAACCCATTCTCATAGTCTATAAATTTACTCTGAATGACCCCAAATTCAAGGAAAGCTAACAAGTAGCAATTCATTTAGTGATGGTTGATCTATGTCATAAACTGTTATGTGGAATCATTTTTATTTATTTAAGTTCTTTGAGAGGCAGAGACAGAGAGAATCCTTATTCCTTGGATCATTCCCCCAAATGCCTGCAGCAGCTGGGGCCAGACCAGGCTGAAGCTGAAATCCAGGTCACCAATGTGGGTGGCAGGGACCCGACTCCTTGAGCCATCACCTACTGCCTCCTAGTACGCACATTGGCCAGGAGCTAAAGTCAGGAATCAGAGCCAGAGTCAAACCAAGGTGCTCTGATACGGGACACAGGCATCCCAAGTAGCACTAGCCAACCGCTAGGTCAAACACCCATCCTGTTATGCAAAAAATTTTGGTATTCATGGCAAAGAGTTTTTAATGGCATGGAAAAATATGTGTAATACACTATGAAGAAAAAAAGTTTGACACTCAACAGTGTGTGTGTGTGTTTTACATGCTCTCAACCAAGGGAAAGAAATGTATTCATAAATGACAAAAGCAAGATTTAATGTGTGTATTCCACACGCCTTTCTTTCTCCACCCACTAATGGCAGAGAGGCCAAAAAACTAGGAGGAGAATTTAAGCGAAGAAGCTAAGCCTGTCAACATAACAAAGAGCTGGAGGAGTAAGGGAAACAGAGAGAAAAGCCTCTAGCTTCAAAGCAGGAGAAGTGTCTTGAGATGTGGCTGTGAGTTCCCAACCAAGACTTTTTCATGAAATTCTAGAACACAGACTCTCTCTTCCTGACTGCATGCGGAAGACCTGGGACCAGGTTTCTCAGGCTCAGCACTGCTGACGTCATGGGCTGAAGCATTCAGTTGTGGGGCTGTCCTGAACACTGAGGGGTGTTAGGAGTACCCTCTGGACCCCAGTAGTATCCAGCCCTCTTCCTCCAGAGATGTGACAACCAAAAATGTCTCTGGACATTGCCAAATGTCCCCCAGGGAGCAAAATCACCCCCAGTCGAGAACCAATGATTGGAAGTAGCTGAGTGCCAACTTGGGACCAGGAAGAGGGCACCCTCCTACTACCAGAGCCAACTGCAAGCAACTGGAACTGAGACACAGAGGAGGGAATCGTGGGAATTATGTTGTTTATGTCCAGAAAAGTCTCCCCCAAGGTCAAATTAAGTCACCTCTATGTGAACTTGTAAATCTTCCCCTACTTTTGTTTTCTGATTAGGCTACTTTAGGTTGAATTTGTTGTTATTTGCATCAGAAATCACCCCCTCTAATGCCCTTAAAGGTTTTCAAATGAATCAAGTAAAGTTTGGTGCAGAAATTGGATGGCAGAATCAGAAACCCTAAAAACATCCTCTACTAAAACGTACTTTGTTGGTTAGTGGTAGAGGTCATGTGCCCAGAGTCCCAGGTAGCGAAAGAGTCATGTGATAGTAACAAAATCTCAAGGTAGCACTGTGTGTGGGAGCAGAGGCTGTGTTCACAACCACACAGAGAACGCAGGAGTCCTATACAGTACTGAGTTAGTATATGGCCTGGGAGCCATGAAATCTGACGAGTAAACATAGAATCATTCAATAGGGATGTTTGTGACACCCAGGACACATGGGTCACATGAAGAAAAGCCATTCCCACTCCAGCTGGGCTCTCAGTAAAAAAGAGCATTGAACAGGTTGAGTTCTGGGGTTGATTGATCCACATTTGATTTGGAAGGCAGCCCTTCATGCAGAAATTCCAAAGGAGGTGGTCCTGAACTAACTAGATGATGCTTAGATGGGGACAGGCGCTGTGGTGCAGCGGATCACCTGTCATCAGAGTGCCTGGTTCAAGCCCTGCCTGCTCCACACTCTAATCCAGCTTTCTGCTAATGTTCCTGGGAGGCAGCGGATGATGGCCCAAGTGCTTGAGTATCTGCTACCCACATGGGAGAGATCCTGGTGAAGTTCCAGGCTCCTGGCTTCTACTTGGTCAACCCCTGGCTGTTGCGGGCATTTGGAGGAGGGAATCAGTAGATAAAGATTCTCTATCTCTCTCTCTCTCTCTCTCTCTCTAATAAAATGAAACTTAAAAAAAATATACAAGGGACTGCACATATTTTCATCCAAAGGCAGTGAAAAAATTAGTCCAACTGAGGAAAGTTAAAAGGGTGATAGAGGTAAAACCGCTTTCTTTACCACAGGCTACATTAGTTCACAGTGCATGAAGAAACTGATCCCAATGAGAGAGCAACAAATTACAGGATGCACACTCTCAAGAAATGTATATAATCAATATTTCTCTCTCTCTCTCTCTCTTTTTTTTTTTTTTTTTTTTTTTTGACAGGCAGAGTGGACAGTGAGAGAGAGAGACAGAGAGAAAGGTCTTCCTTTGCCGTTGGGTCACCCTCCAATGGCCGCCGTGGCCGGCACGCTGCGGCCGGCGCACCACGCTGATCCGATGGCAGGAGCCAGGTACTTCTCCTGGTCTCCCATGGGGTGCAGGGCCCAAGTACTTGGGCCATCCTCCACCGCACTCCCTGGCCACAGCAGAGAGCTGGCCTGGAAGAGGGGCAAGCGGGACAGAATCCGGCGCCCCGACCAGGACTAAAACTTGGTGTGCCAGCACCGCAAGGCGGAGGATTAGCCTAGTGAGCCGCGGCGCTGGCCCATAATCAATATTTCTTAATACTTACAATAATCATATCTTAATTTTTTAATTTAAAGGAATAGAATTCATTCAATAAAACTAGATATTATGAAAAGAATAGAAAATTTTGAAAAAAAACTAGCTAAATGGAAATTTGATAAAAGATTAGTTCGTGAAATAAAAATAATCAGAGGATAGGTTAGGCAGCAGAGTAGACATGGGGGTGAGAAAAACATTAGTGAACTGGAAGATAAACCTTAGGAAACTGTCCAGAGATTTTCCAAGGCGCTAATAATGTCCCATACCATTAGGTCTCTATGGATCTCTTCCCCATGCCTCCCCACGGTGTCGCCAGGTTCTGCCACTGGGGAAGGAGCCCAGGAGCTGTGACGATTTCCCCAGTGGACTGGCTTGATCATCACTCTTGGACAGGAGGCAATTAGCAACAAGACAGTAACAAGAACAAGCACGGCTTGTGAGGCCTTGCAGGCCTCTGGACAAGGGAAGATGGCCTTCTCCTAGCAAGGCGGCGGTGGGGTGGGGGGTTGGGGGGGCGGGTGCTGCTTCTGCCAGCCCAGAGTTGCAGGAGATCCTGGGTGTCCAAGATCTTCAGGCCTGCCCATCCAAATGTCCTAATGCAGAGATGAGTACCGCTCATCCAGCAGGACCTTGCCTTTGGCAAAAGAGACTTCCTGGGGTTGGGTCCTCCGTGCCCTTTGAAGCTCTGCTCTCCTTCAAGTTGACCCCTGAGCCTGGATTTCAACACTGCCTGCTTTGCAACAGCAGGAGACGCATCTCTTGAAAGACAGACTTCCACAGCATGCTTAAGTTGGCCGTTGGCTGAACTGAGCCTGCATTGTCTACTTCCAGGCTTTTTTATCAGTAAGGGATTGACCAAAAGAAAAAAAAAAACACTAGGAATTATCTAGAATCTGAGATGTATTCCAGGGATTTGACCGTATGTGATTCTGGAGCTGGCTGTACAGTCTGTGTAGTGCTGAGGCTTCTTGCCTGCTGCTAGGAATGAATTCAGCCAAGCTGGGAATCTGGCCCAGGTCTCAGAGAAGCTGGAGGAGGAGAGCTGATTGGAACTGGAAGAGCTGTGGGTCAGAGGCTGCTTCACACCCGGGAGATGAGTCAGTGCATCTACAACAACCCGTGTGGGCTGCAATTGCGCCAGGCACCTTGTTCACCTTCTGAGTATAAAACAAATATGGCTGAGGCCGGCGCTGGGGCACAGTGTGTTAAAGCCCCGGCCTGCAGTGCCAGAATCCCATATGGGTGCTTGTTCGAGATCTGGCTGTTCCACTTCTGATCCAGCTCTCTGCTATGGCCTGGGACAGCAATAGAAGATGACCCCAAGTTCTTGGGTCCCTGCACCCATGTGGGAGACCCAGAAGAAGCTCCTGGCTCCTGACTTCAGATCAGCTTAGCTCTGGCCATTGTGGTCATTTGGGGAGTGAACCAGCAGATGGAAGACCTCTGTCTCTGTCTCTTGCTCTACGTAACTCTTTCAAATAAATAAAATAATAAATCTTTAAAAAGCAACAACAACAAATATGGCTGCCTTCTAAGACTTACACAATCACATGGCCCACAGCCATGCAGGAAAGGGAGTTCTAAGAAGTGTGTGGTTTTGGTTTCCTGTGTGTGTGTGTGTGTGTGTGTGTGTGTGTTTTTTAAGATCTATTCATTTGAAAGGCAGAGTGACACACACAGAAACAGATCTTCCATCTACTGGTTCACTCCCCTGTTGGCCACGACAGCCAGGATTGGACTGTGCTGGAACCAGGAGCCAGAAATTTCATGTGGGTCCCCAACAGGGTGGCAGGGACTCAGATACTTGAACCATCATTGGCTGCTTCACAGGCACATTAGCAGGGAGTTGGATCTGATGCGTGGCAGCTCGGACTTGAACTTGCATTCTGATATGGGATGTGGGCATCCCAAGCGTGGCCTAACCCACTGCACCACAGCACCTTCCCCCAGGGGAATATTTTCTTAGCTTAGCTAAGGGGACACAGAATAACCCATCACAGCGCTAAGGCAGTGAAAGTCAATCACCTCTACCATCCCTATAATTATCATTGTTCCCACATTATTCAAATGTCACAGCTTGGACCACTGCCCTTCCAGTGACAGCCTGTTAACTGCTATGCCCCTGGAGAGGAGGGGCGTCCCCACCACTTACCACCAGCATTGCCCTCTAAAAAGACAGTGATTCCAGTTCTAGAATCCATGCTGAAGCCCTGCTTTCTAGCTCATTTTGTGTTGGTTTTCACCTTGGAAAGCAGAACTTGAGGGAAGAGCTTGGAATTTGAGGGGCAACCCCAGGGATAGGCAAGGAGGACAGTTTGAGGCCAAGCCCATGTGTAAAAGAATCCTTGCGTTTTTCCCCATGGGGGCAGCTGGGGCCTGATTCTGCCAGGATCTCTGAGAGGCCACATTAGATGTAGAACAGAAACATCCACAGGACAGATGCATAAAGGGAGGGTTCAAGGATAAAAGGAGTCTGTATCCACCTTCCCCGTTCCTGCAGTGGACAAAGTTTGCACCCAGGGATGTCCACCCCCTTTCAAGGAGGCTTGGGCATGAGTGCCTGGGGCGTTCTCTGGGCATCTCATTGCCCTGACCCCACAGAAGCCCAGGACAGAAATTGACATCCGCAGGGCAGCTGAGCCAGGGGCTCTCAGGTTTCACCTGACCTGCTCTGCTAGGAGCTGGTTGCCAGGGCCCCAGCCCAAGTGAAAGGTGAGAAGAGAAGATGCAAAATAGGGCACAAGTGCTGTCCAAGACGAGGAGGAGCAAGCAAAGGAAGCAACTGAAGAGTAGGAGCCAGCGCCGCTGCTCACTAGGCTAATCATCCGCCTGTGGCGCCGGCACACCGGGTTCTAGTCCCGGTCGGGGCGCCGGATTCTGTCCCGGTTGCCCCTCTTCCAGGCCAGCTCTCTGCTGTGGCCAGAGAGTGCAGTGGAGGATGGCCCAAGTGCTTGGGCCCTGCACCCCATGGGAGACCAGGAGAAGTACCTGGCTCCTGCCTTGGGATCGGCACAGTGCGCCGGCCGCAGCGCGCCGGCCGCGGCGGCCATTGGAGGATGAACCAATGGCAAAGGAAGACCTTTCTCTCTGTCTCTCTCTCTCACTGTCCACTCTGCCTGTCAAAAAAAAAAAAAAAAAAAAAAAAAAAAAAAAAAGAAACTGAAGAGTAGGACAGAGAAAGAAAGTTCTCCCTCCAAAAAGGCCTGGCAAGGCAGAAGTTGGAGCTATGGGCAGGCAGAGAGTCAGTTTAGCAAACAGCTACCAGGAACCCTCCAGCCATCCCAGCCGCTGATCGATGACGCATAGGTGGCCGGAGTCCCCTTCAAAGGGTCTCCCCCAGGACAGCTGTCCCCCTTGTTCTCCTAAATTACACCACACTCATCTGCAGCCAAACTCCTGACGAAAATGACCCACATAAATTAAGGGTCACGAGGATAACGCGAACACCAGATGTCTCAGTAACCCAGTTATCCACATTTTATTGAGTGAGGACTGAGAGAGAGAAACAAAGAGACGGGGACTATTTCTTCTGTGAAGCCAGGGGCAGGGGCTGGTTCTGCAGAATGGCTCAGAAGAATGGCGAGCTCAATGCCTGCGCCGGTGAATCGTGCCACGAGCACTTCATCACGGCTAAAACTCGCTCTTGACATGTTCCTATTTTCTGTGTTGCCTCTAAAGAACAGCTGGGGTGGAAAGGAGGGAGGCTGGGAGTGGGCCCGTTTGAGAAGGCTGACCTGCCGCAGCTCACCCACAGAGACTCCCTTGTCTCCTGCATCCACTTTAGAAATCTTTGCAGGCAGGGCAACAGGGCCTAGAAGATGTGTAATCCTTATCAATACAGCCAAGAGGCTATCAAAGCAGGAAAGATCACATGGCTGTTAAGATAAAGGCTTGGCTGTTCCAGGGTGGGCTTATCAAGGTTTAGCAGTAAGCGAGTTTTGTTGCTTCGACTGCATTTAAAAAGTTCATTGATTTGCAGCTAATACCAAGTTGTCATAGGTCCATGAGTAACAGCTTGTGGTTTGCAGAATCAAAGCCTTTGCCTGAATCAATAATGGCAGATTCAGTGAGGTGGCCCGAGCACTTGCAGAGAGGGGAGAAGCTAAGAGAAGGTACTCGGCTAGAGAGCGGGAGTAAATTTGGTCAGACTATAAGTAGTCTATAAAAGAGGAAAACTGCCACTCACTCGCCCTCCCAAAGCCCTCAAAAGCAGCAGAAATTGAACCTTTTAGAAACTCAAACTGACTTGTGGAGAGGACGTTGTTCAGGGGGAAAAAAATAGAGAGCTTAAATGTGTGCCGACACATGCAACAAATCGGCTTGAAGGGAAAACAAAGTCAAATTGGAGATTTTCTAAAACTCATCAATGGGTTGAATCTTCATCAGGACAAACTTTCTACATTCTGAGCTTAGCACAAGTGAGCATTTTCCTAGACCCGGCTTCTTGAAAGACATCTACCTGGACTTCTCTACATCCCCTGGGGGAAAATACACACCTGCTGGCAGGCCCACGTGCCCTCCCCAACACACACACACACACACACACATACACACAGGCATTATATTATGCCTGACCCAACTAAGAGAACACATCTCGGCAATGTCTTAGATTGTGCTGGAAAGTGTGTGTGCATTGTCAAAGTATTTTCTTAGCCTGCTCCATTTGAACTTCATCGGATCCGTGTTGGGCTGAGACGGCTGCTATTTTTATAGCCTTTTGAATGAGGAGGAAATTAAGTCTCAAAGGGAACCAGAACATCAGTGCAATTTTCTTGGTGGTACCTAGGGCAGACATCACTAATTGATCAAAGTTCTCTTTCCCAAGAAATTCAGACTAAGCCTTAGAGTTTTTTTTTCCCTCGGCTGACCTCCAGCCTGCCACTACCCATTGATTGAAGATGATATGAAAGATATAACCTATTTGCTATCCTGGACCCAAGAGCTCTGCCAAGGTCGCAGAACTACCTTACTTGATGGACTAAAGCAAGCCAAGTCACATGTCCTTTATGTCAGTGCTTCCTTATGAAGTGGAAAGCTTTTACCCCTGTGAGAAGAGCTTGCCAAGTTTGCCACAACCAACAGCTACTGCCACCTCAGCCTTTTTGCTTCTCTGTTCACAGCTGCCACACACACCTGCCTCCCCCCACAATGTCACACTCCTTGCAAAGCTTAAGACCTAACAGAGAGAGCACCTAGACACTTTAAACTCCATCTGTGGCTCATGTTATACTTCTATCGGGCAGTGTTGCTCTAGCTAGCTGCCATTTGGATATTTATAACATCATTCGTGGGTCATAAAAATATCAACTTAAAAATTAGCCTGCTATAGATTTATTGACTTTCGAGTCCTGTCTGCTGTTGCCTTAGCAGGGCCAGACCAACTGATTTTGAGGATCTTATATGGCCCACGGGCTGGACAGTCCCCACTCCCGCTCTAGACAGTAGGCAGCTGTCAGACTCCTTAAAATAAAGAACTGTGGGGGCTGGCACTGTGGCTTAGCAGGTAAAGCCACCAGCTGCAGTGCCGGCATCCCATATGGGTGCCAGTTCAAGTCCCAGCTGCTCCACTTCTGATCCAGCTCTCTGCTGTGGCCTGGGAAAGCAGTAGAAGATGGCCCAAGCCCTTGGGCCCCCACACCCATGTGGGAGACCCAGAAGAAGTTCCTGGCTCCTGGCTTTGGATTGGTGAAGCTCTAGCCGTTGTGGTCATTTGGAGAATGAACCAGTGGATGGAAGACACCTCTCTCTCTCTCTCTCTCTCTCTCTCTCTCTGCCTCTGCCTCCTTGTAACTCTGCCTTTCAAGCAAATAAATAAATATTAAATAAAATAAAATAAAATAATATGATCTTAAATTTAAATATTTACAGAGCCCCTCCCACACTCTCATGGACTTACCTCCTACATTTTCTTTTGTAAGAGTCAGGGCCAGCGCTGTGGTGTGGCAGATAGCACCACTGCCTGCATGTGGGCGCTGGTTTGAGTCCCAGATGCTGCACTTCCCATCTAGCTCTCTGTTGTGGCCTGGGAGAGCAGTAGAGGACAGCCTGGGTCCTCGGGTCTCTGCACCCATGTTGGAGACCTGGAGGAGGCTCCTGGCTCCTGGCTTCAGATTGTTCCAGTTCCAGCAGTTGCTGAGTGAACCAGTGGATGGAGGACCTCTCTCTCTCTCTCTCTCTCTCTCTCTGCCTCTGCCTCTCTATAGCTCTTTCAAATGAGTGGATCTTAAAGAGGGCAGAGTCAGAGAGACGGAGGAAGAGACAATCACAGAGAGAGCTCCTCCATCCACTGGGTTCCAGGCACAGTAGCAGGAAGCTGGACAGGAAGCGGAGAGCAGACTCCAATCAGCCTTCCAGATCAGCAACTTAACCACAATGCCAGCCCACCTCCTGCATTTTCAACACCTCCAAAGTTGCATCACTCAAAAACTCTCAAATCCTCCTCCAAATAACGTTCTTCCCCATTACCCTGTGCACCCAAGTTTCTGGAAATACTTGCTCATCGCAGATGTCTCCACTTTCTCCTCTCCCTTTGCTCTTCAACCCACTGCACTCTTTCTTCTGCTCCCACCCCAGCACTGAAGTTAGTCATGTTAAGACCTCTGCTGACTTCCACTTGGCTAAATTCAATAGACTGTCTATTCTCTTCTTACCTGATCCTCAGCAGCATTTGATGAGGTCAGTGATCCACACACACACCCTTACAACCCTTTCTTGGGGCAGACTTTGTAGTGTAGCAGGTTAAGCCACTGCTTGGAACGTCCACATCCCATATCGAAAGTGCAAGTTCGAGTCCTGGTTGCTCCACTTCTGACCCAGCTGCCTGTAAGACATACCCTGGAAAGGCAGTAGACGATGGCCCAAGTACTTGGATCCCTGCCATGCACATAGAGACGCAGATGGAGCTCCTGGCTCCTGCCTGGCCCAATCCCAGCTGTTGGAGCCATTTGGGGAGTGAACTCGTGAATGGAAGATCTCTTTCTATCTCCCCGTTTCCTCCTGTCACTCTGCTTTGCAAATAAACAAATCCTTTTTTTTTTAAGTGCACCACTTTTCTTCACTGGTTTCTATGACATCTCGGGTTTTCTTTCACCTCTCCTGTTATTCCCTGCTGGCTCTGCACAGCTTCTAAACTGTTTCCCTTTTCCCTCTCACTGCAGGCTCTTCCCGCAGGCTGGAGGCGGCTCTTGCCTTCCTGTGTGGACCAATGCTGCCTTTTCATCCTTTCTTTCATCCTCCCACCTCTGGAGCTTAGGGTAGAAACGGCTCAGTCCTCTAAGTTGTATCTTACTGCAAATCACAAATCTTGCCTTCTTGCCACAAAATCTATCCTTTTTCAATGGACAAGGCTGGTTCCTTTGATGCTTTGCTAAAAAAGTAATCTAATTTGAAAGCAAGGCTAATCATCAACACCTTATGGCTCTGCTACACTCGCCCTCCCCCTGAAGCACTGAGTTGCCTCATTTTGTCCTGGGGCAAACCAAATTGCTGAGAGTGAAGGAATTAGGGGTAACACATTGTCTCCTCCCCAGACTGCCCACTCATCCATCCACCTGCAAGTGTCAGGCAGGACAAGATGTAACATGCTCAGAACTTAGGGACCACTGCCACATTTCCAATCCCCTCTAACCAGGAGAACGGCTGCTACACCCATTCAAGTCCTGAATCAGGGGACGAGCTCTCAACTGCTTCCTGCTCACCTCTGCTCACCACCTCCAATGGAGAACCGGATCCCGCCCCTTCTGCCCTCCCAGGCTTCTCTCGCCTGTGTCCACCCCTCCCCCTCCACACCCTGCTGCCCAATTTCTGGCTGTCATTCGCCCTTCTCTGGATAACTAGAGTAACCTTGAAACTGATCTCCTTGCCTCGGTTCTTGCCTCTTCTAATTTTTTTTTTTTTTTTTTTTTTACAGGCAGAGTGGACAGTGAGAGAGAGAGACAGAGAGAAAAGAAAAATCTTTCTTTGCCGTTGGTTCACCCTCCAATGGCTGCCATGGCTGGTGCGCTGCGGCCGTCGCACCGCGCTGATCTGAAGCCAGGAGCCAGGTACTTATCCTGGTCCCCCATGGGGTGCAGGGCCCAAGCACTTGGGCCATCCTCCACTGCACTCCCGGGCCACAGCAGAGAGCTGGCCTGGAAGAGGGGCAACCGGGACAGAATCCTGCGCCCCGACCGGGACTAGAACCCAGTGTGCCGGCGCCGCTAGGTAGAGGATTAGCCTAGTGAGCCGTGGTGCTGGCCGGTTCTTGCTTCTTTTCAAACAGTCAGAGAAAAGCCCATCTTTCAGCTGCACATCCTACTCAGCATCCTTTCAATGGATTCCCATTGTACTTGCCCTAACACACAAAATGCACAATGTGGTCTCCCAGGCCCCGTGTGTTCTGTCTGCTACCCACCCCTACACTCACAGTAGGTTTTCTCTCTTGGCTCCAGATCTGACCTTCCTATGGTTTCTACTGGGAAAGATAAAGGGAGAATAATAAAAGGAAAAGAAATAAGATGGAAATCTCAGGGAAAAAATAGATTCGTGGGGCTGGCATGGTGGCGTAGCGGGTAAAGCCGCCACCTGCAGTGCCTGCATCCCATATAGGTGCCAGTTCGAGTCCCAGCTGCTTCACTTCCAATCCAGCTCTCTGCAATGGCCTAGGAAAGCAGTGGAAGATGGCACACGCCCTTGGGCCCCTACACTCATGTGGGAGACCCAGAGGAGGCTCTTGGCTCCTGGCTTCGGAGCCGCACAGCTCGGGCCCTTGCGGCCAACTGGGGAGTGAACCAGCGGATGAAAGACCTCTCTCTCTCTCTCTCTCTCTGCCTCTCCTTCCCTCTCTGTGTAACTTGGACTTTCAAGTAAATAAATAAATTTTTAAAAAATACACACACACACATACACACACATATTCATAAAGAGTGAGCAAAAAAAGATGAGCCAGCAAAAGAAATAGAGAAAAGCAGCAGGCATTGTGGCTTAGTGGGTTAAGCTGCCACCTGCCATGACAGCATCCCATATTAGAGAGCTGTTCGAGTCCCAGCTGCTCTGCTTCTGATCCAGCTCCTTGCTAATGTGCCTGTGACAGCAGCAGGAGGTAGATCAAGTACTTGGGGCCCCTGTCACTCATGTGGGAGATCCAGGTGGAATTCCCGGCTCTTGGCTTCAGCCTGGCCCATCTCTGGCCACTGTGGCCATTTGGAGAGTGAACCAGCAGATGGAAGATCTCTTCTCTCTCTCTCATTCTGCCTCTCAAATAACTATTACACAGGGGGCAGAGGGGAGAGAAACAGAGAAAGATTGGGGGAAAGATAGAATCAGAAAGAAAACTAATTTGTGATTTCAAAGGAGCTGCAACTTGGAAGACAGACCACAGAGTTTTCACAATATGCTCGAGACAGAAAATATCAGTTGTTGGTGAGGAACGGCTGGAACTATCACACACTGCTGATGCAAGTGTAAAACATACAGGCACTGTTTAGCAGTATCAATTAAAGCTGAACATACGCATTTACATTGCCTCAGCAATTCTACCCTAAAGTTTATTCCCAAAAAAAGAGTGTGTGTGCACAAAAATGTACAAGTACATTTATTCTGGCACTATTTTTTTGAAGATTTATTTTATTTATTCAAAAGGCAGAGTGACAAAGAAAGAGGGAGAGACAGATGGATAAAGAGATCTTCCATTCACTGGTTCAATCCCCAAAATGATTGCAACAGCCAGGGCTGGGCCAAGCTGAAGCCAGGAGCCAAGAACTCCATTTGGGTGCCCTACATGTTCGGGGCAGGGGTTCTAGCACTTGGGCCATCTTCCACTGCTTTCCCAGGTGCAGTAGCAGGGAGCTGGCTCAGTCTGGACTTGAATCAAAACTTGATATGGGATGCTGGTGTGGTGAGCAGCGGCTTAACCCATGCCAGCCCCTGTAGCACTACTTATTACGGTTCAAAACTAGAAATAATCCAAATGCCCATCAACAGTACAGTGAACGACCCTGCACCCCATGGAAGACCAGAATAAGCACCTGGCTCCTGCCAACGGATCAGCGCGGTGCACCGGCTGCAGCGCGCCGGCCACAGCGGCCATTGGAGGGTGAACCAACGGCAAAGGAAGACCTTTCTCTCTGTCTCTCTCTCCCACTGTCCACTCTGCCTGTCAAAAAAATAAAATAAAATAAAATAAACAGTACAGTGAACGAATCACCATACATTCACACAATGGAAGACCCTTTAGGTATGCACACGAACAAATTCTGTTACACACAATTCCTTAGATGCTCCTCAGACGTGTGCAAAAGTAATCAGACACGAGACTGTACAGCATGCTTCCACTTGCTTATAGTTCACCATCCAGCAAGAAATCCTCAGTAATGTGAGAACTCAGAAGAGTGGTTACCTTTGGTGAGAGTATGGGTGGAAAGGGGGCACAAACGGGGCGATGGAAGCTGGTGTCTTGTATTTCTGGACCCAGAATGAGATTACCGAAGATGTTCAGTCTGTGATGATTCATTGAGTTGTGTATCCATGATTTTATTTCCATAAAAGTTTACTGAAAAAGACAAGTTGGGGCCGGCGCCGTGGCTCACTAGGCTAATCCTCCACCTTGCGGCGCCGGCACACCGGGTTCTAGTCCCGGTCGGGGCGCAGGATTCTGTCCTGGTTGCCCCTCTTCCAGGCCAGCTCTCTGCTGTGGCCCGGGAGTGCAGTGGAGGATGGCCCAAGTGCTTGGGCCCTGCACCCCATGGGAGACCAGGATAAGTACCTGGCTCCTGCCATCGGATCAGCGCGGTGCACCGGCCGCAGTGCACCAGCCACGGCGGCCATTGGAGGGTGAACCAATGGCAAAGGAAGACCTTTCTCTCTGTCTTTCTCTCTCTCACTGTCCACTCTGCCTGTTGAAATAATAATAATAATAATAAAAAGACAACTTGGTAGCCTTTTCCTTAAATTGCTTAATAGTGCCAAAAATAGCTTATCACTCAATCTGTTCAAGGACATGAAAGTACTGGTGAGTTTGCTTCTGAGTGTGTGTGTATCTGCGGGTGCTGAACATCAAATGTTCTTTAGGACTTCAGTCAGGTGAAAGAAAGCATCAAATTTATTATGCTCTCTTAAATAACTTGGCTTGTGTGCCACAGTGTTTCCATCGAAGGATCGCTATTCAGTGCAAGTCAATCTACTTGTATTGTTAGGAGGATCTTATATAATCCCAACTCTGTACCACAACTATCAAATTCCACTTCTATACTCCTCTTCAGTAAATCATTCAACCACTGAGTATTTTCTCTGCACCAACCCCTCTGAGGGGTGGATTCGGAGAAAGCTCCACATATCTCCCCTTCTCATGTCTCTTCTTAGGGCCTAAGGAATTCAACAGGGGTGTTTGCCAAGAGGAACAGGATCTAGGACAGGACTCTGTGAGGCTTGCAGCTAGAATAGCTGGAAATTGTATCATCAAAGAGGCCAGGCAGGCCAGAGCCCAGTGTGAGGGGGAACTGGTACCAGGAGTCAGGGATGGCAGGCGAGCTGAACTCAGGAAGCAGCCGCTGAAAACATCAGGCGCAGGCCAGGAAACGGACACAGAGATGGTCCAAGGGGTCGGCGGGGTCCACACTGGGGACATTGATAAAGGGTGCATTGTCTCTAGAAATTCAGGGACAATAGACTGCTTGCTTTTCATTATCACCACACACCAGCTAGTCCTAAAAAAAGCTAGCAGCAAAATACTCCTGCCTAAGGATGCTCCCCACAGTAGTGGTCGTGACAGTGAAAAAAAAAAAAATAGGAGTGGGCTTCTGGCACAGTGGTCAACACTCTGCTTGGGACACCTGTGTCCCATATCACAGTCCCCAGGTTTGGGTCCCAGCTACCCTTCTGATTTCAGCTCCCTGCTAACGTGCACCCTCGGAGGACTTGGCTGTTTCAGGCATTTGGGGAGTGAACCAGTAGGTGGAAGATTTCTTTCTTTCTGCGTGCCGCTGTCTCTCTCTCTTGCTGTCTGCCTTTCATATAAATGATTTTTTCAAATTAATGATTTTTAATTGTATTTTTAAAAAGACAGGGGCTGGCACTGTGGCATAGTAGGGTGCCAGTTCGTGTCCTGGCTGCTCCACTTCCAATCCAGCTCCCTACTAATGGCGGGAAAGCAGTGAAAGATGGCCCAAGTGCTTGGACCCCTTGCACCTATGTAGGAGTCCTGAGTGCCTGAGATCCCATATGGGTGCTGGCTCAAGTTCCGGCTGCTCTACTGCCTATCCAGCTCTCTGCTATGTCCTGGGAAAGCAGTAGAAGATGGCCCAAGTCCTTGAGCCCCTGCACTCACATGGGAGATCTGGAGGAAGCTCCTGGCTTCAGATGGGCGCAGCTCTGGCCGCTGTGGCCAATTGGGGAGTGAACCAGCAGACGGAGGACCTCTCTCTCTCTCTCTCTCTCTCTCTCTGCCTCTTATCTCTCTGTGTAACTCTGACTTTCAAATGAATAAATAGATCTTTAAAAAAAAAAAAGCTAAAAATCAATTAGGAAGCTAAAGGTAAAATATTAAAAAAAGAAAAAAAGAACTACTTCATAATACAAATCAGACCCAGCCAAAGAACCCAAAATAATCCTGCTGCCATGGAGGGCTGTGCCTCCCTTACCCCACAAGAAACCAGTGCAGCTGAATGATTCCAGAAGAAAAAAAAAAAAAAAGCTGTGACATTTCTGAGGGTTTCAAGGGCTCATCCCCGCTTGTGGCCTGAGATGGGCATGGGGCCAGGTAAGACATGTCTGGCTTTCTGGGAAAGAGGCTCCTGCAGGATGTGTGAAGACAACGTGACACGTTCTCCACGCTGATGTAGGGTCAAAAGGTTAACATCCGTATGATAACCTGCCCCCAAACGCTACACAGACCTTGTTCCACGGAGGCAGGCAGGGATGAGTCAACTCTCAACAGCTCTAAATCTGGGAAGCGGCACGTCTGTTCTAACCAGGCGCTGTGGCATTTTGGAATATGTGTTGGTAAGGTTCTCCATGTTAAGTAGCTTTACAAGTTGTTATTAGAATCACGTTAGCTCAGCGCTACAGCGAATGTCCCACGTCCACAGATGATTCTTTCCAAGAAATCTATTGGTTTGCTTTTCTTCTCTTTTCCTTCTGAATAGCAGCTGAGAGACAAAGGGGAGCTGGCCCCGGGCCTTTGATGCCAATGCCAATTGAACAATAGCCCGGCTTGTGGCAATCACCCTCTTTGTTCAGCCAGGAGAATGCTGAGGCTGTTGCTCATTGGAGCCACTGTACGTGGGTGGCCAGAGCAAGGTGCATTTGGCAGCCAGATGTAGATTCTGGGTGGTAGGAGCTGACTGTCCACATAGCTAACGCCTGAGACTTGGCTGGGACTCCCCTGACCAGTGCAATCACAGAGACCAGATGGACTCCCGTCCTCGTCCTTTGAAGACGGTGTCCTTTATTTAGCTAAAGGGACAAGGCAGCCAGCCACCTGACCTGGAAAGCACTCTCGGGCAGCCTGGTCCTTTTCGGATGTGTCTTAAAAGGGAAAGTGCATCGTTAAAAGGAAATTTAGGGCGAGCCTTTGCAAGCCACGGAGGAGGTTGCAAAATCACACTTGGAAATGGGCACCAGAGATTTTATTCACTAGCGGGGGCTTCCAGCCATTTTCCTAGTGCATTTCAGCTCAGAAGGCAGATGGCACTTCAAGGAATGTGACACCATGTCTAGGGCTGCTGTACAGTTGCTGCCACTAGAGCCATCCGAACTTCTCCTCACTCCTGAGCATCATGACATGCGGCCATGGCTGAAAAGCAGGGGATCTGGGGCTCTGCTTACCATACCCTGTTTGTGCTGCTGTCATGGGGAGGGGCTGAGTTATTACCATAGACCCATGGGGACCCCGCCGTGGGCTGGAACATAGAGTTCTTTCCCTGTCTATACCAGGCCATGGGATTTCTCTGAAGTCCAGCTTCTAAAAGGTGCTGGGTCCATCCATCTAACAAACCCTTCTAGGATTCACCAACCCTCTATGTACCTTGAACTCTGTGCCTCCTACCCAGTTCCCACATTGTAGCTTCTGACTCTCTCTGGCTAAACCCCTTCAGAGAGTCAACCTAACTGGATGATAGCATCAATTTGTTTACCCATAAACAGACTCTCTTTTCACATAGAGCTTGCTCAGAGATTCTGTGCATCTGACACTTGTTGAGGTAGAGAGGGGATCCTGGAGGGCAGGACCACCAAGCACAGTTGTACAAGTTGTTCATTGTACAAGGTCTCACAGCCAAGATGATAAACAATACAGGTTACATCTTCATGCGTTATAAAGCCAACGTTTCTCTGCTCATTATACAATTTTATGTCTGTTAATGAAGATGAGAGAAGAAACAAGAACCAGTGTTTACACAGTTTGTTATATTAGCCTTCTCATTTGCCATTCATTAGCTCCTATGAATTTAAGATGCTATCTTGTGTTTCCAACCCTTATACAGTTTTGCTTTCACTTGCTTCCTTGTGCTGTTATTGTGAAATTTATTACATTTTTATAGGTATAGCCTCAACAATGTAATTGTATACATATTATTTTATGCCATTGCTTTCTAAATCAATTAACAGAAGAAAGGAAACATACAAGGGGTCTTCAAAAGTGACAGAAAATGCAAATTATGAAAAACTATTCATGGATATCAAAAATGTGTGGCACCAAAATAAACTCATTCAAACTCACACTAACTTGTTGTAAGGTGTCTAAACAGGGGCCACCACTGGGATGCAGTGGGTTAAGCTGATGCCTACAGTGCTGGCATCCCATATGAGCACCAGTTCAAATCCAGTGTGCTCCACTTCCCCTTTAGCTCCTTGCTGATGTGCCTGGGAGAACTGTGGAGGATGGCCCAAGTGCTTGGGCCCCTGCCATCCATGTGGAGACCCAGATGAAGTTCCTGGATGCTGGCTTCAGCTTGGTCCAGCCCTGGCCATTGTGGCCGTTTGGGGAGTCCACCAGTGGATGGAAGACTCATCTTTCTCTGTCTCTCCTTAGCTCTCTCTCCCTTTCTCTCTTTGCAACCCGCTTAGGAAAATGTAATCAAGGGGCCAGCATTGTGGCATAGAAGGTTACATAGCCTCCTACAACACCAGCATCCCATATAGGGCACCTATTCATGTCCCAGCCACTCCACTTCCAATCCAGCTCCCTGCTAATGCGCGGGAGGATGGCCCAAGTGCTTGGGCACCTGCACCCACATGAAAGGCCCAGATTAAGCTCTTGGCTCCTGGCTTTGGTCTGGCCCCAACCCAGACGTGACAGCCATTTGGGAAGTGAACCAGTGAGTGGGAGATCTCTCTCTCTCTCTCCTTGACCCCCACCTCTGTTTCTCTCCCTCTCTTTGTAACTTTTCCTTTCAAACAAAATAAAATAAATATTCTTTTAAAAGTGCAATCATCTTCCCAAAGTAGTATCATAATTTGGCACTGCTCATTCTAGAAAAGTCACCTATAAAAAGAGGTGTCTGAACAATCCAAGACACAAGAAGGATAAGACATCAATTTGAAAAGAGCCTATGAGAGCAACATGAATACTGCAAAATTTGAAGAAATAACAAACATCAGCTTTATGGTGAAGCTTAGGTGGAAAAATGATGAAATCATTGATATCTTATCAAAAAGTTATGGAGGGGGCAGCACTGTGGTGTAGCGGGTTAAGCCAATCAATGCCTACAGTGCTGGCATCCCATATGGGCACTGGTTCAAGTTCCGGCTGCTCCACTTCCAATCCAGCTCCCTGCTAATGCACCTGGGAAAGCAGCAGAAGATGGCCGAAGTGCTTGGGACCCTGCACCCACATGCGAGACCTGGAAGAAGCTCCTGGAAGTAGCTCCGGCCATTGTGGCCATTTGGGGAATGAACCAGCAGATGGAAGACTTCTGTCTCTGTCTCTCCTCTCTGTCTGTAACTCTACCTCTCAGATAAATAAATAAATTTTTAAAAAAAAATTTGAAAAAGAATAGAAGAAATGGTACTGGTCACAAAGCCCATGGTGGCAGACTATCCACATCGATTTATAAGGAAACCAATGAACCTGGTGTGAGCCCTAGTTGAAGAGGACTTATGATTAACAGAGGAAACAAGAGCCAACACCATAGACATCTCAATGGTCCAGCTTACTCAGTTCTGACTGTAAGTTAGTGTTGAGCAAACTTTCTACTCAACAGATGCCAGCAGTGCTGTACCCACATCAGCTGCAGCCAATAGCTGAGCTACTATTAAACAAATGGGGTCAAGATTCTGAAGCATTTCTTGCAAGAACTGTCACAGGTGATGAAAGCTGGGTCTACTAGTACAGTCCCCCTGACAAATCAAAGCAGCGGCTACCAAGAGGAGGAAGTGGTTCCATTAGGGCAGACTGGTCAAGAGCAAAAGTCAACACTTTCGGGGGATGCTCAAGACATTGTACTTGTTGACTTTCTACATCTGCTTGTGGGGAAAGTGTTCTGAGAAAGTGAGCCAAACCTTTAGCAGAAAAATGCCCAGGAAATCTTTCCCTGGGAGCCCCTCTCCACTGCAGTGATTCTCCTGCTCATTTGTTCCAACCCAATGAGGGCAGTCGTGTTAATAGTCTCAGTGGAAAATCATTAGGCATCCACCTTGTAGTCTTGAGTTGGCTCCTTCTGAGTTCTCTTGGCTTCCTAATCTTAAAAAGTATTTAAAGGGCACTCTTTTTTTTCTAAGTTAATAATGTGAACAAGACTGCATTCAGGACCCATAATTATTGGGACAAATAGTTGTGATCACTGCTTACAAAAATATCTTAAACTTGGTGGAGTGCATGATGAGAAAGTTTATATATATATATATATATAAAAGTCATTTGTTCGTTGTATTTATTTATTTATTTGAGAGGTAGAGCCACAGACAGAAAGAGAGAGAAACAGAGAGATCTTCCATCTGCTGATCACTCCCCAAATAGCTGTAATGGCTAGAGCTTTACCAGTCTGAAGCCAGGAGCCAGGAGCTTCTTCCAAGTCTCCCACCCAGGTGCAGGGGCCCAAGCATTTCCAGGGGCCATCTTCCACTGCTTTTCCAGGCCATTAGCAGAGAGCTGGATGGGAAGTGGAGCACCTGGAACACAAACTGGTGCCCATATGGGATGCTGGTGCCGCAGGCAGAGGCTTAACCTGCTACGCCACAGCACCAGCCCAGAAAGTTGATATTTTTTATCTTTATCTTTAAATTTCTTTTTACCACAAATTTTTGAAGTTGCCAACTGTGTTTTATAACAACATAGCTGCCTTTATTGGTGTCCTTTTTGTGTGTGTGGATTTGAACGACTGTCTGGGGTCACTTGTGTTAGCCTGAAGAGCCTTCTTTTGTAGTTCTTGTAAAGACAGTTTTGCTGGCAATACATGCTTGTAGATTTTTGCTTATCTGTGAATGTCATGATTTCCCCTCCCATTTCTGAATGATAGTTTGCTGCATATTAGATTCACGGTCAACAGTTTCTTTGAGCACTATGCATACGTTGCGCCACTGCCTTCATGGATGCTAATGAGAAATCAAAAGCTGACCTCATTGTGGTCCTCCTGGTCCCAGCAGGTTTTTTTTGGCTGATATCAAGATTTTGCCTTTGGGAGCCAGCACTGTGGTGCAGTGGGTTAACGCCTTGTCTTGAAGCGCCGGCATCCCATATGGGCGCTGGTTCTAGTCCCGGCTACTCCTCTTCCGATCCAGCTCTCTGTTATGGCCTGGGAAAGCAGTAGAGGATGGCTCAAGTCCTTGGGCCCCTGCACCCACGTGGGAGATCCAGAGGAAGCTCCTGGCTCCTGGCTTTATGTCAGCAGAACTCCAGCTGTTGTGGCCAACTAGGGAGCGAACCAGCAGATGGAAGACCTCTCTCTGCCTCTCCTCTTGTGCCGGCCTATTGTTTGCTTCTTTCCCATACTCCTCTCCCTTTGACTCACTCATTATGTGAGAGTGTCCAAACATTCCTCTTCTTATTTTCTCCTCTGCTTTTTGGATGTCATCAAGATTGTCACTATCATCAAGCTCACAGATTCTTTCTTTTGGCAGTTCAAATCTATTGCTGTGGCCGGCGCCGCGGCTCACTAGGCTAATCCTCTGCCTTGCGGCACCGGCACACCGGGTTCTAGTCCTGGTTGGGGCACCAGATTCTGTCCCGGTTGCCCCTCTTCCAGGCCAGCTCTCTGCTGTGGCCCGGGAAGGCAGTGGAGGATGGCCCAAGTGCTTGGGCCCTGCACCCCATGGGAGACCAGGATAAGCACCTGGCTCCTGCCTTCAGATCAGCGTGGTGCACCAGCTGCGGCGGCCATTGGAAGGTGAACCAACGGCAAAAAGGAAGACCTTTCTCTCTGTCTCTCTCTCTCACTGTCCATTCTGCCTGTCCAAAAAAAAAAAAAAAAAATCTACTGCTGTGATTCACTGGTCACTCTTATGAATTTTTTATTTCAGTTATTGCACTTTTTTAAAAAAATGTATTTTTTTGCTTGTTTGTTTATTTGAACAGCAAAGTGACAAAGCCAGCAGCCCGGAGCTTCTTCTAGGTCTCTCATGTGAGTATAGGGGCTCAGGCACTTGGGCCATCTTCATCTGCTTGTCCTAGTCTATTAGCAGGAAGCTGAACAGGAAGTGGGGCTGCATGGACTCGAACAGGAGCCCATATCTGACACCAGTGTTGCAGGTGGCAGCTTTACCCGCTATGCCACAATGCTGGCCCTAGCTTTGCATTTCTTATACAGTGTTTTGTTGTTGTTGTTAAAAACTGGACATTTTAGGTTGCATATCATAGGAACCCCTGATACTGACTCCCCTCACTCCAGGCCTTCTCTGGGATTTGTCATTCTTGTTTGCGTATGTATCTTGTGACAGCTGGACTATTTCTGTGACATCTGCTTCCCTCTCCCTGTGTAACCTCTGATGTTGATCCTCAGAGCTTACAGTCCTGGGCATGCAGTCATCCTGGGATGACAGTGGGTGTAGCAGGGCTCTCTCGAAGCCTCCTTCCATTGTGACTGCCTCCTTCCTTGGTCTCTTATACCTTGTTGTCTGCCTCTGTAGATGTCATAGTCAGCTACTAATTTCCACTAATTTCCAGCTGATTTCTCATTTGCTTATGCAGATGCCCTGGCACAAGATACAGGGTAGCTTTTGAGGCTGATTTTTGGAGTATTGTTGTTGTTTTTTTTTTTTTTTTTTTTTGGACAGGCAGAGTGGACAGTGAGAGAGAGAGACAGAGAGAAAGGTCTTCCTTTGCCGTTGGTTCACCCTCCAATGGCCGCCGCGGCCGGCGCACCGCGCTGATCCGATGGCAGGAGCCAGGTGCTTCTCCTGGTCTCCCATGGGGTGCAGGGTCCAAGCACTTGGGCCATCCTCCACTGCACTCCCTGGCCACAGCAGAGAGCTGGCCTGGAAGAGGGGCAACCGGGACAGAATCCGGAGCCCCAACTGGGACTAGAACCCGGTGTGCTGGCACCGCAAGGTGGAGGATTAGCCTAGTGAGCCGCGGCGCCGGCCTGTTTTTAAGATTTATTTGAAAGAGTAAGAGATAGAAAGAGAAGAGAAAGAGAAAGAAAAAGAGGAAGAGAAAGAGAGGAAGAGGAAGAGAGAGAGAGAGATCTTTCATCTACTGATTCACTCCCCAAATGGGCTCAACTGCCAAGGCTAGGCCAGGCTGAAGCCAGAAGCCAGGAACTCCACCCGAGTTTCCCATGCAGGTGGCAGGGGCCCAAGTACTTGGGCCATCTTCTGCTGTTCTTCCGGATGCATTAGCAGGGAGCTGGATCAGAAGCAGAGTATTCAGGACCAGAATCAGTGTTCAGATAAGGGGCTGCCGGTTAAGCAAGAAGCGTAACCCACTTCTCCACAACACTGGCCTCTGGAGTTCATTTTGATACCAGGAAGGTTCTCTGGTAAAGGCGTAGCTGGCTTGCAGTTTAAATTGCTCCCTTCACGGCTCACTGCCCCAATCCCCATTGCTTTCAGCATCGTGTGCTTGAATTTCCCCACACTCTGGTCCTCCTGAAGTCAGCTCTGTCAGCATGAGCTCCCAAGCTCTGTTTTTTTGTTTTTTTTGTTTTTGTTTTTGTTTTTGTTTTGACAGGCAGAGTGGACAGTGAGAGAGAGAGAGACAGAGAGAAAGGTCTTCCTTTGCTGTTGGTTCACCCTCCAATGGCCGCCGCGGCCGGCACGCTGTGGCTGGCGCACCGCGCTGATCCGAAGGCAGGAGCCAGGTACTTATCCTGGTCTCCCATGGGGTGCAGGGCCTAAGCACTTGGGCCATCCTCCACTGCACTCCCAGGCCATAGCAGAGAGCTGGCCTGGAAGAGGGGCAAGCGGGACAGAATCCGGCGCCCCGACCGGGACTAGAACCCGGTGTGCTGGCACCACAAGGCGGAGGATTAGCCTAGTGAGCCGCGGCGCTGGCCGCAAGCTCTGTTTTTACAGCCTGCATCTCTCCCTAGGCAGGTTCTGCATCACCGCTCTGGAGCTGCGGATGGGGATGGAGTTGGGGATGGCCTGCTCCTTTCTGAGTGCTACTTTGTGAGTAGGGCAGTGCCAAGAACCACTGGTCTTTTCAGTGTGCCTCTCATAACTTGGAACCTCTGCCTGATGAGCAAGCTGAGGCCAGGGCAGAGGTGGCCCTCGTTTTCTCAGGATGCCACCACGAGAGTACAGCGTGCATCCTAAAAGCCAGAGCTGGGTGGAGGAAGAGGCCCCCAGATCTCTCAGTAGCTCTTGCCTGCTTTGGAGCTTCTACAACACAGAGCTAGGAGTGGCAGATGAGAAATGCCCATGACTTGGCCCTCCTGGAGAGATGCAGTAGCCTGCAACTGGGAGTTGAGGGGGAGAGAGAGAGAGAGAGCCCTGTGTTCTTGGCTGCAGCCACCCAGAATATAGCTTCTGTCACAATGAAAAGGAGGACACTGGGAGAGGAAGGGAATAAGTCATGTCTAAACGCCAGTCTCATTGGTCTTACTGTGATTTAGTAGGTTTTCTTGAATAAATGTTTCTTCATTCATTGTATGCCTTTAGGACAATTCCCAGAGACTTCAAATGGTTGTTTTGAAATAATTTTCACCAGTTATGATTGTTTTGCTTGGCAGAAAGTCCGAAACGCTCCTCGTACTGCAATTCTGAAAACTATCTCCAGCACACATGGTTTGGAGAGTTGTGTAGTTTTGTATCTTTCTTTTTCCACTTGACTTCAGCATTTTCTACATTATTACAACCTCTTCATAAATATCATTTCTTTTTTTAATGAAGGAAGAAAGAGGGAGAAACAGGGGAAGGTCTTCCATATGCTGGTTCACTCCCCAAAAGGCCACAGAGGCCAGAGCTGGGCCGATCAGAAATCAGGAGCCAGGAGGTTCTTCCAGGTCTCCCTCGCAGGTGCAGGGGCCCAAGCACTTGGGCCATCTTCTACTGCTTTCCCAGGCCATAGCAGAGAGCGGGATCAGAAGTGGAGCAGCCAGGACTCCAACTGGCATTCATATGGGATGCCAGCACTGAAAGTGGCAGTTTTACCCACTATGCCACAGTGCCAGCCCCTCAATAAACTTTTAATTTAAGAACAGTTTTAGACTTATAGAAAAAATTGGAATATAGTACAGATTTCAATATACCCTGTACCCAGAATTATCTATTATTAATATCTTACATTAGTCCACAACTTACTTTTGGTTTGCTTCTAACTTTTCAATGTATTAAGTAGTGCAATGATGAACATCTTTTTGCATTTTTATTCTTTTGCATTTTTGGATATTTGCTCAGCATAGTTTTTTTCAGAGGCATAATTACCTGATCAAAGGACTTTTTAAAAAATATTTATTTTTATTTATATGAAAAGTAGAGTTACAAAGAGAGAAAGAGGTCTTCCACCTACTGGTTCACTCCCTAAATGGTCAAAACAACTGGGGCTAGGCCAGGCTGAAGCCAGCAGCCAGGAGCTTCTTCTGGATCTCCCACATGGGTGTAAGGGCCCAAGCACTTGTGCCATCTTACACTGCTTTCCCAGGTGCATTAGTAGGGAGCTGGATAGGAAGTGGAGCAGCCGGGACTAAAACTTGCACATACATGGGATGTCAGCACCAAAGGCGGCAGCTTAACCCACTGTACCACGGTGCCAGCCCCCTGATCGTAGGACAATAGAGGGGCCAGCGTTGTGGTGTAGCTGGTAAAGCCAACACCTGCAACACCAGCATCCCATATGGGTGCCAGTTGGGGTACTGGCTACTCTCTCCTAATGCACCTAGGAAAGCAGTGGGAGATAGCTCAAGTCCCTGGGCCCCTGTACCCACATGCAAGACCCAGATGAAGATTCTGGCTCCTGGCTATTACAGACATTTGGGGAGTAAACCAGTGGATGGAGGATGTCTCCGTCTATCCCTCTCTGTAACTCTGACTTTCAAATAAATTTAAAAAAATTTTTAAAGGGACTTTAGAATGTACTAGTTATTTGACACTCCTAAATAGAAATTTTTTAACTTGAGTCTATTATCCAAATTTTGCTCAATAGCCAAGTAGTAATTAAGTTGTGGTTTCTAGGTTTGCTCAAATAAAAAGTATGTCTTTCTAGCATAGCCTCTAGCAAAAGATGAGCAGGAAGCTAAATAATCCCAAGAACTGATTAAGGTCCTAGGTAGGAGATAATCTTGCCACTTGCCAGCAGAGTCGTTCAAGCCTCAACAGACAGTCACCCTTACTGATCAGCCAATCATGTCTGAATATATTATAATGCATTTTCCAATTCAACAAAATAATCAAATAAAAGTTAACTTAAATGTGGGTCCATGCAGTGGAAATTTAGTCTACACCAGTGGTTCTGAAGGTGTGTTTCCCACACCAGGAAAATCATTAGCCCAGAGAGGTCAGATAGTGAGGGCTGCCACTAATATTCAGAGCTAGAAGTCAAAACCCTGAAACCTTAAAATCTACAGCAGGTGTTTAGCCTAGTGGTTAAGACACCCATATCTCACATCAGAGTGCTCTAGGTTCAATCCCAGCTCTAGCACCTGACTCCAGTTTCCCACTAATGCAGACTCTGAAAGGCAATGCTGATGGCTCAAGTAACTGGGTTCCTTCCATGCAAGTGGGAGTCCTGGATTGTGCTCCTAGCTCCTGGTTTGGCCTCAGCCCAGCCCCAGCCAATGCATGCATTTGGGGTATGAACCATGAATGGGAACTGTCTGTCTGTCTCCCTATCTCTCCGTGTGCGTGCCTCATAAATAAATACATTTTTACCAATAAAATAAAACTTGAAATCTGATATGCTTGGGCTCATGTCCATTCCCAAGTATCTATGTGTCTCTGCTGCAAGCACTTTACCTTTCCCCAACAGATAAGATACAGCATAAAAGAGTTATATGAGATTAACTTCACGATAATCATCTGGGAGGGAGCTGATATAGGCAAAGGTTGTAATAAATCATTCATGTCATAAAACCACTTTTTGGCATTCAGGTCCGTCTGACTCTGGCTGGAAGGAGGGTTACTACAGAAGCTCAATATACTCTCTGAATTGGGATTTAAGAGTAGGGTGTTGGTCCCACCAGTTCCTCTCCTACCATGAATAATGCCCATAGAGTTAGGGCAAGTTATAAAGCTCATGAGACTTATTTCTTGGAGTGGATAGCCGTAGAGGTAACCACAGCCTTGAGTAGCCATCAGCCAATCAGCCATCAGCCCTTGGTACATGACACTGCAGCAGCAGGGAGCCATTCTCATGGAAAGAGCACCCATATATCTTTTGCACCTATCCCCAGCGGTGGTGGGGACAGGATCAAAAACAGGCCTAGCGGTGGGTGCTTGTGTGGCAGTTAAGATGCCAGCTGGGACACTTGCATCCCATACCTGGGTTTGAGTCCAGCCTCCTGGCCTGAATCCAGCTTCCTGCTAATACGTACCCTGGAAGGTAGCAGAAAATGGCTCAAGTAGTTGCAAACCAGTCACCCACTTAAGAGACCCAGCCATGGCCATTGCAGGCATAGAGGAAGTGAACCAATGGGCAGAAGATATTCTCTGTCTCTCTCTCCCTTTTTTCAGATAAATAAAATAAATTTAAAACTTCTTAAAAACAGGACCTAGTTTGCATGTCTTCTTATAAATACCAAGAGAATATAAATGCTTAAAGATGCTTCAAAGTCTAAGGGATGAAGCCAAGCCCTAGCAAGTTTAGGACTTCCCTTGGAGTAGATGTTGCTGATTGATGTGGGACAGATGCAATGTACATGAGCCTGAGGTCAAGCAATCCAGGAGTCTTTCTCCCAGCCCTGAGTGCCTGAAAGTTTGGGAAGTGGGGTGGGGTAAAGAGGGTGAAAAAGAGTTAACTCCGTTGAGGTTCAAAGGTAGGAAGGTGGAAGTGGAAAGGGGCCTTGTCACCTGAGACAGAGGAGCCCAGTCGGGGCCAGGGAGGGGTTTAGAGCCCCTCTCTGAAATCAAGTGAGCTCACTGTCTGGTCTGTGACTGCCGAGTCTTTAGAACAACTCCTGAGCCTGCACTGCGGCTCAACAGGCTAATCCTCCGCCTAGCGGTGCCGGCACACGGGGTTCTAGTCCCGGTCGGGGCGCCGGATTCTGTCCCGGTTGCCCTCTTCCAGGCCAGCTCTCTGCTGTGGCCCGGGAGTGCAGTGGAGGATGGCCCAGGTGCTTGGGCCCTGCACCCCATGGGAGACCAGGAGAAGCACCTGGCTCCTGCCATCGGATCAGCGTGGTGCGCCGGCCGCGGCGGCCATTGGAGGGTGAACCAACAGCAAAAAGGAAGACCTTTCTCTCTGTCTCTCTCTCTCTCTCACTGTCCACTCTGCCTGTAAAAAAAAAAAAAAAAAAAAAGAACAACTCCTGGGTGGGCAGTGAGGACACAGGAAGTAAGGAGAAAAAGTAAACTTGACTGCCCCAGCTGGTACAGGCCTAGGTGTCTTCCTCTTCACTCCAGGTTCTTGCCCCCACGAGAGATAAGAATTCAAAAAGGAGGCATAATATCCAGTGCACCCATGGGAACCAGATCTATTTCAAAGCAAGACAGTGAACATGCATTCCCGTGTGAGTGTGGGCTCCTCATACAGAGACATCCATCATGAGTGGGTGAGAGTGTTATCTATGATGAGAGACAGGGACAGGAGCCCGAGTAGTACCCCCAAGCACGGCCAATGGGCAAAAAAAAGAGGGCCTTGCCCCCTTCTCAGTCTCTTTTCTGAGGTAGGGGGTGGTGCTTTGCTCGAATAAACAAACAGGTGGTATCTTAGCCGGTATAAAGCCTTCGGGGCTTTTTTTGGTGCCTCCATGTGGAATTTAACTTTAATCATCACGGCATCTCCTTCTTCCTGGTCCTGGATGAGACAGGTGCATCCTGGGCATATGGGCATGTTAGATTGACAGGTAAAGGAGAGGCAACGTTATAGTGCAGGACTGGCAAAAATTCCATCTCACTGAGACGTCATTTTCTACTTAGTTATCCCACGTCACTACCATCTTCTCAGCATGCAGATCACGCTGTATCCCCAAAAGGATTTCTCCCCACCAGCAAGGAAAAAAATTCTGCAGCAGACACAAAACTCAGGGATAAACCTACTGACACCAGCTTATTATAAAGGATATTACAAGGATGTAGATAAACAGGTGCATAGAATAAAGTTTGAAGGAACAGGCAGGTCACCCTCTAGAGAGTTCCATTGCTCAACCATCCAGAAGCTCTTCCAATCCTGTGCTTTTGGGTTGTTGTTCAGGTTTCACTACAAAGGCATCATTGATTAAACCATTGGCTGTTGGTCATCAGCTCAACCTTCAGCCTTTCCCCTTCCCAAGACTGAGAACTGGGGCTGAAAATCCCAGCACCCATCCTAGGGCTCCTTAAGGGAGGCCAGCAAGTAATCATTCAATTCGTTAGCATACAAATCACTTATCATTTTGAAGATTCCAAAGATTTTAGGATTTGCATGCCAGGAAACAGGAAGAAGATATAATGTATATGTATTTCATGATATCACAGTAGGTCTGCAGGGTACAGTTCCCACCCTTGAATGAGAACTTAATAGTTATTAGGAATACTCACAAATAAAGAGGCAGGAGTATATCTTCATTTCTTACTGCAATCCCAAATGCTTCCGAGATTTAACTGGGAGTACAAGCGATATTACAGAGCAAGTAAGTCCACATATCTAGTGCCAGATTTCACCTGTGCAGCTGTCAGACTTCTAACCCTGTTGGCATTCCCCTCCCATTATGATCCCCCAGGAGTATTTAGAAAGCCTTCCAGGGGCTCCTTCCAGGGAGCTGGCCCTCTGCCTAAGCTCTGCTCCAAACCGTGACCTCAGCCTTCCCCTCCGGCCAAGAGCCCTGGCAGGCTCCTGTGTGGGCAGCCCACAAGCACAACTGTTCTGGGACACCCTGTAACTCTACTCAGAGAAGCAAATAGCTCTTTGTCACTTGTCTTGTTTGGTCTGGAGAGCAGGGGAAATGAAGATATCCAGGCAAAAGAGCATTCTGGAGTTCAGAGACCAGGCAGGTCAGTATGTGGTGCATTTTTGTAAGCACAAATATGGACATGCATTTCTAATCATTGTACTGGCATTTCTAATAATTGCCTTTGATGAATCGCAGTGTGCTACAGTGCCCTGTGGTTTCATCGTGGCTTTAAAATTAAGACACATAACTTGCGTATGTAATTTTTCAATTTTTTTCCCCTTAGAGCTAATCTTCACAGATTGTCAGAGATAATGATTATTGTTCACTCGGGGAGCTCTGGCCTGGCAGAAGCAAACTAACAATGACATTGCCCTTGACATTGGACTTTGAGAGGCTGCTGGTGGCCAAGGCAGGACAGGGCAGAGGGATCAGGGGGGTTGGAAGAGTGGTATGGGAGAGGGGGTGGGGTCCTATGGAGGGGTTATTTTGAGGAACTTATTCAAAGAAGACCGACCAATCACCAAGGTGACATGTGATTTTTTTTAATATTTAAATTTTTTTAACTTTTAAAAACTTCACTGAACTGTATTACTAAAAAAAAGTAATACATCAATGTTTAAGCAAATCAAATAATTCAGGAGCATGTAGTAGTCATTCCCTTTTCCCCTCTGTATTAGTCAGAGTTCTAGAAAACCAGAATTAATAAGACATGTACTTAGAGAGGTATCCACAGTATAAGAGAACATTGATAGAAATTGGCTATCTGATTATGGGAGCAAAGAAGTCCCATGATTAACATTTCTTTTTTAAAATTATTTATTTATTTACTTTTGAAAGGCAGAGAGTCAGAGAGACTGACAGAGACAAAAGTCTTATACCTGCTGGCTCACTACCCAAATACTGCAATGGCTAGGGCTGGGCCAGGCTGAAGCCAAGAACCCTGAACTCTGGCTAGTTTCCCACGTGGGTGACAGGGACCCATGTGCTTGAGCCATCACCTGTAGCCTCCCATTGTCCCACTAACAGGAAGCTAGAATGGAGAGTAGAGCGGGACTTGAACCCATGTACTCTGATATGGGCTACAAGAATCTCAAATAGCATCTGAACCACAGTGCCAAATGTCCTCCCCAGACAGCAAACCTGTGAGATAGGTGTTATTGTCATTCCCATTTCACAAATGAGAAGACTGAGGCTGGAAGCCATTCAGTAGCTTGCCGTTTGAGATCTGCAAGGTATGGGGTCTGAAGCACACAGGGTCTGATCCACAGCACTTGGTGAAATGCCTTCATGGTTCCCTGCATAGTCCTGCGGGAGCTCGTGGGATCTGCATGGTCCATTTGCTCTGTCACTGACTCCAGCCACAGACTCTTCATCTCAACACCTAGAAGCTAAGGCACAATAGAGCTCCTGGCTCCTAGCTTTTGGCCTGGCCCAGCCCCAGCTATTGCAAACATTAAGAAGTGAACCAGCAGAAAGATGATCTCTGTCTGTTTGCATCTTCCTCTCTGTTTTTCTGCCTTTCCAGCAATTTTTAAAAAAATTTTAAAGGGAAGAAATTAAAAATGTGTAAATGAGTGGTCTTCAAAAAAAGTTCATGGAAAATGTGTATTTTGGAAAAACTAGGCATGGATTTTTTTTTCCAACAAAATAGACTTATCTTTTACTTCCATTTTCAAAAACTTTTTTTAAATACCCACATATGACGTTATTTCCTGCTCTGACATTGAAAGAGAGAGAGAGAGAGAAAGAGAGAGAGAGAACGCCCCCAAGAACATTCCTGTCTGTATATGTTTTTGGAGCAAAAGCTGCGGAGAAAAACCTAACATGGAAGTCGAATTGATCAACAAAGCTCCAAGAAAACGAACAGAAGTAACTGAACAGAAGTGGGAAGGCTGGGCAAGGGGAGTCGAGTTTCTGGAAGGAGCAGAGTAGAGAACTTGGTGACTTAAGGCAAGGAGGGAGGAACTGAATTTACTTCCAGGATGGGCAGGATAATGAGGGAAGAAGCAAAAGCAACATCCAATGGCCAGGTTACATCAGCCAGAGACCCTTCTTGGAAGCAGAATTACAGGCAGGCCCTGGAACTGATGTGGGCCCAAGATGAGAGGTGTCACCCAGATGAAGCCAGCAGCCTGGGGTGTGGGATGAGAGCTTTCTGGCGAGGAGGTGGCCGTCTGAGAATTGGTGTTAGGTCTGCATGTTTGGGCAGGTAACCTGAAGATTCTTGGCAGTGAGGTTAGTTAGGAGCTCCTGCCAGGGAGATCATGGGAGAGGGGGCCGTGCCTGTGCCCACGCCTGACGACAGAATCATTATTATATCATCAGCTTGGGATCAGCTGGAGAGGGGAAAGAACCCTACTGCTACGGAGCCCGTTCTCAGGAGAAGGAGGCACTGACTGAACAGAAGTGGGCTGGGAGGGGCAGGGGAGCAGTGTTCTGGAAAGAACAGGGTAAAGTTTTGTGACTTCAGGCAAGAAGGAAGGAACTGAATATTTTTTTTTTCAGTTGCATAACCTAACTAACTCCCTCACTAAAAAGAGCTAACATCTTAAAAGCTGGATTGGAATTGAGGGACTATATTTATTTCCCATACAAGTAATTTTTTTTTTGACAGGCAGAGTGGACAGTGAGAGGGAGAGACAGAGAGAAAGGTCTTCCTTTGCCGTTGGTTCACCCTCCAATGGCCGCCGCAGCCGGTGCGCTGCGGCCGGTGCACTGCACTGATCCGATGGCAGGAGCCAAGTACTTATCCTGGTCTCCCATGGGGTACAGGGCCTAAGCACTTGGGCCATCCTCCACTGTACTCCCTGGCCACAGCAGAGAGCTGGCCTAGAAGAGGGGCAACCAGGACAGAATCCGGCGCCCCGACTGGGACTAGAACCTGGTGTGCTGGCGCCACAAGGCGGAGGATTAGCCTAGTGAGCCGCGGTGCCAGCACAAGTAATTTTTTAAAAAAAAAATTATTTGGAAGAGAGAGAAAGAGCACTTACTTGAAAGAGAGAGGGTTCACTCCTGCAACAGCTGGAGCTGGGCAAGGTTGAACCCAGGAGCTGGGAATGCAATCCAGGACTCCTATGTGGGTGGCAGGAACCCAGATACTTGAGCCATCACAGCTAAGGGTCTGCATTAGCAGGAAGCTGGAGTCAGGAGTCAGGGCCAGGAATTGAACCTGGGCACTCTGATGTGAGATATCAATGTCCTAACAGCTAAGCTACACACCTGCCCTTGACGTAAGTCCTTTCTGAGGCTTGCTGATGCATTTTTGGAGCCAACCGCTTCATAGCCTCCCTTCTTCTCCTCCCACTGCCTACCGTGGTCT
The DNA here is from genome assembly GCF_051225735.1 of Oryctolagus cuniculus. Classification (NCBI taxonomy): domain Eukaryota; kingdom Metazoa; phylum Chordata; class Mammalia; order Lagomorpha; family Leporidae; genus Oryctolagus; species Oryctolagus cuniculus. The sequence continues at coordinate 15,176,652 of NC_142885.1, read as the reverse complement.
CCCCCTCCACAGTACATACATGCACACTCCCATAACTGGCAGTCTGTCGCTTGAATAGCAGTTTTTTTTTTTTTTCATCTTCTTTCAATCAGCCTCATCCACGTGAAAGGAAACCAACAAGTCCTAAGAATGTTCCTCCAATGGACAGCTTGTTAATTCTCAAGAGGAGGATTGCATTGAAAGCGTGCATTGCTTTTATCTTATTGTAATGCTGTTCTCTGATTCTCCTGCTGCTGCTCTGAATAATCAGTATTTTTTTTTTTTTAAGAAAAGAAAAGAAAGCAATGGTTAACCTCTTCATTGGTCTTCCTCGCCTCACCATGGCTCCAGTGAGCTGTCAGGAACGGAGTCCCATAACAAATGCGATTATACCTCTCTTCATTTATCTACTCTTTTCATCCATTTGTGTACAGTAGCAGTACGAAAACTTCCAAGGATCATGTCAACCAAATCCGGAGGTAGGGACATTGAAATTCAAAAAGCCACACTCAGATGCACCTGGGCTTCCCTGGCTACTGTGGTGAATTTGGCATTGGGATAGAACTCTTTTGAAAATTTGTTTTTGAAGTTAAATGGAGGCTTTTTGGGGATGGAAAAGTTATTTCAATGTGCAGCCCAAAGAGCGTGGCTGGGACTGGTGTATGAAAGCAACAGGATCCCAACTGGAGACTTTTGTTTAAGCCCAGCATGTTCCATGTGCTAACCTACATTGTGCCATACCAAATGGTGAGTGACTATGCTAGGAGGATTAAAGGATTATTTTTTTAATCCACTGGAACTCAAGCTATGGCCCCTCTATCAGTAACATTGGTAACTATAATGGACTGAATTCACATACCTCTTCTCTTCAAGACTCTCAAAATGTTTTTGCCAAAAGTAACTTAGCAAATCATAGATTAATTTTTAGAGTTGGAAAGAGCCTTAGAGATCAACCCAACTCCTTGTTTAAAGATGACATTTGAGCACCAGGGAAGTTCAATGATTTGATCCAGGTCTCTTGGAACCCTGGCTTCCAGACTGTTCAGCCTGGGCTGCCTTCCCCCACGCCCCAACCTCTGGTGTGTGGACTTGTCTCCAGCATTGGCAGACCTGGGAGCTTGTTAGAAAAGTCTCATCTCAGACCTGCAGAGATAAGATCTGAGTTTGAACAGAGCCCCGTCAGTGCCATTGAGGTCTGAGCAGCCACCGCTGTCCTACACAGCTCTGACCTTTGCACTTCACAGCAGGAAATATTTTCTGGACACACCAAAGAGGGTACAATAAAATAAATACAATAATAATGCAGAAAAAAAAATGTTACAGTACACCTGACCGTGGCAGTGGGAGGAGAAGTCAGAAGTAGACCAGGGCTCCTGTCCTGATCAAGCTTACAGTTGGATAGGGAAGGAGACATCTGGCACCAGGAGAACAAAAACAGAGCCATCCAGTTCTAAACCAGGATGGAAAGAGCTGAGAGCAATAGGAGTACGTTTTTAGTGTCTTGGTCTGTTTTGTGTTGCTATAGCAAAATAACTACGGCTGGGTACTTTATAAAGAAAAGAGGACGATTTAGCTCACCATTTCAGAGGCTGGAGGTCCATGACTGGGAAGTCCCATCTATTTTGCCTCTGGTGAGGGCCTTCCAACCATGCCACAGCACAACAGATGGCATTACATGGCAGGAGTGCATACAAGAGACAGGAAGGGAGAGAGAGACAGGGGAGAGAGCACTAGCTGACATGGCAAGATAAGAAACAAGAGGCCAGGGGAAGGGCCAAGCTCACTTGTTCCTAACCACCAGCTCTTGCAGGAGTTCACCTGTCCCAAGAGAACTCCATTAATCCTTCCCAAGGATGGTGTCCCATAACCTGATTATCTCCCTTGAAGTCCCCATCAACTTATTGCCTTACTTTGGGGAATGGAGCCACAACATGAATATTGACGGGGACAAATCACATCTGAACCCATAGCATAAATGTATTTATTTATCTCCATCAGTGATGCCAAGGTGCTCAGAGAAAATTTTCAATGGCTCTCAAAACTCCTCCGGCTCCCTGTGGCCAAAGAGAAAGTTTAAACCACCAATGTGGCTGACTCCCCTTCTTCAGTGACTCACCACTGTGTCCTGAGTAGTTCCTGGAGTCTCCCTGCAGCCGCAGTACCCACTGGTGCACTTCCCCAGATGACTCAGATGACTGCCACGGCTGGAACTGGGCCAAGCAGAAGCCAGGAGTCAGGAATTCCTCCAGGTCTCCCAGCTGGGTGCAGGGGCCCAAGCAATTGGGCCATCCTCCGCTGCTTTCCAGGCACATTGGCAGGAACTTGGATAGGAAGTGGAACAGCCCAGACACAAACCAGCCCCTGTATGGGATGGCAGCATCACAAGTGGTGGCTTAACCTACCATGCCACAACACTGGCCCTTAGCTCCATTTCTAATCCCAGATTCCTGCTAATGTGCACCCTGGGAGGCACAGGTGATGGTTCCAATATTTGGGCCCATGCTATCCACATGGGAGACCCTGATTGAGTTCCTGACTATTGTGGGCATATGAGAAGTGAACCAAGAGACAGAAGATATTTCTCTCTCTCTCTCTCTCTCTCTCTCTCTCTACCATTCAGATAAATAAATTTTAAAAAAGTTTTCTTGGGGACCAGCACTGTGGCGTAGAGGGTAAAGCTGTCACCTGCAGTGCCAGCATCCCATATGGGCTCTGGTTCGAGTTCTGGCTGCTTCACTTCCAATCCAGTTCCCTGCTATGACCTGGGAAAGCAGTAGAAGATGGCTCAAGTACTTGGGCCCCAGCACGTGCATGGGAGGCCCAGAAGAAGCTCCCAGCTCCTGGCTTTGGATCTCATTGTGGCTATTTGGGGAGAGAACCAGCGGATGGAAGAACTCTCTCTCTCTCTCTCTCTCTCTCTCTCTCTGTGCCTCTGTCTCTCAAATAAATAAATAAATCTTTTTAAAAAATTTTTAAATTTTTAACATTTTAAAAACATTTTTTAAAATTTATTTATTTGAGAGGCAGAGTTACAGAGAGAGAGACAGAGACAGTGAGGTCTTCCATCTGCTGGTTTACTCCCCAAATACCCAGAATGGTGGGAGCTGAAGCCAGAAGCCAGGAGCTTCTTCTGGGTCTCCCATGCAGGTGCAGGGGCCCAAGCACTTGGGCCATCTTCTGTTGCTTTCCCAGGTCATAGTAGGGAGCTAAATCGGAAGAGGAGCAGCCGGGACTTGAACCGGCACCCATATGGGATGCCAGCATCATAGGTGGAGGCCTATCCCACTATGCCATAGCAGCAGCCCCATTTTTAAAAATTTTTAAATGAAAAACCAACACTGCTGACACCTTAGTCTCAGACTTTGAGCTTCCAGAATTGTGAGAAAATACATTTCTGTTGTGTGAGTCACCCAATCTGTGGTATTTGTTACAAAACCCTAGCAAACTATTACATTCCATGTCGGCACCATCTAGATCCAGATGGAAAACATTTCCTTCCAGCATCCCAGAAGGAAGTTTGAATTTGATTGTAATGACTAAGCATAAGGCCAAGTGGGACTTTAAGAAGGTCAACGAGATGGTGCATTGAAGACACTACAGAGAGCTGGCAATGTTGGAGGGAGGTTGAGTAGGGGAGGGAAAGGAGGAAGGGGCATGGTTGACAATCTCTTACTAAAATCAGGGATCATGGCTGGCGCTGCGGCTCACTAGGCTAATCCTCCGCCTTGTGGCGCCGGCACACTGGGTTCTAGTCCCGGTTGGGGCGCCGTATTCTGTCCCGGTTGCCCCTCTTCCAGGCCAGCTCTCTGCTGTGGCCAGGGAGTGCAGTGGAGGATGGCCCAAGTCCTTGGGCCATGCACTCCATGGGAGACCAGGAGAAGCACCTGACTCCTGCCATTGGATCAGCGCAGTGCGCCGGCCGCAGCGCACCGGCCGCGGTGGCCATTGGAGGGTGAACCAACGGCAAAGGAAGACCTTTCTCTCTGTCTCTCTCTCTCACTGTCCACTCTGCCTGTCAAAAAAAAAAATTAAAAAAAAGTGCACACGCCCTTTGCTCTTCCTTTATTTCTGGCCTTTGAGTCCAAGACGCTGCTCCTCCGGGCCCTTCTCTCTCTGACAGCTTGGGTTTCTTGCATCTACGTCTCTGGCACATGGAGCCCCAGCCCAGCTCGTGGAAGCCTTTGGCACTCTCAGTCCCTGCAGGTCTTAGGCAAGACAAGATTACATTTCCCGAAATGTGCTTCCATGCATATTTTGCAATTTCAGACTTGTCCATATGCCTGAAGAAATCTCTTACAAGGAGGCAAATAAAAGACATTGACAGGTGCAAAACTCTGCACCACCAGAATGTAGCCAAAAGGGTCTCTAGGCCTTTCTTTCCAAACAGTCTTGCTTCCTCTCCTTTTGTGCTCCTGATTTATCTATTCATCTCCATGTGTGTTATTTTTAAATTTTTTTCTGATAATTGTGCATTTATAAAATATCGCCTCATGTGCACCCAGCAAATGTGCAAACTGTTTCTTAATTAAGGAGACTTCTATTCCCTAAAACTTGGCATGTGTGGTGAAAGCACATGATTTTCTCTGTGTTTTAACAGAATGTGTGGCTGAAAGGCCAGAGCCCTACTCAGGATCTCCAACCTTTATGCGTCAAGCCCTACACTGCCATTATCAATTTATCCTACTTACATCTGAGCAAGAAAGCCCCATTCCTTTTCGTGACATGAGAGGATTCTTCAGAAACAACAGAAAGGGACCATTTGGAGGTAACAAAATGCTACATCTAGAAAATTCTGGATTTTTGATAGTTGCCTTCCCCTCTCCCATCCCCTACCCCTCACCCCATCATCTGAGAGATATTTTTTATTCCATAACAAGTGTCTGGCCATGAACATCACAGCCTAATTAATCATGGGGCTATTTATAGGTATGGCTTGCATGTAGACTGTTAATAATAATCATAACAATTACTATTAACAAGAATGAATTGCCTATGTATTCAGTTTTATGATTCACAAAATAATTTCCCTCATTTAATCCTGTCTTAGATTCTCTCAGTGACCCTACAAGGTATGCAAAGTAGGCTTTAGTATTCCCATTTTATAGGTAAATGTTATAGTTTGAATATGATTTGGCTCCCAGATTCATGTAGATATTTAAACCTCAAAGTCATATGTTAATTGTACTATAAGGTGTAAATTCAATCCAATTATAGTGTTCAGGAGGTGGGCCTACAGGGAAAGACCAAGGTCATTGGGGCTTCCCTTCAGAAGATAATTCTTGTGAGAAGATTCCCACAAAAGCCCAAGCTGGGTCCAGCCTCTCGCTGCTTCCTGTTTCACCATCCAGTCCCTCCAATGCACATGAGCCACGGCTATGGACCTACCTGATCTTGGACTTGAATCTCCAAAACTGTGAGCTATCTTTTCTCTTTGTAAAGTCAGTCGAATCAGGTGTTTCATTATAGTAGTGAAATACTAATTAATACAGTAAGGAAACTGGGGTAGAGAGAGATGAAGTGAGTTTCCAAATAATGTACAGTTGGAGGGACTGAGCCTTGTAGATCACATTGGCCTACAGATTGGCAGGCGAATGAGTATAATCTCAAGAGGTCTGATTTAGTTATAGACATTTATGAATTTTAAGTACTTAACAGAGGCCGGTGCCTCGGCTCACTAGGCTAATCCTCCGCCTGCGGCACCGGCACACCTGGTTCTAGTCCCGGTCGGGGCGCCAGTTCTGTCCCGGTTGCTCCTCTTCCAGTCCAGCTCTCTGCTGTGGCCCAGGAAGGCAGTGGAGGATGGCCCAAGTGCTTGGGCCCTGCACCTGCATGGGAGACCAGGAGAAGCACCTGGCTCCTGGCTTTGGATTGGCGCAGCGTGCTGGCCATAGTGGCCATTTGGGGGGTGAACCAACGGAAAGAAGACCTTTCTCTAAAAAAAAAAAAAGTAGTTAACAGAGAGCAGGGCACGGGGAACCCAGGCACACATAGAATATGGCACACAGTCCAGGCTGAAGCACAGAAGACTGAGAAGCTGTGGGTTTGAAATCGCTGTTTTGAGGTCATATTCAGAAGTTCCCTCTGGTCCCAGCTTCCCCTTCCTGGCCAATGGGGCGTGGTCCAAGGACACAGATTCACCCTGGAAATGTGAGTATCCCATAATACTAGCCCCCTCCACTAAAGTCTGCACCTGTGTCCCACACTTCTCTGGGACACTCAGATCTCTCTGAAAGCTGGAATGATCTGGTAATAGTTGCTGTGACAGTCGGTGATAATAATGGTCTGTGTTACATGTCAGCCATATCTGTGAGTGCAGCTCCGAGGGGGTGGTGTGTGAGCCCAAGACAGTTGAATAGGAAGGAGAACGATCCTGGACTCTGAACAGGGAGTCTGTCTCAGAGACAGGAAGGAGCACGGCTCTGCCTCCTTCCCCCAGCATGAAGTCCAGGCAGCCTGCCTATGGGTTTGTGTTCTGGAGTCAGATAGGTCATCTTTGGGGCTTGGCTATCACTGTCTGCCTATACAGAGAAGCAGCTAAGAGCTCAGACTCTGAATCAGGCTGGCCTGAATTCTATCCCAGCTGCTTCTCCATTTTCCATCCAAAGCTTTGTAACTTTAGGCTGCGGGATTGCGCTTCAAAGGTCCCCAGGAGCCTTATCTGGAACATGGGTACTTGCACCTGTATCATGCTGAGTGGTCACAAGGATTAAATAGTGTTTAACACTGAAAAAAAAAGTGCTTAAACTATACACTGTTCTTATGTAGTCAAGTGAGCAATCTCAAGGCCCAGATGCTTCCTATCTTGCAGATGAAATCAGCTAAGAAACTGTCCATCACATAAGCTACCTGAAGACTACAGAGTTGACTTCAATTTGAGGCAAGAAGTTGTCTGATAAGGTTCAGTTTGGAGGCTAAAATTCCTCCAACATTCAGAATATGATATCAGAACATTTTAATCTCATTTAAGTAAAGGGGATAAGATGATCATAACATACCCATTCCATAATAAATGTGGGTGACCAATGGGTCACCTTCATTAGTATCAGTAATGCATATAAACATCTGGGTAGCACCTTGGTTGATTCTATCTTAGACCCTGTGAGCCAGGTTGAGTTCATTGTAATATGCCCATTTTCCAGACAAGGAAATGGAGGTACAGTTAATAAGAAGGAATTCAAGCATTTATGGCATACTTAATGGCAGACACTACACAAAGGGCTGGGGATACAATGATCATAAAAAGCAGATGCAATCCTGTCTCTCGTTTCTTCCAGTTTGGTTTGGGAAATAGACAATTAAATAATTATCACAATAAGTGTAGAATTTCAATTGAATGTGGTCTAGCTCTCATCCACACATTTCACCAAGACATTTGTGCTTGCCGTGCATTTTAAACTACACATTCCAGGCTGTTAATGAAAAGGACAGGTATAAATTATTCTGGGAACCTAGAAGATGGGGGGTTGACCTTGTCAGGGAGACCTAGCACAGATTTCCTGGGGAAGCAGAGGAGACGGAAGGTAAGTAAATGGAGGAGACTGGTGTTCTAGACAGAGGGACGAGTATATGGAAAAACCCTGTGTTTGGAAGGAGCTCAAGGTCAATGTGACTCCAGTGGCATATCCTGGAAGAAAGCAGCTTTGCAAGAGGCTGAAGCAGTAGCTTCCATGTGAAAGGCTTTGAGCATTTTTAAAAGGCAATGAGAAGTTAGAAAAGGGGGAACAGAAAGGAGAAACAGAGGAGGTCCCCAACATTCTAGGCTTGTGGTGCCAGGTAGAACACTGTAAGAGGAGCACACAGCTGGGAGGTAAATCATGCGTTTGGTTTTGAGCATGTCGAATTTGAGATCTTTAAAATATCCAACCGTTGATTGTGGAGGTGGAATAAAGAGGTACAGACTGTGAGTCATTCTCACGTACGTGAGAAGTAGAGCCACAGATGTGCATGAGACAAAATTACAAAGTGAGATTACCAAGTGAGAAGAAAGGAAGGCCCAGGAAGGAGGCTTGGGGAATGCCAACATTTCACAGTGATGTGGAGGAAAAGGAGTCACTAGAGGGGAGAAAGAGTGGCCTGACAGCCAGGAAGAAAACAAGAGAATATTGTTTAATGGAAGATAAGGGAAGAGAATTTCAGCATTGAGGTAACTGCCAATTGAGTCAAGTACCACTAGAAGTTAAGTAACACAGGGACCGAAAATGTAACCACTGGGGCCAGCGCTATGGCGTAGTGGGTAAAGTCACCTCCTATGGCTGGCATCCCATATGGGCACTGGTTTGAGTCTCAGCTCCTCCACTTCCAATCCAGCTCCCTGGTAATGTGCCTGGGACAGCAGTGGAGGGTGGCCCAAGTGCTTGGGCCCCTGTACCTATGTGAGCTCCTGGCTCCTGGCTTCTGACTTCAGATAGGTCCAGCTCTGGCCGGAGAGCAAACCAGCAGATGGATGATTTCTCTCTCTCTCTCTCTCTCTCTCTGCCTTTCAAATAAATAAATAAATAAATCTTTAAAATAAAAACAAAAGCAAAATGTTACCATTGACTTTTGGAGGTCATTGGTGACCTTAAGAGCAAAAGTCAGAAGTCAGATTGCAATGGGTTGCAGACAGAGTGGGAGATGAAGATATAGACCACAAAACAGCAATTTCAGTGTTTGGTTTGCTTTGACGTACACTTTGATTCCAAGGCACATGAAACCGGGAGACTATGAAGGGGTCTCTCAGCATCAGCTGGAGAGATACCAAAATCTGCAAAGGTTCATGGCCCTCAAATAAAGTAGCACAGGGTTTGCATGTAACCAACACACATCTTCTTGTATACTTGAAAGTATTTCCAGATGATTTATAAAGCCTACTACAATGTACATGCTATGCAACTAGTTATATTGTCTTGCTTAGGGAATAATGACAAAGAAAAAAGTTGGTATGTGTTCAGTACAGATGCAAATATTTTCAAACCCACAGTTGGTTGGATCTGCAGATGCAGAACCCACAGAGGGCTGATTGTAGTGTATAAAATACTAAATAATGAAAGTCAGTCTTGAGTTTGAATGAGAAACTACATAAGAAGCGAAGCAAGCATGACTTTGTATTTTATCTCACCTCCCTCTTCTGCCAGCCTCTCCCCACAGCCACCCCTGGTGCTCTGAGGATGCTGCCTCCAGGCCGATCCCATGTTCTCCGCCCCCTGGCTCTCTGCCTCCATTACTAAGTACTCCAAGCTGCTTTTACATAGAGCTGTCATATTGAGAAAGGACCTGGGGAGCCAATTCTCACGAAGATGAAAACAAATGATAGCCCTGGTATGTTAATCCTGGGGCTCCAGGTTTGCTTGCTCACTAGGGACAATTCCTTAACAAGTCTGAAGCATTGAGGGGTAATGTTTAGGAAGAGCAGGTGTGAAGTAGGGGACTATGTAGGGAGATAATACTGTGGGATAGAAAGAGCACTAACTTCCTGGGTAATCTCAGAGAAGTCATTTTATCCCCCTGAGATTGAATCCTTCCTGGCCCTTCCAGCCCTGGCACTGCAAGTTTCTTTAGCAAACCTGGGCCTGGTTCCTCCCTTGAAAAGAGAGAAGAAATGCAGAGAGAAGGAGAGAGAGAGAGAGAGAGAGAAAGAGAAACAGGCATTTCTTCTGCCTCTAGGAAGATGGTTTAAAGTTAGGAACGAGAATAGAATCAATTGAGGTGTGTAAATCAGACCATTTTAAGTGCTCAGAGAAGGTGCTATTAAAAAGAAAGAAAGAAAGAAAGAAAAGAACCCCTCAAAGCAATCTTCAGTAAAGTGAGGCGTTCTTTTGTAGAAAGCATGAATGCTCCTGGATGTATCTTTTTTTAATCTCCTAAACGTTCGTCCATCAGGTTTCCATAGGCATGAGGCACATTTGTGCCTGATCACAATGTGTAGTGAAGAAATGATTGAGATGCTCTGATAAAGACTGGTGCTTGACTTTCTTTTTCAATCCTTCCTTGCACTGCCCTTGGCTTTGGAAGGCACTTTCCCTTTACACACCAGCATCTGAAATCATTCAGTGGTGATCCCGTGCTGTTATCAGGAGTAGAGTACAAGATACATCCAAAATGCAAATCATGAATTAAGAATCATCTCTCTATGGGGTCGGCATTGTGGTGTAGTGGGTAAAGCCACCACCTGCAGTGCTGGCATCCCATAGGGGCACCGGTTCAAGACCCGACTGATCCACTTCCAATCCAGCTCTCCAATGTGGCCTGGGAAAGCGGTGGAGGATGGCCCAAGTCCTTGGGCCCCTGCACCCGCGTGGGAGACCTGGAAGAGGCTTCTGGCTTCCAGCTTCAGATTGGCACAGCTCTGGCTGTTTAGGCCAATTTGGGAGTGAAACAGTGGATGGAAGACCCTTCTCTCTCTTCGTCTCCTTATCTCTGTATAACTCTGACTTTCAAATAAATAAATAAATCTTTTTTCTTAAAAAAAAAAAAAAGAACCATCTCTAATTAAAAACCATCTCTGGGGAGTGTGGCACAGGAGTTAAGTCACCCTGTGGGTTGCCTGCATGCTGTGTTAGAGTGCCTGGTTCGAATCCTGGCTATTCTGCTTCCAGTCCAGCTTCCTGATAATGTACATTGTGGGAGACAGCAGTGATGGCTCAAGCACTTCGGTCCCTGCCACCCAGGTTGGGAAACCGGATTGAGTTCTCGGCTTCCAGCTTCACCCCTTACTGGCATTTGGGGAAGTGAACCAGTGGACAGAAGATCTATGTTTGCATCTCTTTCTTAAATAAATAAAATAAAATTTTTTAAAAAAAGAGAACCATCATCTAAACACAGATAACACCTTGCATATAGATGATATGTAACAGGTGAGCAGCTTCATGTCTGAGCTCTAGTTTGGGGAAAGGGATTCTAGTAAACTATGTAGGACTTCAGCATTTCTGTTCCTATGGGCTTCTCCTCCCTGGGCAGGCTAGCCCTCTGGTCTCCATTTACAATCACCACTTTCTTCACTCCGAGAAGACAAGCTGTCCAAGTTAATCCATTAGTTAGCCTTCTGCATTTACACAAAGCACATGGTGCTCCATGCTTCATTAGTGCGGACTAGGTGTTCCAGCCACTGTGTCCCTGCAGAGAGCATGCCCCCCCCCCCCAAATGCCTTCATGCTCTGCACTGTTCCTGCCTCCGTCCACGGCCTCTCTTCTCACTCAACGAACCTGGACAAAGCCTTCTGATCTCCTGCCAGCAACCACTTCTGTGTTGATTAATATTTCCGTCTCGCTCTGTGCCATGCCAAACCAAGCTGGGTCTGCCTCCTCCAGTGTTTCCTGTGCAGCCAGAAGGGCGAGAGCACTGTACAGCTGCACAGATCTGTCGGCCCAGGGCTGGCAGCAGACCTGAGATGATTAAGGAAGATAATGATGAATGAAAGGCTCACAGGTGAAAAACGACCTCTTTGGAAGCCTTATTGATCTGCCAGCTGAGGTCTTTTTCATGTGGAACCTAAATTTAACGTTTCAGAATGAACCTGACTTTTGAATAGGATATGCGATTTGAGACCTGGCCGTGATTTTAGATGGAATCTAGGACATGGTCTAAACGGGAAACTGAGGCTCAGAGCACAGAACTGGTTTGCCCAGAGTAGCAGAGTATCAATGGCTGCTGTTTCTAGTCCCAGCTGCTCCAGTTCCAATCCAGCTCCCTGCTAATGGCCTGGGAAAGCAGTGGAAGATGGCCCAAGTGCTTGGGCCCCTGACACCCACATGGGAGACCAGAAAGAGGCACCTGGCTCCTGGCTTCCGATAGGCAAAGCTCTGGATGTTGCGGCCGTTTGGGGAGTGAACCAACGGAAGGAAGACCTTTCTCTCTGTCTCTCCCTCTGTCTGTAAATCTACCTCTCAAATAAATAAATACATTTTTTTTAAAAAGTACCTCACAGTGTCTCAAGTATTACACATACAGGTTCATACTGTGAGTCCATCAACATGATGTTCTAGAACAAGCAGAACTAATCTACTATGAAACAAAATCAGAACAGTGGTTCCTTTTGGGAAATGTGGTAGATCACTTGACTAAGAAGCGACATGAAGGGTCATCTTAAGGTCGTGGTGGTATTCTCTATCTTGATAGGAATCTGGCTATACAAGTACATGCATTTGTCAGAACTCACAAAATAGTATATATAAGATTTGTGCATTTCACTATTTGCAAATCTTGCCTAAAAAGAGCTCTAACTGAATATCAAACTCTAAATAATGATACATATGATGAAATCTTTGGAGGAAGGTGTACTGATATCTGCAACTTACTTTGAGTTTGCATGAAAAGTAAGATGGATGGGTGGATGAGTGCCCGGCTGAATAGAGAGTGTTCAGTCAAATATAGAAAAATACCAATTGTAGAATCTGGGTAGTAGGTATGCAGGTGTGCATTGTACAGTTCTTTCCCTTTCCTTCAAAGTGAAGTGTCTCTAGATAAAATTTTAGGGAAAAATGAATCTTAAATAGGTTCTCCCTAAGCAAACAGGATGAGAAAGGGCCACCCTACCACCCTTTCCAACTGTGCAGCCCTTATCTGCCTGGAAGCTAAGCATACACTTACTTTTTAAAAGACACTTATCACTTATTTATTCATTTGAAAGATAGGCAGACAGACAGACAGAGAGATCTTCCATCCCATGCTTTACTTCCCAAATGGCCGCAACAACCAAATCTGGACCAAGCCAAAGCCAAGAGCTAGGAACTCCATCCTGGTTTCCCACATGGAAGGCAGGGGCCCAAGGACTTGGTCCACCTTCTGCTGCCATCTCAGGTGCATGAGCAGGGAGCTGGATTGGAGGCAGGGCAGCTGGGTCTTGAATGGGCATTAATGTCGTAAGTAGCAGCTTCACTGGCTGTGCCACAACGCTGGCCCCTGTACTTAACTTCTTTTGGTGCTAGGAGTTGCCATGCAGAACAGTTCTGGTCAATAAGTCATTCAGAGAATCCTGTTGGTTCTTTGGGGGAAGCTTTTGCTTAGTGGGTGCTGCCCCTTCCTGACCTGAGCACAAACATGGCATCTGGAGGTGCAACAACTCCTTGAAGGTGTCTTACCCCACGGCACAGACCCACTGGAAATCACCTCTCACCTGGCACCCACACCCTTGTCTCAGGCTTTGCTTTTGGCTGAATGCAAACTAGGACTCTGCTGATTCAGCATGCATAGAGGGGGAGGGCGGTGCTCAGGAATCTGCCTCTTAACCATCATTGCTCTCTAAGCATTCAGACGCATAGACTCAACCTCAGCCCCTCTCCCACAACTCACTTTCCCAATTGACACTGTCAGACACATTTGTAGATTAGAGTGAAATTCTTCAGTGGCAAGCACATTTTTCAGTTGGGTTGAGACCAAGAGACTTAGCAAATTCTCTAGCTAATTCAATTACTGTATGAAAAGTCTCCAAACATAAGCATTTTCAAAGATAAGGCCTTAACCACAGGGCCCCAAATCAGCTTAAACACTGCAAGTAACAGTCCAGAGATTGTCAAGCCCCACTACATAAATAAATAAAGAAGTAAACAATCATATAAGTTCCTTACCTCATAATACCCAGAATGATTTTATGCCTAAATTAATGACTATGCCATACCTATTCTTTTAGTAGGTTTCAATTGAGCAATTTGGCTTTTACAGTAAAAGAGAAGAAAATTGGTTCTCAGCAAAAGCAATGATTTTAATTGCATTTAGGGGCCAAGTAAAAGCTACCCCTGTTGTTTTAACATTCCCTTACTAGAAAAAGATTGATCAAATATTTTCTTTTTTTAAACAAGATTTTATTTATTTATTTGAAAGGCAGAATAATAGAGACAGAGGGAAAGACAGAGAGAGAAACATCTTCTATCCACTGGTTCACTCCCCAAATGCCTGCAAAAGCCAAGGCAAGGCCAGGCCAAGGCCAAGAGCCAGGAACTCCATCTGGGTTTCCTACGTGGGTGACAGGAGCCTCCCAGGCCTGTTAGCAGGAAACTGGATTGGAAGCAGAGTAGCCAGGACTCAAACAGGCACTCTGGTAGTGGATGTAGGTGATCCAAGTATAGCTTAACCTACTGTGCCACAAGGCCCGTCCCTGGTGAAGTATTTTCAAACCATCACTTGTCCTCAACTTAGGATTCTTAAAGGAGGAACTGGTGGGGATGAAGAGGACTCAGAGGGGCCAGAGCAGAAGTTGTTATGTTCCCATCATCGGATACCCCAAGGGCCAGAAGCGTCAGAGCCTCCTGTTTAAAAACCCAGGTAAAGGGGCCGGCATCCCATATGGGCACTGGTTCTAGTCCCAGCTGCTCCTCTTTCGATCCAGCTCTCTTCTGTGGCCTGGGAAAGCAGTAGAAGATGGCACAACTCCTTGGGCACCTGCACCCATGTGGGAGACCCGAAAGAAGCTCCTAGATCCTGGCTTCGGATCGGCGCAGCTCCAGCCATTGCAGCCATTTGGGGAGTGAACCAGTGGATAGAAGACCTCTCTCTCTGTCTCTACCTCTCTCTGTAACTGTCTTTCAAATAAATAAAAATAAATCTTAAAAAAAACTCAGGTAAGCTGACCAAAATAAGAAATGTAGTGTTGGGGTCAGCACTGTGCTATAGAGGGTAAAAGCTGCAGTGCTGGCATCCCATATGATCCTTGGTTCGAGTCCTAGCTGCTCCACTTCCGATCCAGCTTTCTGCCATGACCTGGGAAAGCAGTAGAAGATGCCCCAAGTTCTTAAAAAAAAAAATGTAGTGTAAGCTATGGATCATAAACTTTTTTTATATTTCATTTATATATCATATATTTTATGTATTTATATATATTTCACATATGCATATATAGTGTAAGTATGTTTATATATTTATATATAATATAAAATAAATATCTATATATATAAAGAGAAAGTGAGACAGAGACAAACAAAGCTCCCATCTGCTGGTTCTCTCCCTAAATGCCCACAATTGCCTAGGTCTCCCATATGGATGGCAGGAGTCCAAACACTTGAGCCCTCACCACTGCCTCCTAGGGTCTGCATTAGCAAAAAGCAGGAATCAGGAGCTGGAACCAGGAATCGAACCCAGGTACTCTGATGTCGGGCACAGGTGCCTCATCCGGTATCTAAACTTTTAGGCCAAAGACTGTCCCCTGGCTTATTAATTTTTAAAAGTCATCATTTAAGGAAGTTTCGAGCCACAGTTCTAGAGGACGAATTCTTGCCCATGAAGAAGGCTTTTAGACTTGCACTGAAATTCTACCACCTCCCCTGTGGCAGTGAGCAACACCCACATGCTGTTCCCTGCACCTCCCGGCTGCCCACATCGGAGCATTGCCTGTCTCTGTGCCTGTGTCAGGAGAAACCACAGCAGGGTTACCCTGCTCTTGCTGTATGGTGCTACACCTAATACTTCTGAAGACAGAGAGGGTGTTCCAGAAGCTTCCAGAGTTAGTGGACCGCCTTCAACCCTTCCTGCTCAAGTCATTTCACTTGCTGTTCCGGGAGAAATGAAGATGTAAACTGTCAGAGATTAAGTGTGTGCTGTGATTAAAGCTGCTGACTGATAGAGGGTAAAGGAGGAATGCAAAAATACAGCCAGATCAGCTTTTCTTTCATCCTAACAGAGGAGACGGAAGGGAGGTCTGCGTCTCTATGCATTGGATTAGTGTTCAGTTGGCGTGGGTTTTTGTATTGAAACGTGAGTTTTCACTCTGAGGAAGTGTGTTATGACACCTAAAAGTCTCCCAGGAAAATCCTGGGAAGAAGATATTTTGGCATAACAGGAAAATATAGAATCATATACCTACACCTTAACTTACAAGAGAACAGACTACCTCATTTATTTAATCTCTTTTTAATTAGTTAAGTGAAAGGCTGAGAGAAAGAGGGAGAGTTCTTTTCCATCCACTGGTTCACTCTCAAAATGCCGACAATAATTGGGCTGGGCCATGCTAAAGCCAGGAGTCAGGAACTCCCTCCAGGTCTCCCACATGGGTATCAGCGGCCCAAGTGTCTGAACCATCTTCTCCTGCCTCCCAGTCACATTAACAGGAAGCTGGGGGCTGGCGCTGTGGCGCAGCGGGTAAAGCCGCAGCCTGCAGCACCAGCATCCCATATGGGCACCAGTTCAAGTCCTGGCTGCTCCTCTTCCGATCCAGCTTTCTGCTATGGCCTGAGAAAGCAGCATATGATGACCCAACTCCTTGGGCCCCTGCACCTGCGTGGAGACCTGTAGGAAACTCCTGGCTCCTGGCTTTGGATCAGCTCAGCTCTGGCCGTTGCAGTCATTTGGGGAGTAAACCAGCGGAATGGAAGACCTCTCTTTCTTTCTGCCTCTGCTTCTCTCTCTGTGTAACTCTGACTTTCAAATAAATAAAATAATTCTTTTTAAAAAAAGGAAGCTGGATAAAAAGCAGAGGAGCCAGGACTTGTACCAGCACCCCAATATGGGATGCAGGCATCCCAGGAGGATGGCCACAATGCCCATCCCCATTGAATCACTGCCCATGAACCGTAAGCATTTCTTTGAGACCATACTGTGTGCTAGCTGCTTTTCTGGGGAATATGGAGATTTGAAGAGATAGAGAAACACAAGCTCAGTCATGGAAAACTCAGTGTAGTTAAAGAGAAATGATAAGAACCTAAAATATAAATGTGAGTGTGCATATATTATGCAATAAACGATAACAGTATGGACTAGTAATACCATCAAGGGCTCCTATAGAAACCTCTCCCCCTTCCTTAAGATATTTTACGAGTGGGGGTATACAGGGAAGGTAGGAACTTAATTGCTTAGAGTAATTTTGATGTTTGCACATAAATGCATAATGATATTATTGATCCTGGATGCAGACTATCAGCAGAAACAGTTGTGAAACCTGCTGGGAGTTTGCACCTGGCAGCCTGGTTCCATACGCATCAAGGAGCCCTGAAATGGACCTCAATGTGCCTACGGCTCCCGGGATGTAGCAGAGATCTGTGGTGCTTACCAAACGGAATTAGCAGTTCTAGAAGATCAAGGAAGTTTGAGTTACAGTTTGGAGCTGCATCAAACAGAAAGGAGATTGCACCTCTTATCTCCAATCATTAAAGTGCCTCACAAATCAATATTAGACACTGCATTTTATAAATTACACCATCACAGGAGCTTGTGAATTGACATGAAGGAAAAAGTCTTTTTTTTTAGTTTCCTGTTGGAACAGCATGGTGGTGCAACATGTCAGGAGCTTCCTCCCAGTCTCCCATGTGGTTGCAGGGGCCCAAGGACTTGGGCCATCTTGCACTGCCTTCCCAGGCCATAGCAGAGAGCTGGATCGGAAGTGGAGCAGCCGGGATTAGAACCGGCGCCCATATGGGATGCTGGCACTTCAGGCCAGGGCTTTTCAGGCCACTGCACCACAGTGCCAGCCCCATGAATGGAGTTTCTGACTCCTGGCTGCAGCCTGGACCAGCCCCAGCTGTTGTCGCTATTTGGGGAGTGAACCAGTGAAGGGAAGGTCTCTCTCTCTCTCTTTCTCTCTTTCTCTTTCTCTCTCTGTCACTCTGACTTTCAAATAACTAAATAAATAAATCTTTTTTAAAAAAATCCCATTCACAGCTGGCGCCGCGGCTCACTTGGCTAATCGTCCGCCTATGGTGCCGGGCCCCCCGGGTTCTAGTCCTGGTTGGGGCGCCGGATTCTGTTCTGGCTGCTCCTCTTCCAGTCCAGTTCTCTGCTGTGGCCTGGGAAGGTAGTGGAGGATGGCCCAGGTGTTTGGGCCCTGCACCCGCATGGGAGATCAGGAGAAACACCTGGCTCCTGGCTTCGGAGCACACCGGCAGTTATGGAAAATTGGGGGGGGTGAACCAACGAAAGGAAGACCTCTCTCTCTCTCTCTCTCTCTCTCTCACTGTCTAAATCTGCCTGTCAAAAAACAATCCTATTCACTGTGAAATTCAAGAGCTATTATTTGGCCCCCCAAAATTGTCCACATTAAAGCAATGAATACTCCATTTACTTACTCCTGTTATAAGAACAATGTTAGACTTTGTTTAGTCTTGATTAAAGTATTTTTTAAGTTTTGATTAAAGTGTTTTTAAAACATTGAAAACAACAACAATATCTCTCAGAAAATAATGAGTTTCTTCCTGTTAGCTGTCGAATTGTTTACTCCCATAACTGAATAATAACAGCACATCAAAGCCAGCAGTGGTAATTAAATGATTTGTGAACATAGGTTAACCAATTAGTGCATCATGATGTGTAATTGTCTAATTAGGATAAAAATGCTAGTCCTACCTAAAAGACTGACAAGACAGCAAAATAAGAAGGAACAGGTAAAATGCATCGTGGGAAATACAAGAATGTATATAATAGGCCGGTGCCGCAGCTCACTAGGCTAATCCTCTGCTGGCGGCGCTGGTACCCCCGGTTCTAGTCCTAGTTGGGGCGCCGGATTCTGTTCTGGCTGCTCCTCTTCCAGGCCAGCTCTCTTCTGTGGCCTGGGAGTGCAGTGGAGGGTGGCCCAGGTGCTTGGGCCCTGCACCTGCATGGGAGACCAGGAGAAGCACCTGGCTCCTGGCTTTGGATCAGCGCAGTGCGCCGGCTGTAGCGGCCGTCTGAGGGGGTGAACCAACGGAAGGAAGACCTTTCTCTCTGTCTCTCTCTCACTGTCTAACTCTGCCTGTCAAGAGAGAGAGAGAGAGAGAGAGAGAGAGAATGTATATAATAATATCCTTGTTTTTGTTTAGAACTTGATAGGAGCTACAAGTAAATTTCAGATCTCAGATATCCAGGTTAGACACACAGGTTCAACTACATTCAGCCAAAGGAAGAACAAACAACCCCCCAAAATGTGGGATTTATTATGTTTTCTTTTTTGTTTTGTTTTTTTTTTTTTTTTTTTTTTTTTTTTTTTTTTGACAGGCAGAGTGGACAGTGAGAGAGAGACAGAGAGAGAAAGGTCTTCCTTTGCCGTTGGTTCACCCTCCAATGGCCGCCGCTGCAGCCGGCGCACCGCGCTGATCCTGGCAGGAGCCAGGAGCCAGGTGCTTTTCCTGGTCTCCCATGGGGTGCAGGGCCCAAGCACCTGGGCCATCCTCCACTGCACTCCCTGGCCATAGCAGAGAGCTGGCCTGGAAGAGGGGCAACCGGGACAGAATCCGGCGCCCCAACCGGGACTAGAACCCGGTGTGCCGGCGCCGCAAGGTGGAGGATTAGCCTATTGAGCCACGGCGCCGGCGGATTTATTATGTTTTCAGGGTGAACCAGGAATTATGTACCTGAACTCAGTAATTAAATTGTCATTTTCATGGGACCACCAGCAGCCTCCCAGGCCTGTGAAGGCACCTGAGGGAAAATTCCTTTGAATTCCTCATTAGTGCAGGTAGAAAATGCTTTAAAAAAAAAAAAAACTCAGAGAAAATAAGCAGCATTAATCCCTCACTCTCACTGCTAAGCATTTTCTATTTATCATCCACTTATTCAATACATATTCACTAGGCACCTACCATATGCCAAGCAAAGCATTAGGCTTTTTGAGACACATGGAGATGCACACAATTTAGATCCCTTAAAGAGTAATCTTTTTCATCAGAGAACTAAGGCGTGATAGCTGTAAGCGTTAGGGGGCAGAGACCGCGGCCGGAAGGATTTCAGGAAAAGGACAGACAGCATCCAGCTGGGGAAATCAAGTGTGATGTCAAGAGCCTGGTCTTGAGCGATGGGAAGTGATGCTGGTCAAAGATTTTGCAGGCAGAGGAGATGGCGTGCACAGAGGCCCGTGTAGCTCATGATTTACTCTGCCAGCAGTTGGGAAGTTTAATCCTAATTAGATCCCAGAAAGGAAGCCAATTCTGTGCTTATTTCCATTGGCAGTGGAAGCTGTGGACTGTTGAAAAAATGTGCTTTCACTACAGGCAGTCAGACACACAGCAGGAGTGGAGAGGACCTAGAATTTGGGGGGGGGGTTCTCAGTGATCTCTCAACAACCAAGCCCACTAAATAAATACAAGTTGTAAATTTGAATGCATTGGAAAAGATAAAGAGGCCTGTGAAATGCACATAGCAGGCAATGGTTGTAGCATTGTAGGACACTGCTTCCGAGTCACAGGCTCATTCTGGGGGGCGTGGGGTGGGGGGGACAGGGAAAGTGCTCCTTCCCTTCCTGCTTGGTTCCCACTCCACAACCACATCCTCCTTGCAGCCTGGTAAAGCAGCCACAAATTGCTAGCTAAATACAAAGTAAGGATGTGTGGAAGGAAGTTTCCTGCTTCGCCTATTAGTTGCAAGAATTGCCAACAGTGGTTGAACCGCTTAGATTGTGTAACAAGGGTACTTCAACATGTTGGTGGAAAATGGAATTAAAACAGAAGTTTATTTTGGTGCAAAAAAATTTTGAAATTCGTGCATATGAGAGGTTTTCAAAAAGTTCACGAAAAATGTGTTTAATGAAAAAAAGCACAGATTTTTTTTTTTTTTTTTTGGATAGGCAGAGTGGACAGTGAGAGAGAGAGACAGAGAGAAAGGTCTTCCTTGTCCATTGGTTCACCCCCTCCTAATGGCCGCCGCAGCCACAGCACTACAGCCGGCGCACCGCACTGATCCGAAGCCAGGAGCCAGGTGCTTCCTTCTGGTCTCCCATGGGGTGCAGGGCCCAAGGACCTGGGCCATCCTCCACTGCACTCCCTGGCCACAGCAGAGAGCTGGACTGGAATAGGAGCAACCGGGACAGAATCCGGCGCCCCGACCAGGACTAGAACCTGGTGTGCTGGCACCGCAGGCGGAGGATTAGCCTAGTGAGCTACGGCGGCACCGGCAAAAAAAAAGCACAGAATTCAAAATGTTTTGCAGCCCAGTGAACTTTCCACTTAATTCCATTTTCCACAAACTTTTCAAAGTACCCTCAAATGTGTGTAAATGTTACAGCAAAGATCAAACTCTGGTTATTAACCCAAGTCAGGGGAAGGAGGAAGAAACCATCAACAACAACAACAAAAGGAGTCTTTTTTTTTGGCTTTTGCCCTGAAGACAAAAATGTGTTGAATGAGATGAGACCTCCTTTCCCACACCTCACACCAGGAGGTTTTCACTTCTCCAGGGGATCTCCTGGCAGCCAGTCCTTACCATTCAAGTCTCAAAGGCTAAAACCACTGTTACTTTGGTGGCCACTGTTCAGGTGTTCCTACCTTGCATCCCTGTCACTTTTTTTTTTCATCTCTTCGGTTTTCTTTTTAACTGTTACAAAAGGAAATACTACTTTTCTTAGGAATTGTTTAAAAGGTTGTAAAAGAAGCGTCTCTGCTTCGGAAGACTGGAGGAGAGAAGGGTAGAACAGGGTAGACACTGTTCCTGGAAGGGTAAAGGAGCTGACTGGGCTCTCAGCTCACATCTCTGTTTCTTTCTCACAATCTGCCTCCCAGGGACTCAGCAAATCAATGTTTGTTTGGGAAGATGTGGGAATCCCTTCCATTATTACAGGTAGAGGGGTGGGTTGTGGGTCCTTCTCAGCTGCTAACTTCCTGGAAGTATAGGCCTCCTCTCCTTGCGGATCCCAAAGCTACCAGCTTCTTGCTAATGCACACCCTGGAAGGGAGCAGATGATAGCTCAAATACTCAGGTATTTGATGATACATTGATATATTATAAATAGATTTTGTTTTACTCTTTCCATATATATTTAAAACCTAAGAGGTTTCTAGGAAATAATCCAATATCCCTTCCCACATAAACTATTTTGAGTGATTCTTAATTTCTAACGTCAGATTGCTTCTGCCTTTTACATCTATAATGGCAGCAAAATTGCATTTAGAATGTCTTCTTCAAAGTAGCTCTTTTTTTACACTACTGTGTCTGTTTTCCCTTATTTATTTTTAACTTTTATATATTTATTTTTATTTATTTGAAAGACAGAGAGAGGATCAAACAGAAAGACAGAAACGCAGAGGTCTTCCATCCACTGCTTACTTAGCAAATGCCTGCAACAGCTGGGGCTGGGCCAGAATGAAGCCAGGAGCCTGGCACTCAATCCTGGTCTCCCATATGGGCCATCATCTTCTGGTTTCCAGGTGCACTAGCAGGAAGCTGGATTTCTTTTAAAAATCTATTTTTATTTATTTGAAAAGCAGAGTTACAGAGAAAGAGACAGACAGAGAGAGAGAAAGAGAGAAGGAAATCTCTTCCATTCACTAGCTCCCTCCCTAAATGGATGCAAGGGCTATAGCTGGGCTGGGCTGAAGCAGGAGGCAGGAGCTCCTCCCACGTGGCTGCAGGGGCCCAAGCACTTGGGCCACCCTCCGCTAATAACAAGCTGGATTGGAAGTAGGGCAGCCAGGACTAGAACCAGCGTCTCTAGGGTATGTCAGCATCACAGGCAGCGGCTTTACCCACTACACCACAGCGCTGGTCCCCAGGGAACTGGATTGGAAGTGTGTTAGCCAGTGCCTGGAAGGTTCTCCAATATGGGATGTAGGCATCCCAACCAGCAGTTTAACCCACTTCATCCCAACTCTCACCTCTAGACTGACAATTTAGGCTACACAACACTTTTCATAACATAGGTGCTCAAAATAATGTGTACTTTCAGCATCCTTAATTTCTAGATATCACATGTGCTAGGGTTCTTTGCTTATGGCTGGTTTAGGAGTTAGCTTTCAGGATATTTGCAGTTTCACCACCCACTGAACATTGTAATGTGGAAAGTTCAACAATTTATCTTCTGTACAAATTGCTTTTCTGAAAAAGGCTTCCTTTGAAAGGAAAGTCTCAGAACACTGCGTATGACCCAGCATAGGGAAGAACATTCTAAGGACCCAAAGAGTCCAGCAGTGAAACATACCTCCTGGAAGGTAGGCTCCCTCATCACCAGAAGTATTTCAGCAGGTGCTGGGTGGGTGCTGCGTGGGTGCTGGGAGGCTACCCTTTAGGGTCATAGTGGGAACACTTTTTCACTGGATAACAGGCTAGACTGCGGTGGTCTCTGAGGCACAAAGAGACTTCTGAAAGTTCATGGAAAATGGAATTTAAAGATAAGCTTATGGGGCCGGCACTGTGGTATAGCAGGCAAAGTTGCCACCTGCAAGGTTGGCATCCCATATAGGCGCTGGTTCGAGCCCCGGCTGCTCCACTTCCAATCTAGTTCTCTGCTCTGGCCTGGGAAAGCAGTGGAAGATGGCCCAAATCCTTGGGCCCCTGCACCCGTGTGGGAAGACCTGGAGGAAGCTCCTGGATCCTGACTTGGAATCAGCACAGCTCTGGATATTGCGGCCATCTGGGGAATGAACCAGCTGAGGGAAGACCTCTCTCTCTCTCTCTCTCTCTCTCTCTCTGCCTCTCCTTCTTTCTCTGTGTAACTCTGACTTCCAAATAAATAAATAAATCTTTCAAAAAATTATCAAAATAAAAGACATGTGATGCGGGTTACTTCAAGACGCTAGCAGCCCCTGCTCCTCCATCTGAGGGCTCTGTGGGGCAGGGACTTTTTGCTGTTAATCCCTAGACTCTTAGCCTGATGGAGCCGGAAGTGACCTTTGAGGTCATTTAGTCTATTTCATCCTTTTTTTGCCCAAAGCTTATCTTCAACATCCTACAAATGCTTGTTGTGTTTGTTCTTAGGAACAGCATTAGGTGAGGAGGCAGACCTCAATTGCATTTGCTGAGGAAGGCTTGTGTGCAGGTGATGTGTCTTGGAGTGGCTAATATATTCAATTTAAATGTAATTAGTTCAATTAGAAGAAAAGGGGGAAAAAAGATGTGACAAAATGAACTCTACAAGAATGAAATGTACTGAACAGATAGATTAATACAAAGTAAAATATTCTCATGTGTAGGTCTTTGTGGGACTCAGTGGGCAAAATATACAAGTGCCTATTATCAGAGGCACTTATATGCTGTGTTCTTTATAGGTACATGGAGGGATGGTCACCCGACACATCTTGGCCATAATATTAGAGAGATGGGGTCCAGAGGCCTAAATAAGAAACTGACCTTATACCAGTGTGACCTTGAATAAATCGCTTCACCTTCTAATCTTTATCTACAATATTGAGATCATAAAAGTTAATTAACATGGTCACCGTGGTGATTATATTTTGTGTAATCTCAATATTTGAAAAATTTAATGAGCACTTAAAACAAGCCAGGCACAAAGGATCTAAAGAGACATTTCTCCAAAGACTTACAAATGACCAATAAAGCACAGAAAAAGATGTTGAGCATCATTAGCCATCAGTGAAATGCAATTCAAAAACCACAAGTAGGCAACACAACACGTCCACTAGAACAGACATGATCAAAAAGAGAATAAAAAATATTGCTGAGGATGTAAAAAATTTGAATCCATGTACGCTGTTGGTGGGAATGTAAAATGCTGGGGAAAAAAGTCTGACAGTTCCTCAACATTTAAACACAAGAGTTTAAACTATTGAACCCAACAATTCTACTCCTAGGTGTATACTCAAGAGAAATAAAAACATATGTCCGCCTAAAATCTTACACACGAATGTTTATAGCAGCATTATTCATAATAGCCAAAAAAACTGTAAACAACTGAAATGTTTGTTACTCAGTGAATGGATAAATAAAATGTTGCAATTCTTTGAGAAAGATTTAGCTCTCAAACTCATATAGGTGTTTAATCCTCAAAATTAATGGTATTTGGAGAGTGGAAACTTAAACAAGTTGGGTACTTAGGAGGTGGGCTTACTGGGAGGTCTTAGCTCATTGGGGGGTGGGCCTTTGGAAGGTAGTTCTAGTGAGAGGGTTGGTTATAAAAGCTATGTGGCAGCTCACTTGGCTAATCCTCCACCTGCGGCGCCAGCACCCCGGGTTCTAGTCCTGGTCGGGGCGCCGGATTCTATCCTGGTTGCTCCTCTTCCAGTCCAGCTCACTGTTGTGGCCCAGGAAGGCAGTGGAGGATGGCCCAGGTCCTTAGGCCCCTGCACCCACATGGGAGACCAGGAGAAGCACCTGGCTCCTAGCTTCGGATCAGCGCAGTGCGCCGGCCGTATGGGCCATTTTGGGGGTGAACCAACGGAAGGAAGACCTTTCTCTCTGTCTCTCTCTCACTGTCTAACTCTGCCAGTCAAAAAAAAAAAAAAAAAAAAAAAAGCTATGTTGGGCCTGGCCACTCTCTCTAGAGCCTGACTCACCAGGTGCACTACCACTCAATCAAACCAATGGAGACTGTGAACCTCCAAAAGTATAAGCCAAAATAAAATTCTTTCCTTCATAAGTGTCTTCCCTCAGCTATTTGTTGCAGTGATGAAAAGCTGGCAAATACAGATGTGGTGGATCTCTACAAGGGAGTGTTATTTGGCAATAAAAGGAATGAAGTTCTGACACCTGCACAACATGAGTGAACCTTGAAAGTGTACTCATTGAAAGACGTCAACCACAAAAGACCACCTGCTGCATGATTGTACCTACGGAGATGAAATATCCCGAGTAGGCAACACCATAGGGACGAAGAGTAGAGTAGTGCTTGCCTGGGACTAGAAAGAGGATGCAGGGGAGGAGGTTTGGTGCGGTGACATCTGAGAAGTGTAGGGTCTCTTTCTGGGATGATGAAAATGTTCCAAAATTGAGTATAGTGATGCTTTCACAACTCTCTGGAAATATTAAAGACTGTTGAATCCTACACTTTAAAAGGGTGAATTGTATAGCATGTG
Source organism: Oryctolagus cuniculus (assembly GCF_051225735.1). NCBI lineage: Eukaryota > Metazoa > Chordata > Mammalia > Lagomorpha > Leporidae > Oryctolagus > Oryctolagus cuniculus. The sequence continues at coordinate 15,151,065 of NC_142885.1, read as the reverse complement.
AATTATATCTCAATAAAGCTATTTTTAAACAAAATTTGCCAGGTAATTTGCTAGGCACTCGATAGACAATGAATGTGAAATGCACGTGGTATGTGCTTAATAAATACAATGCAAACACATAATGCCTCATTTACTTTGAATAAAGGGGGGAAATAACTTTTTAAAGGGAATACAAGTGCACGTGAAATAGAAAAGTCTAAATTAATGTGCTAATTAGGAATAAAATAACCATAACTAAGGCATATCAGCGTGTAGTATTATACTGGGATACCATTCAACTGTACTTGAGTGTACCATAAGACAAAGTGTTTAGTGGCCATAATCTTTGGTAATACACTATTGAGTCATGGTGTTATTTAAACAGAAAAAAAACTACACCTGAGAATCAAAGGCAAAGAAATAAAATGACAGTTAACTGCCAGAAAATAGATCTGAAGAGGAAACTATGCCTCTATGTCTTTACTGTCTTGGCTGTCACCTCTGAATATGCATGATTCCTGCATTTGCCACATAACCACCCAGGACAAGGAAACAAAAGCCTTGCTTTCTCCTACCTTGAAATAAAAAAAAAAAAAAAATTGCATACGTCCCTAGTCCTTGACCTTTCCCATTCTCCTGTTAGCCCCGGGAGGCTGTCATTTCATAGTGAGAGAACTAACACAACCCTCAGAATTACTGATGGGCATGGGTTCCATGGAAGAAGTCACCAACCGTATCCTGCTCACGTAATGCTTGAGCAGTCTGGGACAGACAGTGACGCCTACCCAAGCTTTCAGTGGCCCAAGATCTTAGCATTCCTGTCTAGACTCAAAATTACAGATGGAATAAGATACCCTGAGGGCAGCACACTAGCATAAGCAAAGGCAGTTTTGTGGAATATTTCAGGTGGCAGTCATGCATCTGGTGTGTGTGGCTGTGCGGGGAAGAACTGGTGGTGTCCTGACCCCAGAAGACATATGTGCGTGCATGAAAATTAAAAACAATAAGGAAAACAGAGATCACTGGGAGGAGGAGATCCAATAATGATGACATCAACAATAACAAATAGAGTTGAGGTTAGAGATGAGAAAGGAAGGGAGGCGGGGAGGGAATTGAGGGTGAAGAAAGTTCTTTGGGGACTATCAGGGCATTTAAAAATCTGCCAGGGGCAGGCAGGTGTTTGGCCTAGCTATTAAAATGCCAGTTAACACAGCCGGCGCCGTGGCTCACTAGGCTAATCCTCCGCCTTGCGGCGCCGGCACACCGGGTTCTAGTCCCGGTCGGGGCGCCGGATTCTGTCCCGGTTGCCCCTCTTCCAGGCCAGCCCTCTGCTGTGGCCAGGGAGTGCAGTGGAGGATGGCCCAGGTACTTGGGCCCTGCACCCCATGGGAGACCAGGAAAAGCACCTGGCTCCTGGCTCCTGCCATCGGATCAGCGCGGTGCACCGGCCGCAGCGCGCCGGCCGCGGCGGCCATTGGAGGGTGAACCAACGGCAAAGGAAGACCTTTCTCTCTCTCTCTCTCTCTCTCTCTCACTGTCCACTCTGCCTGTAAAAAAAAAAAAATAAAAAAAAATAAAAAAAAATGCCAGTTAACATGCTCACACCTTACATCAGAGGACCTTGGTGGTAGCTTTGGGATCCGCAAGGAGGGAAGGCCTACACTTCCGGGAATGGAGAGGCCTACTTCCGGGGAAGAAAGTCCTTGTCAAGGTCCCTGCGGGTGCCTAAAGGTCAACCAATGAGGATCAGACCTGCCTCAACCTTTAACCCCCATGCCTTGAATCTATAAAAGGAGCTCTCCCAATCTCTGACGCGTGACTTCCCCGGTCCCCACTCTGTTGCTCTGTTGGGACCGGAGAACCTCACCCGGGAGCAGAACCCCAATAAAAGCCTGTGAATTAATTGATTCATCTGCCTGGGAAGATTTGTTGCGCGCTGGACACCTTACACTTGGTTCAACCCATGGCTCCAGCTTTCTAATGCTGCAGACCCTAGAAGGCAGTGGTGATGGTTCAAGTAATTGGTTTCTGCCACTCCTGTGTGAGTTTTTGCTTTGTAGTTTTGGCCTGACCCAATCCTGGTAGTTGTGGGCACTGGGGTAGTAAATAAATTGGATGAGAGCATTCCCCTACCCTTTATCTCTCTCTCTCTCCCTCCCTCCCCTCCCTCCTTCTCAAATTAAAAAAAGAATCTTCCAGAAAGAGAAATATTGGTACTGGCTGGTATCCCATATGGGAGCATCAGTTTGAGTCCTGGCCACTCCATTTCCAATCCAGCTCTCTGCTAATGTGCCTGGAAAAGTAGCGAAAGATGGCCCAAGCACTGGTCCCAGCTACCTCACATGGGATACAAGGATGAAGTTCCTGAATCATTGCTTTGGCTTGGCCCGGGCCCCACCATTGTAGTCACTTGGGAAATGAACCTGCAAATGAAAGATCTCTTTCTCTCCCTGTCTTTCCCTATCTGTCACCCAGCCTTTCAAATAAATATCTTTAAAAAAGAAGGAAAGAAAGAAAGGAAGGAAGGTAGGAAGAAAGGAAGGGGAAAGAGAACAAGAAATAGAATTGTTAACTTCAATCTGATAGACACAACTTTCATAAAATGAAATGGTAGCAAGGGAGAGTAAAATATATTAACGATTACTATGGAGAAGAAAAACTCAGAGGGTCACAGAGGACAGAGATGGTGCTTCAAAGCACTAAAGAGATGATGACTGGGCATGAAACTATCCACATGGATAGGACAAGGGAATTGGACTCAGATGGAGTCCAGAAGGCAGCCATGGCAAGGACTGAGGTGCAGCAGCAGGAACAGGGGGAAGGCAAAAGTGAATAATATAATAAAAACCGGTGTCCAAATGCATGGTGTAATGGATTCTGCTGGAAGAGAAGAGTCCAGGGAGACAAAGTAAAATCAGATTCAGTGATGAAGTAAGAAAGAGAAGCAACTATGACAGATTCCCAAATAGAAGTAGATTTAAATGAAATTCCTAAACACTTACTGAAGGACTCATACAATTCTGAAAAAATGTAAGGCATAAATATTTAGTTGGGAAAAAGCAAGACCTTGGAAGTAGAACGGAATTTCTAAGCCTGAAAAAAAACCTCCAAAAATGAGTTCATCATTTACAAAAAAAAAGTTGTGTTCCTTGTTTTCACTCAATAATTGTTTTCTTTGTTTTCATTTTTAAACTGAAAGATATTTTCCCACAGCAACAAGGTAATAACCAGTGCCTGATGTCCAAAAGAGTCCCACAGAATTCTGCTGAAATATTAAGACTCCTAAACCTTCAGAAAAACTCCTCTAGTGTCAGCCTAAATTCTGAGACCAGGGAGGGAGGAGTTAAAGTGCAAGAGAAGAAAGGAAGAGAAACAGGAGAAGGAAGAAAGGGGGGATGAGAGAAAGAAGAGGATAAGGTTTTAAAACTCCAGCTCCAGGCCTGGTGTCTACTGTTCAACTCCTTGTCACCTCTAAGGCATCTACAACTGATGTCCTTTAACCTTCCAACAGAGAGATATTTGGAGTTTGAAAAAGTGAACAAGGCTATCTCATAGCAACAATATTCTAGGAACGTTCTATTTTAAATTTTTTTTCTTTATTTATTTGAAAGCAGAATGAGAGAAAGAGAGAGTGATATCTCCCATCTGCTCCTTCACTCCCCAGATGTCCACAAAACCAGGAGCTGGGAACTCAATTCAGGGGAGTGGTAGGGATCCAACTACTCAAGACATCACTATGGCCTCCCAGGGCTTCATTATCAGGAAGTCTGTGCCAGGAGTGGGAAGCAGGAATCAAACCTAGGCATACAGACATCTAAGCCACGAAGCCAAATGCCTACCCATAGAACAATTCTCTTAACCATTTTTTAAGATTTCTTTATTAATTTGAAAGTCAGAGTTACAGAGAGAGAGAGACAGAGAGAGAGAGAGTGAGAGAGACAGAATCTTCCATCTGCTGGCTTACTCCCCAAATGGCTACAACAGCCAGGGCTGGTCCAGGCTGAAGCCACGAGCCAGGAGCTTCATCTGGGTCTACCATGTGGGTGCAGGGATCCAAATACTTGGCCCATCTTCTGCTGCTTTCCCAGGCACATTAGCAGGGAGCTAGATCGTAAGTGGAGCAGCCAGGATTCGAATCAAAGGCCATACGGCCTTTACCCTCCACACCACAGCACTGGTGTCTCTTAATCATTCTTAATTATCACAATCTCATCCCTGTCTTTGTTTCTTTAAGGATCCAGTGTGTTGACTTGGGACGTCAGAGAGTGTGGTTGAATAGTTGTTTCTAAACTGGATGTTAATGAGAGACGCTAATATCTACCTAGAAAAAGGCAAAATCTTCAATTATACATACAGTAGTGATGTTATAAAGTACCGATGAAATACAGAAAGATACTAAATCTTTCAACATAGAGAAGTACTCTACAAAGTAAAGCATTTCAAAATACTGAATCAATGGATGAAAATGATGTGACTACTCAGAGATTTATAAAGGATGTAACAGTTTAGATAAATGACAGATATTTAGAAAAAAATGCACAGAGTTAACTTGGAAATTAAGCTATGGAAGAGAAGTGAGTCAGGCATTTGAAAAGATATAAAAAGAAAACTGGTCAGAATTAAATATGACATTTGCATAAGCAAGAAAACAAAATTAGTCAAGCTATGAAGAAAGATAAGAATTACTCTTAGAGGGAGAAAATGAAGAGTATATAAAACTCCCACTGATTAGATAATTTGAAGGGCAGTGTTTAACATCTAAAGTAAAAAGAACAAAAGAGGACCAAATCAGGAGAAAACCTTCAAAAGCACACAGAAATGTTTAAATTGTAAAGGAATGTATTACACTGGCAAGATACATAAAGAGATTTGTGAGATCAGAAGAGATTTCTTAAATAGTAATTTCCCATTTAAAGGTCTTCTTGTTGATATTTCAGGGGAAAAAAAATCTCCAAAGGACAATGAATGATCATATGGTGCACTTTAATTGAAAGGTGTGTGTGTGTGTGTATTGCCTCCACCAAAGTGATATGCTTCTAAACTGCACAAAAAAAGAGCTACAAATGAATTATTTGTTTAGTAATATTGCTTATTCTTAGCTTTCCAGAAATTTTTATTCACCTTATTTCCTAAGAAGCTTAGCAATCTACTCATTTATCATCAACACATAATTGAATATTATATCACATATAATGGCTAGATGCCCCACTCAGAAAACAAAGCTGAGAATACAGAGTTGACAAACTTGCATTCAAGCCCCAGCTCTGTCACTTGGGAATAACTCTGAGCAAAAGTCATAGAACCTCAACTCCTCCATCTCTTTATAAAATAAAGCCCATGAATGAAAAGGAATTGTGTAACCTCGAAAGTTCCTTGCAGGTATGGTTATTATTCTCCACAAAATCATGATCTACTTAATCTGCATACATCTTATAAGTTACATTGCAATCTGGTCTTCAGGATGGTTTTATAGCATGTAATCTTTAACCAAAATTTACTGAAAACCTAAAAGGATCCAAAATTTACCAATATATAACAGGTTACAGTAAAGAGAAGAAATGAATTATGGCTTCAAAGGCAGAATTTCTGCCATAATCATATGGGAAAAAATATTTGGACATTAAGTGGGCATTTGGTGTAATGGTTACAATATTATCTGGGCTGCCCAAATCTCATTCTGGAATGCCTGGGACCAAGCCCTGAATCTGCTCCTGATTTTAATTTCCTGTGAATGTGCACCCCGTGAGGCTGCAGGTGATGACTCAAAGTACTTGGGTCCCTGCCATCTACATGGGAGACCCCGATAGAGTTCTAGGGTCTTAGCTTCAGCCAGGCCCAGCCCTGGCTATTGTTGGCATTTAGGGAGTAAACCAGCAGATGGGAGATCTATTTATGTCTCTTTGCCTCTCAAATAAATAAAACAAATAATTTTAAAGAAAAATAGTTGGAAGGCTGGCGCCACGGCTCACTGGGCTAATCCTCCACCTGCGGCGCCGGCACCCTGGGTTCTAGTCCCAGTTGGGGCACCGGATTCTGTCCCAGTTGGTCCTCTTCCAGTCCAGCTCTCTGCTGTGGCCTGGGAAGGCAGTGAAGGATGGCCCAGGTCCTTGGGCCCCTGAACCCACATGGGAGACCAGGAGGAGTCACCTGGCTCCTGGCTTCCTATCGTCACAACGCGCCGGCCGTGGCGGCCACTTGTGGGGTGAACCAACGGAAAAAGGAAGACCTTTCTCTCTGTCTCTCTCTCACTGTCTAACTCTGCCTGTCAAAAATAAATTAAAAAAAAGAAAAATAGTTGGATATTATATTAATTATCGGCAGTTATATTAATAAAATACAATGTTGACAACTCAAAATTCACAAACATGCAGCTCCCTGCTAATGCGCCTGGGAAAGCAGTGGGATATGACTCAAGTATTTGTGTCCCTGCAACCATAAGGGAGACCTGGAGGCAGTTCCAGGATCCTCACTTTGGCCGGGACCAGCCCTGGGTGTTGACGCCATTGGGAAGTGAACCAGCAAATGGAAGATCTCTCTCTCCGTGCCTCTTTCTCTCTCTCTCTCTCTCTCTCTCTCTCTCTCTCATTAGAGAGACTAGCCTAATGGATAAAAACCAATAACCAACTCCTGTTGTCTACAAGAAACTCATTTCATAGGTAAAGATACACATAGGCTGAAAGCAAAGGGTTGGAAGAAGATATACTACACAAACAGAAATCAAACACAAGCAGAAGTAGCTATAATCATATCAACTATGGAAGACTTTAAATAAAAAAACTGTAAAAAGAGTGGCCACTGGGGCCAGCACTGTGGCGCAGCGGGTTAAAGCCCTGGTCTGAAGCACCAGCATCCCATATGGACGCCGGTTCGAGACCCGGCTGCTCCACTTCCGATCCAGCTCTCTGCCATGGCCTGGGAAAGCAGTAGAAGAAGGCACAAACCCTTGGGCCCCTGCACCCACATGGGAGACCTGGAAGAAGCTCCTGGCTCCTGGTTTTGGATCTATGCAGCTCCAGCTGTTGTGACCAACTAGGGAGTGAACCAGCGGATGGAAGACCTCTCTCTCTGTCTCTGTCTCTACCTCTCTGTAACTCTTTCAAATAAATAAAATAAATCTTTAAAAAAAAAGCTATAAGTATTCTTAAAACTTTACACTCATGTTATCAATTACAGGGCCAGCATGGTGGTGTAGCAAGTTAAGCCAATGCCTGCAATGCTGGCATCCCATATAAGCGCTGGTTCGAGTCCTGGCTGCTGTATTTCCAATCTAGGTCCCTGCTAATGTGCCTGGGAAAATAGTGGAGGATGGTACAAGTGCTTAGGGCCCTGCACCCATGTGGGAGACCTGGAAGAAGCTCCTGGCTCCTGGCTTTGGCCTGGCCCAGCCCCGGTCATTGTGACTATTTGGGCAGTGAACAAGCATATTGAAGATGTCTTCATCTGTTTCTTCTCTCTCTCTCTAACCCTGACTGTTAAATAAATAAATAAAAAAAATAAAAATATTATCAACTACAAATCCAATTTTACTCTTTTAAATGTAGTCTTCAGTACTTGGAAGTCATCTCAAAGATTGCTAATTAAACTTTTTGTTGTATGCTGTTAATAGTTCCTTTTGTGGTTCCTAGCCTGTCACTTAAAAGAGACATTCAAGTAGGTGAAGAGATATTTCAGTAGTTCTTAACAGATAAAAGGAGAAGAGGAGAAAATTTTTGTTTTCCCCATCTTTTGTGGAAAATTACAGACTGACAGAAAACGCCAGGAAAGAAATTGATTCCCTCCACGGGTATAACACTGGACAGAACAACATGAATAAAAATAGTACACTGGGCCGATGCTGTGGTGTAGCCAGTAAAGCCACCACCTGCAGTACCAGCATCCCATATGGGTACCGGTTCAAGTCCTGGCTTCTCCTCTTCCGATCCAGCTCTCTGCTGTGGCCTGGGAAAGCAGTGGAAGATGGCCCAAGTTCTTGGGCCCCTGCACCCACGTGGGAGACCAGCAAGAAGCTCCTGGCTCCTGGCTTCAGATCGGCACAGCTCTGGCCGTTGTGGCCATCTGGGGAGTGAACCAGTGGATGGACGACCTCTCTGTCTGTCTCTATCTCTCTCCGTAACTCTGTATTTCAAATAAATAGAATAAATTTAAAAAAAAAAATTTGTTTAGGTGGACCTCCATGTCTTGTCTAACAAATCCTTAATAGTTGGACATTTAGGTAGTCTCCAATTTTTTGCGACATCATTCCTTGTATGTAAATTTCTGTATGTGTCTTTATTAACATTCCTGGGAAGCTGTCTCAGAGGTCTGAAGAGAAAAAGATGACATGAGAATCCTGTGCCAGTCTTTATCTAGAAGTATCTCAAAAGAGTGACTTGGGTCAAGCGTTTGGTGCAGTGGTTAAAGATGCTGTTCAGGACACCTGCATCCCATAGTGGAATGCCCGGGTTAAAATCCTGACTCTGGCTTCCAACCCCAGCATTTTGATAATGGGCACCCTGGGATACAGCACTCTTGATGGCTCAGGTAGTTGGGTCGCTACCACCCAAGTGGGAGTCCTGGATTGAGTTCCAGGCTTTAGCCTAGTCCCATTCTGGCTATTGGAGGTATCTAGGGAGTGAACCACTGTATGGGAGATATCTTGTCTGTGTGTCTGCCTATGTCTCTCTGTCTCTCAAATAAGTAATAAATAAACACAATTTTAAAAAAGAATAATAGGCTGGCATTGTGGTGTAGCCAGCTAAACCACTACCTGCGACATTAGCATCCCACATGAACTGGAGGCTCCACTTCTGACCCAGCTCCCTGCTAATGTGCCCGAAAAGACAGTAGAAGATAACCTGAGTCCTGGGGCCCCTGTTACCCACATGGGAGACCCAGATGAAGTTCTTGGCTCTTGGTTTTGGTCTGGCCCAGCCTTGGCTGTTGTGGCCATTTGGGGAGTGAACCAGCAGATAGAAGATCCTTCTCAATCTCTGTCTCTCTGTCTCTGTCTCTCTCCCTCTCTCTGTAACTCTGCCTTTCAAATCAACAAATATTTTTTTAAAAAATAAGACTTTGATCAAATACTGTCTAGACTATTTTGACCACCTTGGAATAAAAGGCTCAGAATGTAGCATTAGCTCATCTGTAAAAAATACTGGCATCTGGAGTAGGCCTAAAAGAAATAGTGAATATCCAGAGAGTGTTCTTCTCCTAGCACTCCCAGATCGAATATCCCTGTCTAGAAACTCAGTCTGTTTTAAAATGTAAAGGAAGGGTGTGCATTGCGGCACAGTGGGTGAAGCCCCTACTTGGGATACCTGCATTTCATATCAGAGAGCCTGGTTTGATTCCTGGCCACCCCGTGCTTCTGATCCAGCTTCTTGCTAATGCGCATCCTGAAAGCATACAATAATCCAAGTACTTGGGTTCCTGCCACCCACATGGAAAATCTAGATGGAGTTCCAGGTTCCTGGCTTTGCCCTGGTCCAGCCCCAGCTATTGGGAGCATTTGGGGAATGAACCAGTGGCTGGAAGATCTCACTCTCTCTCTCTCTCTCCCTGTTACTCTACCTTCCAAGTTAAAAAGTGAATCTTAAAAAAATACATATAAAGGATAAAACATAAGACTGGGAGACTTGTACAAAATCTTAGATACTTTAGAAAATTTTGGTCTAACTTCTGATAAAAATTCATCTCTATCATGTTATGAAACACGCATCAGTATCAAAGCTCAGGGTTGGCACTGTGGCATAGCAGGTAAAGCCTCCCATACGGATGTCGGTTTGAGTCCTGGCAGCTCCACTTCTGATCCAGCTCTCTGCTATGGCCTGGGAAAGCAGTAGAAGATGGCCCAAGTCCTTGGGCCCCTGCACCCATGTGGGAGACCTGGAAGAAACTCCTGGTTTCTGGCTTTGGATCGGCAGAGCTCCAGCCATTGTGGCCAACTGGGGAGTGAACTAGCGAATGCAAGACTTCTCTCTCTCTCTCTGCCTCTCCTTCTCTCTCTGTATAACTCTGATTTTCAGATAAATAAACAAATCTTTAAAAAAAATCCAAGCTCCTTTTGATTTCCACTATATTGTACAGGCGATATTTTTATACTGCTGAATAATTGCTTGGATGCAGGTGTGTTTACTTTAACATTAGACAGACCTACTTCCTTTCTGCCCTTCAAATACCCATCACTTTTGTTTTCTAAAACATATATTTTGGTTGGCAGCAGCAAGTAAAACCGCAGCCTCCATTTGCATTTCTCTAACCTCTCAGTACAATCGCATAGACACTTGTTTGTGAACACAATATTGTAAGATATCTGAATTTTTGGTTGGAATCCAGTTCATCTGTTACAATTTAGTGATGCTCCACGCTTTCACTTCCATCTCTTGGACCCTAAAATGACTTCATGTCTTGGCAGAGCTTCAGAGTTTCAACATCCACAGGCAGATCCACACTTTCTTATTCACCCTACCATGCTGGGCTGTTACCAGCAATTCCTGGGGCATAAAAAACATTCAAACTGGCAAACTCCAGAAAAAGCAGGCTCTTTTTTTCCAGACATATTTTGCTTCATTGTGATAAAAGGCCAACCTGTTCCCCTGTTTAAAATATGCTGTGGAGTTATTTTAGCTTCTCAACTTTTCCATTCTGAGAATTCATATTGAGAAAAAGGCAAAAGAAGCAGAATCCTATTAATTTTCAGTTTAGGAATTGTAGGGGTTCTGAAGTCCACAACACTGGTTCAGATCCACAACCCCCATCTAGATAAATGCTTAGGAAGCCAAGAGTCAAGTTGACACCTCCTTCCTCCTCAACAATCAACTTGGCAGAAGACAGGATTCTTCTTGGCACCAACCAAACAGCCTCAAAAAAAAGGACCTACTGATACCAGCATTCATTAGTCCAGCCAGGCACAAAGCCAGCTTGAAGTCTCATCACCTTGTGATGAGCCTTTCCAGGCACCAATCTTCCATGGAAATTGGTATTTCCAATTAGTTTGTGGTTGCCAAAACCTTTAACATGAATAAGCAGCCAAGGAGCTGAACATTTGAGGAAAGCTTTAAACATAAAAGACAGAGACCAAAGTTAATAACGAATGCAAGGTACCAGGATCAGAGTTAGATAAGCAAACAGAAAGACATAGATTCAGAAGATACAAGGAAACTTTAATAATAGCTCCTATCAGCCTTAGAGACAGGAACCAAAGTGATATATGCATGATCCAAGAGTAGGAAGCCAGACAAATAGAAAACAAGACACAGTTCTTAGAAGTTGAAATTGAGCAAGTAACTCCAGTAAAAGAGTTGGAAGACAGAATTGAGAAAATATTTTAGAAAAGAAGACAAAATGACAACGAGATGGAAGACGTAACAGAAAATGAAATGGACGGAAGTACAAAAAGCAAAAGCAAAGACATGCCATAGCAAAGCATATCATCATGAAATTTCAGAAGATCAGATCCAAAGAGTAATGAAGATCATTCAATCAGCAGACTGAGTAAAGCAGATGCCCCTCAGTGTGAGCAGGCTTCATCCAATCCAGTAAGGGCCTGCGGAGAGTGAAAAAGCTAAGGAAAGAGGAATTCTCTTTCTCAGACTGACCGCTTGAGCTGAGACTTCTAGAGTCTTCTTAGGCCTTTGTACTGGAACTTTCACCACCAGCACGGCTAGTTCCCAGGCCTTTGGACTTGGACTGGAACTTTTACCATTGGTTTTCCTGGGCTGGAGGTCCTTCCATCTGCACTGGAACTGCACCAAGAGCTTTCCCGGTCTCTACCCTGCAGACAGCAGGTCATGCCTCTACAATTGCATGAGCCAGTTCCTATAATAAATCTCTCTTTCATATGTAATCTATGAGATATGTATCATCTGTTGCTTCTATTTCTCTGTAGAACTCTGATGAATAGACTAACCCTTGAAGTAAGGACCCTCAAAGTTACTCATGCAAGTGCCCTGGAATCAGGGAGCTGGACCTCAATTGTAAACTGGTTCTTCATTTAGTGGGGTCATATTGCTCTTATTTACAACCCTAGGCCATTACTAAACACAGGAGTCATTCTTCTGCTCTATAATATAAAACTCAAGTGAGATAGCAAGTCATTCAATTTATCTTTCCCAGAGAGCTGGGAAAACACAATTTTATGTGCGCAGAAAGGAGGATTCAAAAGTTTACCAAAGTCCTAGGAACTTAAATTGTAGGCAGGGATAATATTGCTGTTCATCACTGTCTCCTTATTTTCTATTTAAAGAGTTTTATCTTCCTAGTAGAGGGGGCTGCTTTAATAGAGTGTCAAGGGAAATGTCTAGTGAATGTATTGATCGAATGTATGATGATAAATGTGGACAACTTATCTTCTAATCTTCCTCCAGGTTTGTCTAGCTGAGAGTAAAAAAAAATATTTTTAACATGGCCAAGAAAGTCTTTATTCTTTGCTTTGGGAGTCAGGTATCATAAATGTACCTAAATGACTTTTTCTTTCCAAGGAAGAGTAAGAATTTTTAGATTGATGTGAGGTGGCAGGTATTTCTATATATGCTGTTTTGTGCCTGAATGCAAAGTTTGATCACTTCAGTTAGGAATAATTAAGTTATTCCAGGATCATATCTGAGGAAGGAAACAAATAAATATAGATATACATATACATACAAGGGTATTTCAAAAATGTTTATGGGGAAATAAAGTGATGAATTTATTTTGGTACAAAAAAATCTGAAATCTATTCATGTAAGAGGTCTTCAAAAACTTCACAAAAATATTTATTGTAAAAAAAGTATGGATTTCAAAAAAAAGGTTTTTGATTGTTTTTCACTTGAGGGACAAAGAGAATTGGACAGATGGAGAGCTCCCACTTGTTGGTTCACTCCCCAAATGTGCACAAAGGCCAGGACTGCACTGAGCAGAAGCTGGGAGCCAGGGACTCAATCTCTCATGTGGGTGGCAGGTATCCAACTCTTGAGCCATCACCAGCTGCCACCCAGGGTGTGCATTAGCTGGAAGCTGAATTAAAAGCACAGAAGAAACTCAAACTCAGACACTCTGATATGGGCTATGAGCCTCCCAAGTAGCACCTCAACCACTAGGCCAAATGCCAGCTGATTTCAAAAAATTTTATTTAATTCTGTTTCCATGAATTTTTTGAAGTATTCTTACTACAGAAGAAGATGGTCATACTGTCTCAAGGGGTTTCAAAAATGCAAGAACTCTCATTACCAAGGATAAGAAAAGGTTTCTTGGCCGGCGCCATGGCTCAATAGGCTGATCCTCCGCCTGCAGTGCCGGCACCACGGGTTCTGGTCCCAGTCGGGGCGCCGGATTCTGTCCCGGTTGCCCCTCTTCCAGGCCAGCTCTCTGCTATGGCCCGGGAGTGCAGTGGAGGATGGCCCAGGTCCTTGGGCCCTGCAGCCTCATGGGAGACCAGGAGAAGCACCTGGCTCCTGGCTTCAGATCGGCGTGGTGCGCCAGCCGTGGCGGCCATTGGAGGGTGAACCAACGGAAAAAGAAAGACCTTTCTCTCTCTCTCTCTCACTGTCCACTCTGCCTGTCAAAACAAACAAACAAACAAACAAACAAAAAAGAAAAGGTTTCTCTGGGGTGAGTGTTGTGGCATGGATTCTGATTCCCATATCTCATATCCAAGTTCCTGGAATCAAGTCCTGGCTCTTCTGCCTCTGATCTAGCTTCCTGCTAATGCACCTCACTGAAGCAGAAAATGGCCCAAGTGCTTGGTTCTATGCCATCCAAGTGGGGGACCCACATAGAGTTCCTTGTTCTTGACTTCAACCTGGCTCAGCCCCAACTATTGCAGGCACTTGGGAAGGAAATCAGTGAATAGAAGATTCTCTCTCTCTCTCTCTCTCTCTCTCTCTCTCCCTTTCAAATAAATAAATAAATAAATAAACCTTTTTAAAAAAAGAAAAAGAAAAAGAGGTGATGTAGCTGGCATTATGGTGCAGTGAGTTAAGACACCACCTGTGACATCAGTATCCCATATGAGAACTGGTTCAAATCCCAGCTCTGATACTTCCAATCCAACTCTCTACTAATGTGTCTAGGAAAGCAGGAAGGTGGCCCCAGTACTTGGACCCCCCCTACCACCCACGTGGGAGACCTGGATCAAGTTCCAGGCTCCTGGCTTCAGCCTGCCCCATCCCCAGCTGTTGTGGACATTTGAGAAGTGAACCAGTAGATAGAAGATCTCTCTCTCTCTCTCTCTCTCTCTCTCTCTCTCTCTGTAACTCCGCCTTTCAAACAAAATAAATAAAATCTTTGGAAAAAAAGAAAAAGGAAAAGAAAAGGTTTCTAAGGTACTCAAACACTGTACACAAGAGAGAAACAACCTGGATGGATAGAAGAAATGAGGTTCATTTGACGATGTAAATGAACTTAATTTTCAGGTTCCCTTCTGCAAAATCAAATGTTTCTGAACAGAGCTGTACAGAACATGGCATTCTTGTCAATGTGCGTTTCCTCCCTTTTGCTTACTTAAGACAAATGCAATACTGGGAAGGTTTTTTCCTCTGATGATCTAACGAGAAGTGTTCTTCTGTCACATCCAGAGTGACTGATAATGCTCAGGCCTATCCATTACTCCATTCAAATAACAGGGTTTGCTTGCTTTTAAGGTCACTTGGGCTATAATGTTGTTATTGTCATTGCTGCTGCTCTGTAGTCTCATTTTCACAGAGAATTGACAGAGAAAGACAAGGGTATTGGGCAGCATTTGTTCATAGGCATAATACCCCCTGTCACCCATTCCCTGCAATCTCCTTGCTAATGTTGGATATGGGACAGGGTGACAGTAGAGCAAGAAGCTTGGGTTTCACTATGGATTTAACAACAACAGAAACATAACAGAATTTCTTTCTTCCTCTCTCTTTCCCTCTCTCTCTCCCTTCCTTCCTTCCTTCCTTCCTTCCTTCCTTCCTTCCTTCCTTCCTTCCTTCTAGATTTATTTACTTGAAAGTCAGAGTTACAGAGAAGGAGAGGCAGAGGCAGAGGCAGAGAGAGAAAGAGATATTTCATCTGCTGGTTTGCTCCCCAAATGGCCACAATGGCCGGAGCTAGGCCATCCAAAGCCAGGAACCAGGAGCTTCATCTGGGTTTCCCACGTGGGTGCAGGAGCCCAGGGACTTGGGCCATCTTCTGCTGCTTTCCCAGGTGCATTATCAGGGAGCTGGATCAGAAACAGAGCAGCTGGGACTGGAATCAGCACCCATATGGGATGCTGGTACTGCAGGCGGAGACTTTTACCTGCTAAGCCACAGTGCCGGCTCCAACACAATTATTTTTCAATTTAGTCAAAAACTATGGCAGAAAAACTTAAAGAATTTTTGCATCTCAAGAATGCTTGTGGAACTTGAAATAAAAAAATCATAGATTATATTAGGCAGAACAGTAGGAAAAGGCTTTTAGGCTCGAATTTAACTAATTCTCTGATAATGTCAAATTCCATTACATAGTAAACCACATCATGAAAACTGTAATAAAAAACATTCAAATTTGAAAATGAAGAATAATTTCTCTGTAGTTGATAAAGGTTAATCTGTATTTCCTTCCTTCACTTTTATCTGCAGACACATGGTGCCAAACTTTGCTTTCTGTCTCTGATAACTTCCTGTTACAGGCTTGTCGTCAATTTCCAAAAATATTCAGGTTTTCCTTTGTAGTCTCAGTTTCATAGAGAATTTGTAGAAAAGGAGAAATCTGGGGTTAGCACTGTGGTGCGGCAAGTTAAAGCCCTGGCCTGCAGTGCCTGCATCCCATACGGGTGCCGGTTTGAGTCCTGGCTGCTCCACTTCTGATCCAGCATCTTTTTAATGCACCTGGGAAAGCAGCAGAGGGTGGCCCAAGTGCTTGGGTCCCTGCACCCATGTGAGAGACCTGAAAGAATCTCCTGGCTCCTGGCTCCTGGCTTCAGATCGGCTCAAATTTAGTCCTTTGGGGGAGGGAACTAGCACGTGGAAGACCTCTCTGTATGTGTCTCTACCTCTCCCTGTAACTCTTTCAAATAAATAAAATAAAATAAAAACCTTCTGGGGCTGGTGCTGTGGTGTAGCAGGTAAAGTCACCTGCAGTGCCAGCATCCCATATGGACCGGTTCAAGTCCCCACTGCTCCACTTCCGATCCAGCTCTCTGCTATGGCCTGGGAAAGCAGTAGAAGAAGGCCCAGGTCCTTGGGCCCCTGCACTCACATGGGAGACCCGGAGGAAGCACCTGTCTCCTGCCTTGGATCAGCTCAGCTCTGGGCATTGCGGCCATCCGGGGAGTGAATCAGCAGATGGAAGACCTCTCTCCCTGCCTCTGCCTCTCTGTAACTCTGCCTTTCAAATAAATAAATAAAACTTAAAAAAAAAAAAGAAAAGAAAAGAAAAAGAAAGCCAGTGTATAGCTCTCATTCACCAAAAAACCCTCAAACTTTTCATTAAACATTCAGGAAATTCTAGATTGTACTGTAATAAACATCTCCAGTGGGCCCTTGATATCTACAGGGGATTTGTTTCTGGAACCTTGTGGATACCAACATCCATGGACGCTCAAGTCCCTCATATAAAACGACATAGTGTTTGCCTACAACCTATGCACATCCTCTGACAGGCTTTTTTTTTTTCTTTGACAGGTAGAGTTATAGACTGTGTGAGAGAGAAACAGAGAGAAAGGTCTTCCTTCCGTTGGTTCACGCGCCGATCCGAAGCCAGGAGCCAGGTTCTTCCTCCTGGTCTCCCATGCAGGAGACATGGGAGCACTTGGGCCATCCTCCACTGCCCTCCCGGGCCACAGCAGAGAGCTGGACTGGAAGAGGAGCAACCGGGACTAGAACCCGGCACCCACATGGGATGCCGGCGCAGCAGGCAGAGGATTAACCAAGTGAGCCACAGCGCTGGCCCCACCTCTGATAGGCTTTACATCATCTCTAGATTACTTACAATACCTAACTTAAATGCTATGTAAATTTCTGTCTAGTTTAGGGAATAATGACAAGAAAAAAGTTTGTAAGCATTCAGTATAGGCCAAAGTATTTTTCTAAATATTTTCTGTCTGCTGTCGGTTGAGTCTACGGATACAGAACCCACAGGTATGCAGGGCCACTGGGTATCCCTCCCTGGCAATGTCCTGCTGGCTGCTGCCGCTGACCTCAACTCCCTCTGCTCCTCTCTTGGAAGCCTGTACATTTTCTTATAGACCCGAAGCAAAGCATGTTGGTTTAATGTATATAATTAACTTCAGAGCTTCTCCTGAGAAACAATAAGCTTTGGTTTACTAGGTTTTTGTTTTGTAACATTTCAACCCTTCGGTGAAGTTGCAGGCATAGTGCAATGAAGACCTTTATACCTTTCACTTAGATTTTACCAGTCGCTAACATTTTGCCACATTTGCATTCTCTCTCTTTTTCTACTCCTTTCCTGATAAGCAGGTATTGCTGAACCATTTGACAATTTGTTGCAGGCATCCTGACACTTCATCCCCAAGTACTGAAGCATTGTGTCTCCGAAGAGAAAGGATTTTCTTCTATATAACCACACTAAAACTACTTGAGAAATTGGACATGGATTCAGTACTATTATATAAAAATACAAACTATATTCAAATTCCCATAATTGTCCCGATAGTGTCATCTGTGGCATTATTTATATATTTTTGTGTGTTCCAGAATCAAATCAAATGTTTTGTTGCCTTCAGTTTCATCTTTTTACCTCCCTTGAGCTACAATTTCCCAGCCTTTTTTCTTCGCTTGCCTTTCAAATATTGACATTTTGGAAGAATTGAAGCCAGTTGCTTTGCAGAATGCCCCTCCATTTGGATTTGTTTGTGTCCTAATGATCAGATTCAGGTTAAATATTTTGGAGATAAATATTGTGTAAGTATCTCAGTGTATCCCATCCAGGGGTATATTATGTTACAATTGGTGGACAGCAGGTTTGATAATTAAGTTATGGCAGAATTTGCCAAATGTCCACAATGCTGAAAGTGCCATTTCTTCTCTTAATTAGTCACAATTTGAGGCTTTGTTAACACCCTGTTTTCAAATCCATCACTGAAAGTAATTGTAAAGTTGTAGAGGATATATGTGTGTGTGTGTGTATACATATATATATATATAGAGAGAGAGAGAGAGAGAGAGGGAAAGTGAGAGAGAGAGAGAGAGAGAGAATCTACAAAGCAGAATTGGGATAATCAACAGATCTCTGCTAGAACGGAGGAAAAGAACTGATCAGTGTGGATTTGGCCACAGACAAAGCCTGGAGTGGGGTGTGTGTGTGTGTGCACCTGTAATGGAGGTGCTCAGGTAGAGTGACATGCTATTAGCACTTTAAGTAGCACTTTAAGTGGAGGGTTTGGAGAAGCCTAAGGGGCACAACCTAAGAAAAGTAAACTTTTGTACAATGTTGGACAGAACAAGCACACACATGGTTTCCGTCTTTGCAATTTTTCCATTGTATGAGGCAAGAACTGGAGCTTGAAACTAATGGGTACATACAATGCAAACAATGTATTAAAATATTTTTTCTTAAAATGGTGATTGACAGTTTCCCTTCCTTCTTTCTTTTCATTTTCCTCTCATTGTATTTCTGCTTGTGATTTCACTTTACTTTTGTTAGATGAAATGTAGGTATTGTTTATAGGAAACACAATTTGTAATCAATAATGTAAGAGAAGCAAAAGTTTGCCATAGATTTTACAGAGAGTAAAGTGCTTGATTCCATGGGACAAAGTAGAGTAACAGATAACCCAAGCACATCTCTGCCTTTATCTTGAAGAATAACACAATATGTCCTTGTTTGTTTTCTTTGTGTTTCTCTGACTGGTCAGAGGTAATTTTTAACAAAAAACAGAAGTTTATAGCAATGTGTGGGATAAGTTATTAAATAATGTGAGGAGCTGGATTCGTGACACAGCTGATGCAGTTTCTGGCTCCTGGCTTCAGCCCAGACCAGACCTGGGTATTGAAGCCGGTTTGGGGAGTGAACCAGCAGATGGGAGATATCTCTTTCTCTCTCTCTCTTTCTTCCTCCCTACCTTCATGTGGCTCTGCCTTTCAAATAAATAAATAAATCTTTAAAAAAAGATAAGAAGAAATCAAACATTGCAATGAAAACATTCTGCAAAGAAAAGTAATAAGCCTGATGATTATAAAGAATGCTAATGAGCTGTGATAAAAGAACCTGGAAAGCTAAGGTATTCTAATAATAGTACACTAACTGTAATAGAAAGCATAGAAGGAGAATTGTGCAAGAGATTATATTTTGAATGGCAAGAACAGTCTGGCATAGGGAATGGGGAAGCAAGATCAGGAAACAATAGATTCCATGTACTCAAACAAAACATAGGACTCTCAGCAAGGAATTTTTTTTTAAAGATTTATTTATTTATTTGAAAGAGTTACACACACAGAGAGCGAGCGAGGTCTTCCATCCGCTTGTTCACTCCCCAATTGGCCGCAATGGCTGGAGCTGTGCCGATCTGAAGCCAGGAGCCAGGAGCTTCTTCCGGGTCTCTCATGTGGGCTCAGAGGCCCAAGAACTTGGGCCATCCTCTACTACTTTCCCAGGCCAAGGTAGAGAGCTGGATTGGAAGTGGAGCTGTCGGGACTCAAACTGGTGTCCAAATGGGATGCTGGCACTGCAGGCAGCGGCCACACCCACTATGTCACAGCACTGCCCTCCCCCTTTTTAACCTTGCAGAATTATACTAAGACATATTTTTTGTTGTTATTGTCTTCATATTTCCCTAATTTATTCAATGATTGAACTCAAAGCAGGGAGAGCAATGTTTTACTATGATGTCAGTGTTTAGGGAAAAAGAGGCAGGAATTTGAAAGGTAAGCTTTTTTTTTTTTTTTTCTGCAAGCAGTGTCACTGCTGCTACTATTGTGCTCCCAGGATATGATGGTTAATTATGAAAATAGAAATAGTAATGGACACAATCTGTGTAAGAACAGGAGGGCTATAGCACATGCATAATGAAGATTACAAGACCAAGCAACAAAGTTCAGGGCACCATAAAAAGTAACTTCTAAGCTGCAACATAGCCAAAATCTACAGTTAAGAACCCAGAATTGGGCCGGCACCGTGGCTCAATAGGCTAATCCTCCACCTTGCGGCGCCGGCACACTGGGTTCTAGTCCCGGTTGGGGCGCCGGATTCTGTCCCGGTTGCCCCTCTTCCAGGCCAGCTCTCTGCTGTGGCCAGGGAGTGCATTGGAGGATGGCCCAGGTGCTTGGGCCCTGCACCCCATGGGAGACCAGGAAAAGCACCTGGCTCCTGGCTCCTGCCATCGGATCAGCGTGGTGCGCCGGCTGCAGCGGCGGCCATTGGAGGGTGAACCAACGCCAAAGGAAGACCTTTCTCTCTCTGTCTCTCTCTCTCACTGTCCACTCTGCCTGTCAAAAAAAAAAAAAAAAAAAAAAACCAGAATTGTCTCATGAATGAATAACGAAATGGCCATTTTATTAGCTTTATTTAAAATTATCTTCAAGTTGAACAATCTTTTTAAAACTTGCCCCTTCCTTCTTTTAACACTAGTGTAATTTGCTGGAGCAATGGTTTCTTGTCTCTTCTCAGCTACAGTGGCTAATCTGATTTTGGTGTTTCAGTAATTATGTCAATTAATGTGTACTGAGAGTAATTTTATTTGTTGAAATGGATACCAGGTGAATATGTAATTAGTAGATGTCTGTCTCTTTAAGACTCTGTGTTCAGTTTTCCAAGGGTAGCTACAGTGTGGAAGGGAAGAATTTTAAATACAATTTCTGGGTAGTGGCTAAACTGGAATCTAGTTTATTTCTTAACAATTAAAATTAAATCAGAATTATTTCCACCAACCAAAGACATCTTATAGGGTCATTAACCATTCCAGTTTGCCCAAGAGAATCCTGGTTTTATATTTTTTATTTTTAAACTTGTTTTTTACTTTTAACATTTAAAAAAAATTTATTTTATTTATTTGAAAGGCAGAGTTACAGAGAGAGAGGAGAGAGAGAGAGAGAGAGAGAAATCTTCCACTGCTGGTCACTCCCCAAATGGTCACAACAACCAGCACTGGGCCAGGCTGAAGCCAGGGGTTAGGAGCTTCTTCCGTGTCTCCCACGTGGGTGCAGGACCCTCACACTTGAGCCATCTTCCACTGCTTTCCCGGGATGCATTAACAGGGAGCTGGGATCAGAAGTGGAGTAGCCAGGACTCGATGCTAACATTGCAGGCGGTGGCTTAACCCGTTGCACCGCAATGCTGGCCAACATTTTTCCTCATTGTTTTATTTATTTGCAAGGGAGTGAGAAAGAGAGAGAGATTGATTTTTCCCTTGCTAGTTCGTACTCCAAATGCATTCAACAGCCATAACTGGGCAAGGATGCAGCTGAAAGCTGGTTATGCAACCCAGGGCTACTGTTGGGGTAGCAGGGACCCAAATACTTGGGCCTCCAGTATCTGCTGCCTTGGTATGCAATAGCAGGAAGCTGGAATCGAGAATAGAGCTGGGACTTGAAACTAAGCACTCTGATATAGGATGGGGGCCCAAGCTGCATTTTAACTGCTGCACCAAATGCCCACCCAAAGAATTTATCCTTTATTTAACTGTTTCATGAAACTTCTCGATAATATGCACTCATTCTAGAACCTGGGCAGCACATTTTATTTGGGTAGTTCAAAGAATAAAGTGTGTGTTCTAAATGTAAAAAAAAAAAAACAATCACAGATGAAGATGTTGTTTCCTCTTTTTAGGATCTTTTCAAAGAATAATGACAGTTAAAGTTAAATGAGATTATTGCATATTCATAATTTCACAGAGAAACATTTACTGTGTCCCAAAACTGAGGCATTAAGGAACTCATAAATACTACCAATTCTTTTTCTTTGGACTTTACTCTTTTACCATTTTAAGTATTTTTGATTAACATTATACTTTTATATTTTCATGGAGCACAGTGCAACATTTCAACATCTAAACATGGCACAAACGAATTAAACCAGGCAACCAGCCTTTCCATTTCCTTCGACCAACTCTAAGAACAGGTTACTCGGTAAGACAGGATCCCATTTTAAATACTAAGTCTGATTTCAAGTTTCTTTGCAGGGTTTCAGAAGAAGCTGCTGCACCTGAGGAGGCAGCAGACGTGGGCCCCTGCCACCAAAGTGGGAGGCCCAGAAGGAGTTTCCTGGCTCTTGGCGTCTGCACAGCCCAGCCCCAGCTGGTGAATGGAAGATCTCTGTCTCTCTCTCTGTAATTCATCTTTCCTCCCTCCCTTCCTTTCCCTCCCTCCCTCCCTTCCTCCCTTCCTCTCTCTTTCTTTCTTTTTAACTTCCTTCCTTCCTTCCTTCCTTCCTTCCTTCCTTCCTTCCTTCCCTCCCTCCCTCCCTCCCTCCCTCCCTCCCTCCTTCCTTCCTTCCTTCCTTCCTTCCTTCCTTCCCTCCTTCCTTTCTTTTTAAGATTTATTTATTTATTTATTTGAAAGTCAGAATTACACAGAGATAGAAGGAGAGAGAGAGAGCGAGCGAGCGAGCGAGGTCTTCCAACCACTGCTTCACTCCCCAATTGGCTGCAACAGCCAGAGCTGTGCCAATCAGAAGCCAGGAGCCAGGAGTTTCTTCAAGGTCTCCCACATGGGTGCAGGGGCCCAAGGACTTGGGTCATCTTTTACTGCTTTCCCAGGCCAGAGCAGAGAGCTGGATCTGAAGTGGAGTCTTGAACCAGTGCCCATATGGGATGCCAGCACTGCAGACGGTGGCTTTACAGACTACACCACAGTGCCAGCCCCAATTCTGACTTTCAAATAAAAAAATACATGTTTTCTAAAAAAAAAATCTAAACTCAAGTGCAATAAGCATAGGTCATTAAATGAGTTAGCATCTATTGAGCAATTCCCATTGAGTTCCCAGTCCCCTATTCTCTAGAATTTATCAAGTGACAATGAGAAGAAAGTATATATAATAACAAAATAATAGTGTCTTATAACTAAGCCTTATAGCAGCATTGCAAATGAGGGGAAGAGGAGTGGATGATCTCCTTGTGCACATGTGTTCTTTAAATAACAAAAAGTTGTAAGAAATCTAAACTCCTATCAATAAGATATAAATACATTGTGAAATATTCCAAGGGTGCAATATTAGGCCATGGTGAAAAGCAATGTGCAGGAGTTATTATCAACATCAACAACTCTCACAAATAAAACATGGAATATGAAAAACAAGTTTGAGAAGAATCCACTTAGATGTATATCATTTATATAGATTTTAAAATAAACAGAAGAATATGATGCATTGTTTAGGGATATTTCCATATGTAGTAAAAATATAGATAAGTGCACTGAATGATAAACATGGAATTTAGGATAATGATCTGGTGAGACAGGGAAATGGAGAGAGATGGTATCATCTCACAAGAGCTACAAAGGAGGGTTCAAATACTTTGAAAAATTTTTTAAAAATATTTATTTTACTTATTTGAAAGGCAGAGTGACAGAAATAGAGGGAGAAAGAGATTTTGTATCCACTGATTCATTCACCAAATGGCTGTAATGGCTGGGACTCAGTCAGGCTGAAGCCAGAAGACAGGAACTCAATCCTGGTCTCCCATGTGGTAGTACTTGGTCTATTTTCTGCTGCTTCCCAGGTACATGAACAGGGAATTGGATCAGAAGTGGAGCAGCAGGGACTCGAACTGGCACTCCAATATGGGATGCCAGTGTTGCAGGTGGCTTAAACTGCTGGGCCATGGTGCCAGCCCCAGTGTTTTATTTCTTAAGTTATCAGAAGAGTATATGGTTGTTCACCATATTATTTTGAAATAGTTAACACTACTTTAAAATACACACAAGCACATGAATTAAAGTGCCATAGAAGCATACAAGAGGCTTTTAATTCTCAGTGGAAATAGTAACTAGAGTAAGCTTTCTGGATGAATTGGCCTTAATGGTTAACTTGGTATTAATGGGTGAGCAGAAATTCAGGAAGACCAGATGACAGGAAGTGAGATTCTGGGATGATGGACAAGTACTAGCACATGTGTGGAGGTGTTCGGGAAAACAATTAGCTTAGGATATAGAAATATATACATGTATATGTATATATAAATATATATGAATAAAGATAGCCAATAAGGTAATAGGGACCAGACCGTGAAACACTATGAATGCAGCAGAAATGTAAAATAATTACAGGACTAGATTCTGTAAACAGGAACTTGTAATTAGGTCTGGAATATACATCTTTCCATTCACTTGAAATGCAGAGAGAGAGAGAGAGAGAGAGAGAGAGAGAATCTTCCATCTGTTGTTTTTACTCCCCAGATGTCTACAAAAGCCAGGGCTGGGCCAGTACAAAGTCAGGACCCTAGAGCCCAATTTGGGTCTCCCAAATGGTTGGCAGAGACCCAAGTTCTTGAGCTACCTACCTGCTACCTGCTATGTGAATTAGCATTAAGCTGGGTTGGAAGCAGAGCCAGGACTTGAACCAGGCACTCGGATATGGGATACGAGGTGTCCCAAGCATCATCTGAGCCAAATGCTTACCTCTATTATATTTTTTACATTAATCCAAAAGGTTAATGCTTTCTTCAACCAGGATGTTATCTGATCTGAACCTGATCATTTTAGATTTATACTGCTCTTCAAATAAAAATAGAAATAAAAATCATGATCCATCACAAATCATCCATCAAATCCATTAGAAAAATTGATCCTCTGGTTCATGATCATAATAAATACTAAGATGTCATCTAGATAACTTTAAGAGTCATTTTGTGTTGTTTCTTATGACTATACATCAATTTTCCTTGTTGATCATGTCAAGCAAATCTTCAAATAGAAAATAATGCGGGCCGGCGCCGCGGCTCACTAGGCTAATCCTCCGCCTTGCGGCGCCGGCACACTGGGTTCTAGTCCCGGGTGGGGCGCCGGATTCTGTCCCGGTTGCCCCTCTTCCAGGCCAGCTCTCTGCTGTGGCCAGGGAGTGCAGTGGAGGATGGCCCAAGTGCTTGGGCCCTGCACCCCATGGGAGACCAGGATAAGTACCTGGCTCCTGGCTTCAGATCAGCGTGGTGTGCCGGCCGAAGCGCAACTGGCCGTGGTGGCCATTGGAGGGTGAACCAACGGCAAAGGAAGACCTTTCTCTCTGTCTCTCTCTCTCACTGTCCACTCTGCCTGTCAAAAAAAAAAAAAAAAACAAAAAAAAACTACTTATGAGGGTTAAAGAAGGAATCATAAATGTGTTAGTCTACTGGCTTGTTCATGTGGACACAAGATAGATCCATTAACTAGCTCAATTCTACCCTGTTCTCAGCACAGACACACACACAAAATAATTGAAAGTTATAAATGACTAAAACATAAACCTTAGCTGCCTTGAGTTAAAAATCAATTTTCCTAATAAATTAAATTCAAATAATAGATATCAGTATGTAATATCAAGAATGATGTGGTAATAATTGCCATCTTGGCAGAGTGCAAGGTCCAAGACAGAGGGATATAAAATTTTAGTAATTCAGAAAGTCTGGTACCAAAAGCAGCTTTCACTAGCGGCAGGCTCAGGGTTCAGTTCAGTTGTTGATTGGTCAAGGATGAATGTTCAGGATGTAGTTTGAGTATTAATCACCTATTCAAATAAAAGACAGGAGAACTGGAGAGCTCTCCTGGACTACGTAGTTTATTCCTGAAAACAGAGCTCAGTTTTTCCCTTTATGTATTCCAGAGCCACTTCAGTATTTTCCCTACTACACAAGTAACCTCCTTGGGAAGTATTTTTCTAGCGTCACTCTGTATCAGCTATAATCTTTTGGGCAATAATTTACCTAAGCTTTTGCTGATATGACTTATCAGCTTATTCATGCTGCCCATTCAAGTTTAAGCTTTATCTTTCATTCTAGCCAGCAAGAATTTTGGTTTACTTAGGAGTATTCCATTGTGTATTCACATTGGGTAGTATTGTGTGAGGAAGCCACAGATTATTTATCCATTTTTACTGGCTAGTGTCACTAACATCTGAAAAGAAGCATTATATAGGTACTCATAGACACAGAACTACCGTATACATTTCGTCCTTTTGTTGAATTGTAATATACTTAGAAAGATGCAATCATCCTTATAACAAGGCTTGGTGAATTCTCACAAACAGCACACCAACACCCAGGTCCAGTCACGGAACATGCAATGACCAGCTCCCCAGAGGCTCTACTTGTACCTGCTCCCATTCGTTACCCTCCTTTCAAGGGACAGTGGTTCCCATTATCCTTTCTTATAACAGCATAAATGGGTGCTGCCTGTTTCTCTATTTTGTGTAGGTGGAATCCTACAAGATACACTCTTACAAGTCCCTCTTTTCACACATGGAATATTTGTGAGATTCCTATGTTACTATTTTTGGAAATAGATTGTTCAATCTTACGTTGTAGAGCATATGAATATACTATCAATTATTATCCGTTTTACTGTTGATGAGGATGAATGTTTGGGTCATCTCTAGTTTGGTAGTTGTTATGGATAGTGTTGCTGTGACTGGTTTTATTATGATGACTTGTATACAGCTGATATTGGTATATTCCTAAGAGTAGAACTGCTGGGCCATGGGCTTTTCATATATTTCACTTTAGAGATAATGCCTAACAGTTTTCCAAAGCGGTTGTGCTATACCTGTAGTAGCATTTGACTTCTTGAGGAGCAATCTCAGCATAAATACTTATGAAGAGAACAGGTTTTAGAGTAACTGAAACCAAAGCTGACTTACCACCATACAGCTATGCTACCTTGGAGATGCTGAACTTCAAGCCTCAGTTTATTCAACTGTAAAACAGGTACAAGATAATAAAATCTCTTTCTTATTTATTCAACTGTAAAACAGGTACAAGATAATAAAATCTCTTTTTTATATTTTACTTAGAACAGTGCCTGGTACATGGTAAATATTTAGCTTATTATATGGTAGTCATTAATCACTCATCAGTAATTAAAACAGCCAGAATGGAGAATTAGACACAAAGATTCACAATATAATCCCAAAAAACAATTTTAGTTCTGTGATGGAAGAAAATTATGAAACTGTGACCCAAAAGGCATTACCAATTCCAGTGAGTACTACTCTTGGACCCTGAAAAAAATCATTTAAACATTATCCCAAATGCGTTTGCAAATTACTCTTGCCAGAGGCAACGTTCTTGGATGCAGTGTATTACCATTCATTTTTTTCCTACCAGACATTACTCTTTAAAGACAGGACTGCCAAGGGCTACCCTGGAAAGTTACTAATATAATACCTTTTATTATATTTGCCAATTTCACACCTTCCTCAACCCAATCCCTAAAGTTGTTGAAAAGTGACTGCAATTGCAACATGAGTTCCCAGTTTTCCTGGAATCTTATCAGCACCTAAAACAAATTTCACATCCCTTTAAAAAAAAAAACAAACTAAAAATGATTCCAAGTCCTTGCTTTAAATGACAGAGAATTTCTCTTTATTTTGTAGGATGAGCTTGATAACCTCAGTGTGGACTTTTGCTACTACCAGAACGGCCCCCTAGAAGTTAATACAGGTACATTCTGTACAGAGGCACTGTTTCAGCTAATTGTCCCAGGGGCAACAGGCTCAGTCACCTTAGGTAATTTTGGAAGGTGGCATTGTATTCTTAACACATGGAATCAGATCCCGTGTAGCAGTCACTATTCTCAAGAAAGCAAGCTCACAGCCAACTTGCAGCGATGTCATCTCTGAGAAAGTCAGTGATAGATATGAAAGGGAACTTTTTGAACATTTAATTGAAACTTCTTGATTTACAAGACAAGAAAACCCCTAATTTAGAAGTCTTGCCTCAGGTCAAATGGTGGCTTCCCCAGGCAGAGAGCTTGTCTTCTCATTCACAGTCCAGGGGATGGTCCCCTCTGTTTCTGACACCTTGCACTCCCGCTCCTCAGTGCCTCTTCCATCCCCAGACCCCTCCCTGCCTGGATTTCATAAAGACCCAGATATGGGATCCAGAAAAGGCGAAGCTGAAGGAATGGGACTTACAAACAAGGCAATGACAAACCATTAAAGTACCAGGAAGCAAAAAGATGAAAGAGGCTTGCCCGTTAGAACCTTGGGTCCAAGAGAGAGGACCTTGTCCCTGCGTGTTGCGGTCTACTGTGTTCCCAGCATTTAGAACTGTGCCTGACAAAGCTCTGGTCACTGTTAAATGAAAAAAATAAAAAATCAACCTTGAGTATGTCAGGTTGTGAGAGGCGAAAACAAGCGCCTTTTCTCTCTCCCTTCCTTAAAACATGCGAAATTGGGGGGGGGGGTCACCCTAAAGAGGAGCAATCACGCATCAAGTGTTCCAGCACTGTGCCTGGCCCAACGGCAGGAAATTGATAATCTCTCAGTGTTTCCCCCGTCTTCCACCCCAGGCATGGGCTATGCAACTCGGGGTGACGCGTGTCACGCCGCGGTGTCCACGTGCCTGGATCAAGTAAAGCGAGCCATCTACGAGGCCGGAGACAGGGTCTCCCCGGTCCGTAGAGATCAACTCCAGCCCTTCTCCCCCCTCCCCCGCTCGCCCCGTACTGCTCTTTTCCTCGGGGAAGTCGATCGCTTTTGAGGATCGATTCTGGGCTGCAGTCAGTCCTTTCACAGAACTTTGCGTAAGCATCGGCTACACTGCGGCGGCGGGAGACGGGGACAGCGGTGGGAAGAGCAGGCAAGCCCCCTCTTAGCCCTGCACCCCTCTAAAGTGAAGAAAGTCGGCGCGGGGAGGGGCTGCGGTTTGCGGGTCTAACGGGTGCTCCGGCTGGGGCTGTCCCGGCCCCTCCAGCCCCGCCCCGTCGCCCGCCGGGGTTCAAGTTCGTCCCCCGCCCCACACCCACCTGGCAGCGCAGCCTCGCGCTCCCGAGTCCGCCGCCCCCCGCGCGTCCCCAGGGCCTCGGCTGCAAGGCCAGGGGCTCGGGGTCACCCGGGCGCGAGGTCACTCGGCCACGCACGGTGGAACCACGTGGGAGAAAAGTTTCCAACTCGGCCCGCCCGCCCTTGCCGGGGCGCCCTGGCGGAGTAGAGGCCCGCGCTCGGGCACCCGCTGCCGGGCCCGGCGCCTCCACGCGTTGCACCCCCCACCCCCTTTTGGGGGACGCCCGCCTCGGGCCCCTTGGTCTGGAGTCCCTCCTGCCCTCGCTGAGCAGTTCACGAAGGGCAAACACCCCCGGGGACCGGGGGCAGCTTCTCCAGAGAAGGCAGCCCAGGTGCCCTGGGCGGGACAAGGGTAAACGAGGTCGAGGGCCAAAGGGTCCTGAGGAAAGTGCGGGGGGCGCGCGCGCGCGCGCACAGCGTCCAGGGGCAGTGGCAACCCTCAGGCGGCCCGGGCGTGACTGGCAGGACCCTCTCGCAGCTTGCACAACCTCCCGCGTCAACTCCGCCCGGCAGCGGCCGA
Organism: Oryctolagus cuniculus; assembly: GCF_051225735.1. NCBI lineage: Eukaryota > Metazoa > Chordata > Mammalia > Lagomorpha > Leporidae > Oryctolagus > Oryctolagus cuniculus. The sequence continues at coordinate 15,121,733 of NC_142885.1, read as the reverse complement.
CCCCACGCGGCCGGCCCCCTCCCACCCGCGGCTCCCCTCCGCCCCCAGTGCGCAGGCCCGGCCGCCCCAGCGCGCATGCCCTGGGCTCGCGAGCGCGGCCAGCCCCCAGCCTTTTGCTTTCTACACACTCTACAACTGGGGAGGGGGCGGGGGCGGAGGAGGGAGCCCGGCCGCCCACGTGATCCAGACGGCCGGGGCCGCGGGGGCGGGAGCGCGCGCCGAGCGAGGCGCGGGGAGAGCGGGTGCGCGCGAGCGCGCGCGCGGGGCTGGGCTGAGGCGGCGGCGGCGGCGGCGGCGGCGGTGGGCCGGCCGCGGAGGGGGGAGGAGCGGGAGCTGAGCGAGGCGGGCGGAGGATGGGGCCGTGCCCGGGCTCCCGCTGCAGCCGCCCGGGGACACGCCGTGCACCCTCCGGCTCGGGGCTCTTGCGGCGGCGGCGGCGGCAGCAGCAGCAGCGTTAGCGGCGGCGGCGACAGCGGCGTTCCCGGCAGCGCTTCTCCCTCGGGCTGGGCGACGAGAGGCGGCAGCGGCGGCGTGAGGCGGCGGCGGCGGCGGCGGCACACCGGTGTCTCTCCCGCTGGAGATTTCTTTCTGCTTTCCTCATCGACTGACTGGCTCACCCCCTCCCTTTTCCGAGGAAGGGTGACCTCTTCTCCGGGACTGGAAAACATATTTTTGTGAGCAGGGGGGCGGGTGGCAGCGTCGGGCTTCGCTTCTTCTCTTCTTTCATCTCCCTCTCCTCCCCCCTCGAAGACCGAAAAGCAAACCCCACAACTGCTCCAGCATCCTCCCTGCCTTCCCTCCGCCTCCCCTCGCCTCCACCTCTCGGCAGTTTCGCCCTCTCCGCTGCTAATGATCGCATTATTATGCTTCCCTCTCTCTGGGGGGGTCTCGCCCCTCTCCGCTCTCGCGCCCGAGCCCCGGCCTCCCTTGCATGCATTTCTTGAGAATTTTGGAGCCTGGGAGTGAGTTTGCTCCGAGGCGTGCGTGAGAGGCGGCGGGGGTGTTTTCCTGCGCGAGGGGCGGGTGAAGTTCATTGCCCCCCACTTTGCCGCGCGACCTTTTTTTTTTTTTCCCCCGGACCTGGTTTGGGGGTCGCCAGAGGGGAGGGGGCGCAGGCGCTTTCGGAGGGGGGGCGGGGGGCGCGGCGGAGAATGGCCGCGGGGAGGGCTCCCCGGAGGCTCCCAGTCTCTTGATCAAAGCATTCCGCTATTCTGATTTATTGCCTGCTTGGTGAGTTATTTTTTTTTTCCCTCTAAAGGAGACCTGTGTGTTCAGCCATTACTTTGCTCGCTCCCAGGCATCTCCGACCCTCGGTGCTGTGGGGAGCCCCACACTTGGGCTCCTCGCCTCTCGCCCTCGCTCCCCGTCCCTCCTCCCCTCTCTCCGCCCCTTCCCCCTTTTCTTTCTCCGCTCTTTCTTCCCCTCTCTCCCTTCTTTCGGCCGCCGTCTCCCCCGCGCCCTCCTCGGGGCGGAGGGAAGCCGTGAAGGGGGAGGGAGGGCTTGGTGTCAATTTTGTGTGTGTGTGTGTGCGTGTGTGTGTGTGTGTGTGGCCGCGCGGCCGGAGCCTGTGGCGGGCGGGCGGGCGGCGAGCGAGGAGACCCCGGCGCGGCAGAGCCATGGATGGCCCGACGCGGGGCCATGGACTCCGCAAAAAGCGGCGGTCGCGGTCGCAGCGAGACCGGGAGAGGCGCTCCCGGGGCGGGCTGGGGGCCGGCGCGGCCGGCGGCGGCGGGGCCGGCCGGACCCGGGCGCCCTCGCTCGCCTCGTCGTCGGGCTCCGACAAGGAAGACAATGGAAAGCCCCCGTCCTCCGCCCCGTCCCGGCCCAGACCCCCGCGGAGGAAGCGGAGAGAGTCCACGTCGGCCGAAGAGGACATCATTGATGGATTTGCCATGACCAGCTTTGTCACTTTTGAAGCGCTGGAGGTAAGGGGGACCCCCTCCCCCCCGGTTTCCCTTTATGCACGACCCCACTCGGCTGCGCCCGGCTTTCCTGCCTCCGCCGCCGTGCTCGGGGCTGTCTGTCTGTCTGTCTGTCCAGGCTGAGGTCTTTTTGTTGGGGTGGGGGGAGCAGGGGGCGCGGGCAGACAGGCAGCAGGAGGGAATCGCAGCCGTGCCTGGTCTCGTTTCCTCGTTCTCGCTCGCCTTTCCCCTGCGCCCCCTCCCTGCATCCCCCCAACCCCACAGCAGATGGGCAGAAAGAAAGGGGTTCAGGCATCACAACAATGCGCCCCCTCTCCTCGGATAGCTCTGCCCCTGCTCCTTCCTCCCCTCCCTCCCCAATCATGGCTTCTTGGCTGGTGGAAGTCTCTTTGCTGGGTTTGGGGCGCCTGTAGACGGCTCTGTGTGCTTTCTACAGAGCCATATGTCCGAATGTGTGTGTGTGTATGTGTGTGTGTGTGTGTCTGTAGTATGGACCTTTCCTGGATGTCCTCAGGACCCGAGACTGATGGGGTTTTGTGGTGTCTTTGCCACCCCCTCCACCGCCTTTTTTTTTTTTTTTTTTTTTTTTTTGGTGAAGCTGGGGAAGGGGGCGTTTTCTCCTGGTTGGGAGAAAGGAGGGAGGAGGGGAGAGAAGAGGAAAGGATGGAATATCTTTCTGTATTCTGTATGGGCTATATTACAGAAAGGGTTAATTGTAATATTATCTGTGCACATGTGTGTGTGTGTGTGTACATGAGCAATTTAGTTAAAGGATGGAAAAAGGTACACCAGGGAGAACTGGTGGGAGGAAAGAATAAAATCCTAGCTGGTATCTGAAGAGCTTGTCACCAATTGTCCCTCTCCCTTTCCTTTTTTGTGTTTTTTTTTTTCTCCCCTTTTTCTAAGTGATTGGCTTTGTGTGTGTGTGTGTGTGTGAGTGTGTGTGTGAGTGTGTGTGTTTCTCTTTATTCCTTGGGCACCTGCAGGCAGCGTTGATTTCTAAATGAACATGATGGAGGGAGTGGGAGACTGTCCAGGGGTTAGGGGGAAAACTATCTTTGCCTGGACACATCTGATTTGGTGCTAGGATTGGTCATTGGGCTCTGTAAATTTAACCATCTCCTTCCCTCTCCCTACCCTCCCTGTCCCCACCCCCAAAACACACACACACACACACACACACACACACACAGAGGCTTTGAGATTCTGCAGAGTTGGTCCCGCTTTCTTAAGCCCAAAACCAAGATATGAGTTGATGTTTAGCCTTTGATATGCCTAATGTGATGGTTTGAGATTCCTGAAGGAAACTTTTCCCTTTCATTTCATTTTTTTTTCTTTCTGTTGTGATGGTATTGTCTCAGATGCTCAAATGCAAGCTTTATTAATGACAGCTTAAATCTCACTGTACAGGTTTAGGTGGCTGTTTCTGTGTATGTGTTTGGTCTCAGATTGAAGTATTTTTGAAAAGAAACTCTTCTTGTCAGTGTTGTTCTTTTCTATTTGAATTGCTTTTGGTTGGTCTGCTGGCCAGTGATTGGAGGAAGGGAGGTGGTGGTGGTGGTGATACTGTTGGTGACCATAGATTTTTTATATATGTCATTCTAGAATTGATGCTTTCTTGGCTAAAATTTTGAATGATGAGGCTCACTACTCAGTAGAATAATTCTAACTGTGGCTTTAACTTTGCCAGGGTGGGTGTGTAAAGTGTGATCTATCTATCTATCTCCCTCTCTCTCTATTTCTCTCTCAAATAGAAATTGAAATGGCAGCATGTATCCTAATAGAAAATACTGCCTGGAATTTGGATCTCTATGGTTATCTGTGGTTGGTTTAAGGAAGTACTTGTAAGAGCTGTTTACAAGTGGTTCTGCTTTCTGCATGGTTATCCTGGGCTGCTGTGTGAGCCTTTTCAGTAAGCAAGAAGGGCCTCAAGATTTCCATGAATATTTCTGAAAGCCAAATAGGGAGAGATATAATTAGGTAGATGCTTTTGATTGTTTATTTTTTATAAATCATTGTTTGACTGGGCTCGTAATGTATGTATCTATCCATTTGGATTTTGAGAGAAAACTTGCCCATTCTAGTTTCTTTTGAGCATACAAAAACTTTTCATTTTTCAAAAAGACCAAGTTCAACATTAATAGCATTCCTTCTCTTGCTGTAATTGTTTTTTGCCTGCCACTTTTCTAGATTCAGAACCCAGGTTGCTTGGGTTAGCTGAATACTGTGCCACCTTCATATCTGAATGTCGTGTGTATATTTGTGTATGCATATAAAAGGCCTAACTTTTTAAATTGATTTAAAATTTTATAGAAAAATGTGAACATATAGAGAAGTAGAACAATGTAATAAATCCAAATACATCCACTGCCAACTTACATCTCTTGTTTCTTCTATTTTCTATCTACTCAGTCCCCCACCATGTGATATGATCTCATCTGTAAATATTTCCGTATGAATCTCTAAGCCATGACTCAAAGAAAAAAATTCCAAAAAACCCACCAGAAACCCCACAATATCTTTATCACTCCTAAATACATTAACAAGTTTCTTAATATCATCAAACATCCTATCAGTGCTCCCATTTTATGAAGCCCAACTTTTGTGGGAAAGCTGTAAATAAACTTTTCAGATTAAAAACACTTTGGGAAATAAAAATCATCCCATGTGTCTGGTGCTTTGGCAGAAGGTAGATATGTTGGCTCCTTGTTATCACATTGTGTCTGTGCTGGGTGGTCAGAACATACGTGTGTAATGATCATTAAAACCTCTGGTGTTCTACCGTACTTAGTTGTACTTGGTGAACTATCACCAAGAAATGCAAGGGCTTATTAGGAAATTGGCAACTAAGTTATGAGCTTGGACAGAAATATTTGTTTCATGAGTGTTTGTAAATGTTAAGAATTATTGTGGATGCTAAGAGTTATCCCAAATATATACTGTGTTTTTGTGAGTTGTATTTAGAAATGAAAACAATTGTCACCATGTATCATCAAGGCTGCTGCTGCTATGATGTTGTGATAAGAAACCAGAAATATTGACTTGCACAGCTAGGCTTATAGCTTATGCCAGTTCAGAGGAGTAGCTGGCAAACTGTGGAGTAGCATACTTGTGTGTTAATGGACACACTGACTTCATGGTTTTGTCCTGAGTAGCAGTTTTGAACTTCCTTTTTAAATAAAAAGAGGCTCCTAATTCACTATGTGCTGATATAAATAGTACACTCTAGCTAAGTTTTTTTGTATAAAACTAGTGAACTTGTCTAATGAAAAGCTGCATTTTTATGTTGATTATTCTTCACTGTTGTTGAATTCTTACCTAAGATGGTGAAATCTTAGGAGTAGTTTGACAGGCTTCATACTTTATTGGCAGTGAAACTGGCCTAGGTAGTTTCATATTCTGCAGGGACACTCGACTTGAGTAATTGCGCCCTGTAGTTCAAGTGTGTGATTATGAAGAGTCTCATGATAGAAGATAAGAGGATAGGTGAGGAGGCTAAAGTTGAACTTGGTGTCTTTTCCTTATGCAGTTGAGAAGCAGAATTAGTGTTTGGATATGCTATTGTTTATTTGGATACTCGTTGAATGACAGAATGAGAGCAGATACCCTCAGGAAGGCATGCCTAGTTAACAAATTACAAATGAGAGTGTTGAGGATCCTACGTTAGGCTATCCTGATGTACCAGAACTTGGCTTTCTGTTCTTTTCTTTCAGTGTAGTCTTTAATAGGAGGCCATCGCTGAAAATTTGACTTTGCAAATGCTTTAGTTGTCCCTTCACTTTTCTTTTGTGTACAAGGTTCTTAGAATGGCCTCTTTTGGTACAGCTGATCAAAGGAAGCAAAGACAGTATTGGTGGAATTAGTGGAATTAGTGGACAAGAGGGCCAGTGGGAGCCTTACAGCCTTGGGAAAAATGAAGGCTTATTTCTGGTGGGTAAAGGAACAACCCGAGTCTTTGATGTGGTCATCATTTCCTAGCTCTGGTCTAGGTCTTACCCACACATCAGTGGTGTAAGTAGGCTGTACAGAATTTGATGTACTTATAACACACCATGTTAATAGGTTTCAATAATTTATTATGATCAAATGTCACTTATTCAATCATTTTTAAAACAATATTAATCATATTCCTTACATTAATTGTCAAATATTTATGGAGTGCTTAATATATGCAAGGCACAGAGAAACTGTACACACACACACACACACACACACACAAAAATCATCTTGAAGAAGTGTGCAGTTTAGTTGGTAAATCAAGTTCAGTATCTATAAAATAATTTTGAAACAACCCTTGAATGCTTGCTATCAATTAAGTGCAGTAGGCTTTTAGGGACAGGGTACTAAGATAGGTTGACACATTTAATATGTCTTCATGGAGATGAGGCCTAAAAGGATGAAGTGTGATTTGGATAGATAGAGAAGGAATAGGGCACAGGGAGAACATTTCAGAGGAGTAGTGAAAGGGCACAGAAAGAGGATCATTAGACGATGTGGTGTGATTAGATTAGGATGTGGGGGGGACAAAAAAGGGTAGGGAGAAATGCATACAGAATGAGTAAGAGTGCTTGATTGAGGGTCAGGAGATCTGTGGAGACCCATGTTCCTGCGGTGGACTTTTAACCAGTCCTTTCCTTGAGAAGTTACCGCCTAAAATAGCATCATTTTCTAGTGGAGAGGGTTAGGCTAGTTTAGAGCAAAGGTTCTTAAGCTGTAAGGGACCATCTATTTGCAAGATGTCCATAGATTGTATTCCAGGCAAAAATGGAGTGCTATACCTTTTGATATCTTTTGGAACTTGATGGGCTAGACAAAATTAATGAATGATTTGTTCTGCCAGAATAAAAGTCTTTATTATGTGGTTGTGAATTTTGAATGTCAGATAAAGTAATGCAGCGTGCCTTATTTCCTAAATTTATTTGACCACAAGACACTTTAATTCTCATCATTGTAGTCTGTAACCCAGTATGGGAAATACTGGACAAGATCTCATAAAAATCCCACCAGATTTTGGCATTTAGTGACCTGTGGGGTCTGGGGTGAATGGGCTGATGGTAGCGGACCTGGGAAGTCAGGCACAGATGAAGGTGTGGGAGGCTGTTCCCTAAGCAGGAACTGCAAGGGGAGTGTGAGATGTAAATAGTGAAGGAGATTAGTGCCCTTCTGTCCCTGCTCCCCCTTTCTCCCTGGTGTCAGCCTTTTCACTGATTGTTAGCAACTCCACCATGAGGTGAGTATTGGTGAATGATTTTCATTAATAGCTCTTTCAGTGTGATAGCAGCCTAGTTGATGCCACAGTGCTGCTCTTCAGCCGGTATGTTTTATGCTTTCATGGTCCCTTCTGGTTTCATGTGCTGCTGCTTTTTACCAGCCAACCTGAAAAGAGAGGGTTGGATGAGAAAAGAGGTTGACATTGGTGTGAAAACAAAGGTTTCAAATGATCTGCTTTCCTGGCTGTGTATGAAGTGGTAGTTCAAAAAGGGGCAGAACTGAACTTGTCTTCTGTCCACAGATAGGGAAAGCTGTGGAGCTTTTTGTTTGCTTTTGTTGCATTTTTCACTTTCTGTCCTGGAAAGTTGGGCTTGGGACTGCAGAGTGAATGGGTGTATTCCAGCATTTCACTTCTGAAAGTGCATATGGTGTGGGTTAAGGTATTTTATTGTACTTCCTGAAGTTCAATATTTTACTCTACAAGGCAGAGCATTCTTTGAGGATTATTTGTGTGTGAGATGAGGTCACAAGTTGTGATAGAATGATTTCGTGAGGCTGGTATTAGCTGTGTATTTTAAGTACTTCAGCTTTAGTTGTGGAAGTAGATAATGGTGTAAATGAATCAGTAAATTTAAAAAATGAGTCTTGAAGTTAGTGATTGAACCTTTGATCCTATAGGAGAGTTGTGTTCTCTAGCTCTCACTGCTGAAAAAGGTTTAAAAACGGGTCTGTAAACGTGTTAAGGGTAGTCAGGATATTCTAAGATATACAACAGTTGTATATTCTGTCAAAAACAAATAGTGATTATTTGAGAGAGTATTAGGATTAGAGAGTATTAGGAAAGAGGGTCCCTAAATGTGGAAAACTGCAGTTGAGGCTAGCTGTTAAGGAATAATTTAGTTCCTAAGGGCTACACGATTTGGAAGCTTTTGGATGAGAAGATCTGTAGCACTTTCTGATGAAAGGTATATGTTTGCATGCAGAGGCGGGCAGATTTTAATTTACCTCATCCTATGTATTGGAATCATAGTAGGATACTCACAATAGCCTAACTTTGTAAAAGTGCCTCAGGCTACTTTTTTTTCCCCTTAAGAATAAATTCTTTTTTCTGGTTTAGGATTAAACTAACTATGGTGTAGATTTAGGGAAAAAAAAATCTAGGAATGTAGTGGCAACCATTTGTTTAAAAATGTTCTGAAAAATTGAGGTAGATTTGAAAACCCAAGTAATTGAAGTTAAGGAGAGCAACATGATAATTTGGTAAAACCCAAGACAGGAGAGGATCAAAAATAATTTGGGAACATTTTTAACTGGGACAGAACTGTCTTTCTTATATAAGCTGTATCTGTTCCATGATTATAATTTTTTTTTCTCTAAAAGAGAAGGGACATAGAACTTAAGGTGAGTGATTGCCTAAAGTGTGTCATCTTTCCTGCAAATCTGAGCTGTGTTTTTCCTTCATTTCTTCTACCTATCAAACTTGCGGGATGGGGTTGGTACCTAGCTTTGTATGCCTTGGTATACCATCAGTAACTACCATGGTAAGGTCACGAAAAATAAGTCCCCTTTAGACTGAGGCGGGGAGGAGTGGACGTCACATAATCTGTCTGCCTCTGCTTGTTTAGGAAGAGACTAAACATGGACAGGCTTCTGATGTCTCAGTCCTGGTCAAGTCTGTGATTCTGTCTATTGCAAAGGGTATTGCAGAGGGACCTGGAGCCTGAATTCATACAAATTGCTACCTTCTTGGAAGGTGTTCGTGTCACCCATTAGTGTATAAGGTGATCTCATCTTAGGGTTTGGTTAGAATCTCCACTCACCTACCCACTGCTTACCTCCCTCCATTTCCTTCTTCCCCTCCTTCCGAGTCTTTATTGAGGTAGAGCTATCAGAGTTGTGAATGCATTTAATAAAAGTTAATGGATTTAGGGAGTTCTGATTGAAATGTGGAGTTCTTAAAATTCCAAACTTCCATTATTTGCATTTCTGCAATCTGCAGAACTAAAATATTAGCTCTGTGAGGTTGAGTTGGTTGCCACAGTTTTCTAGGTTGTTTCAGCTCTCTGATTTCTCAGTTCGTATCTGAATTCCAGTTAGGGTTTGCTTGAACAGACATCACAAATTACCAACTACGTGCAGACATTTTCAAAAGGACTTCACTGTCATTGTGGCCTGGTGCTGTACCTCCTGGTGCCATTCCTTCTTGGTACCTTCTTGGTACCTTCAGAGGCCTGGAAAAACCCACGTGCAGTAAAATGGAGTCATGAGAGAAGGGAGAAGCCCTCAGTTTGTAAGTAGTGGAAAATGGCTACTGCGAGATGGAATTTGTTTTTGGCAGAAAGTCCTCAAATTGTAAGGACTGTGTAGTTGCTGCTATCTGAGGCACGGTTTGAGTCTCGGTTATATGGTGAAATCTGATGCTTTCACACTGTGGCTAAATTATGAATGTGAGACTTGGTTCAAGTCATTGCCAGGGTCAAGTTGTGGTGATATGTGTGTGATGTCATTTCCTTTTTGTTTTCTTATCCTCCGTTCTACCTCAGAACCTGTCTCATTTTGGTGTCTGTGTAGTGTCAGGTGGCAGTGATATTTTAGAAGTTAACACAGGGAATTAAGAGATTGTAGTCCACTCTTTCAGTTATTCCTCAATTGTTAAACCAAAGGTGACTTTATTATTTTTTTCATCTAAGTCTTTTTGTTTAGTTATGTTTGCTGGCTAAACATTGCTAAGTGTTTCTCTGTAAATTGTTATTCATAATTAAAAATGGAGTGAGAAAAATTTAAGAGAATGAAGAAATAGAAAAACACAGTAGTTGAACATTACTTGTCACTGGTGTAAATTCCAGTGATCCTTACGGATTCTCTATGTACGTATTCAGTTGGCAAAAATAATAAAAATCCTGAATTGCACTTTTCTAAGAAGAGATCTTACATAGTTGTAGTAAAATTATATTTTTACTAGGACAAAAGGAGAAATAAGGATTTGGTATTGTGCCTTGCTGTGTATTGCAGTTTGCTTTTTCCTCATTTTTTATGACTTGCTTAAAAATGTAGTTTTGAGATTAATGTACAAGGTTAAAGCTTCGGGAGGTATCATCCTAACTTTAGCACCTAACCTTCCTTCCCGACAGACTTGATCAGTTTCACTTCACCATTGCTGGCTGATGTCCTTTCTAAGCCCTGTGACATCCCAGGCATAGTTGCCTTCAGTTCTGCCTCTCATTTTGCAAAGCCCAGAAGGGTTAATTGACCTGCTCAAGATCACACTGGGAGTTAGAGGCTCTTAACTTACACAGCAAAACAAGGAGACTCTCCTTTTCCTTAGTACTGGAATGGCCTAAGGACTGGGAACCTTGAAAGATTTTTTTTAAGTACAAATTAGGGTGAGACCCATTTGTAAAGCTTCTCATTTTTCCTAAGAAATGTTCTGATAGTTACTCAATGTCAGGAACATTTTAAAAGCATTCTTCTTAGCCTGCATTCTCCTTCAGTGTAGGATCCTGAAGTTCATTGGCCTTTCTCTGTAGGTACCTTTGTGTTTTTTAACTCCCCCTCCTCTAGTCTCTAATGAAAGTACTAAAGAAAAAATACATATGAGGGTGATGATTTGAGAGTTTCTCATCCTTGAATATCGTAGAAGGATAAAATAATTATTTGAATATAAAAGCATCTTAATGTGGCACACTTACAATTTTAATGCAGTTTTCTTAGGGTAAAATAATTTTCTTTAACCTACCAATCAGAAACTCAGAGCAACTTAACAACATTGGTATCAGGACATACGAAACAAGTGAACTTTGGGGTATGACTGAGCTGAAGACTCAACTTTTCTTCTGAAGAAAGACTCAAAATATTAAATCCACATGATGTGTTGGCTGAGGCATCTTGCCTGTTTATTGCTGAACCAGAAAATTTATAACAACTGTTTGTCATGTGTATATATTTATAGCCATTCATATAATGAAAAGAACTTTTCATGGGATTGTAATAACATATCAAGATGGATGTAATTAAAACAGAAGCAGATTGACACCCTGAATTAAATACAAACCATTAACGAGGATACCTGAGCATTGTGCCATACATACTTGCTGCAGGGGGCAGTCAGCCAAATATGCAAATAAAAAGACGTTGATGAATTTCCCTGGGTATGTATGTGGTTGCAGAGAACCTAACTATTTTATTAATCTTTTATCAAGCACTGTTTAGATTTGCAGCAGCAATGGAATGTATTAATTTGGCAGACTAAATAGCTTAGGACCAGAAAGTAGGAAATAATAAGGGGAAGACATGATTGATATGCTGTCCCATAAATAACACATGCGACTGACAAAGGGGCTGAGTAATCTTTAGATCTTTGCTTGAAGTCATTAATGGAGTTGTTAAACCAGGATGTTTGAGTTGAACTTCAATCAGAGAGGCTCTGCCTCCCATTTAAAATGCAGGCCTATCTCTAGTTACACTCTGGACTGGTATGTTGACAAAATTGGTGTAAATCGAATTTTTGTAAATTGGATCAAAGGCACCAGGGGAATCTTGCTGTGAAAAATATGAGTCCTTTTTATCAAGTATAGTACTCCGCCTCTCTACAGGGAAGCTGGGATCTTGGTAGAGCCAGTCACTGTAGATGGACATTGCTTTACCTGAGACACAACACTTTTTCCTGCATGTGTTCCTTGTGCTCCTGGAAGCAAGTGACTGTGAGATTTGCATTTTCTGTTCAGGTTTCATACCTCGCTTGGTCGGTGCTTCCAGGAATAATTGGCGGTGATTTGAATAAGTCCGCATCATTCAGATTTCAGAGCTTGGTTTTCAAGTGCGTGCTAAGGAGGGCTTGCGGCTATGAATATGGAATATGATTTCCCTGTCTGTTCCATTGGGGAGTCCAGGCATGTCATAACCACTTCAGAGTCATGATTGTACAGAGACACCCTGGCTATAATTTTTCTATATGACAGTTCAGTTTTAAAATTGTAAAGATGCCAGAAGCAGGGCTGTATTGTTATTAGGGAAGTCGGTGACATCTGTTATATCTTGTTAACCAGGGAAGGAAAATGCTTTAATCAAAACATCTAATTATGCCCTCTCCACTGATGAAATATCCTTTGCTAATAAATTTTTGGATTTGGCCTTAATAAAAGAATTTGGCCTCTACTGGAACTGTGAGGTACATTTACTTTTTTGAAAAGTACTTATCCCAAACCATGATGATATAAGAGTATTTTAGTTTTATGAAATTGCTTTTATACTGAGTGTTGAAAAGATATTTTCTGAAGTTGTCTAAGCCAGCATGAACTTTTTGTTTTTGTCCTCCTCTCACTCCCTTAGCATCTGAGCCCCCCAGAGGGAGCTTACATTTCCAGATGTGAGCTGCAGAGGTTGTGTGGCGGCTGAGAGCCACCTGGGGAGGGAGCAGATGATAATTGCAGGTGAGAGGCAGGAGGATAATTCAGCCTGTGTGCTTGGGAGGTGCGATTTCACACCTGAGTGCTGAAACCTGCTGTGTTAGACAGTTGTGTTGTTTTAAAATGTTTTATTAGTCTAATATAGAAACAGACCAGATTTTGGTCCAGGTCACCATCAGTTGAAGGAATATAACTGTTTTTAAATATCGAAGCATAATTTAATCCAGGAACAGTTCAAAAGTAGTTTTACACAGTGTTGAAAGATAGTATAAAAAATTTTAACTCAGTATGTCTGTCCCACTCCTAACCCCTTAATAATTTTTTAATTGTAAAATATCTTGGCAAAGTAGCTTTTCACTTTTGAGTGATTGAAACTTATCCAGTAAAACCATCCTTTCTATCACATTTCAAACCCAGAACTAATTTTAACTGCAGCTGTTACCTGTTTCCAGAATCGCATATAACAAGAATAACCATAATGGTAGTACATTATTGATAATGTTGACATGTATTAAGTCAGGCCGGCACTGCGGCTCAATAGGCTAATCCTCCGCCTTGCGGCGCCGGCACACTGGGTTCTAGTCCTGGTCGTCCCTCTTCCAGTCCAGCTCTCTGCTGTGGCCCAGGAGTGCAGTGGAGGATGGCCCAAGTGCTTGGGCCCTGCACCCCATGGGAGACCAGGATAAGCACCTGGCTTCAGGCTTCGCATCAGCGCGGTGCGCCGGCTGCAGCGGCCATTGGAGGGTGAACCAACGGTAAAGGAAGACCTTTCTCTCTGTCTCTCTCTCTCTCACTGTCCACTCTGCCTGTCAAAAACAAACAAACAAAACAAAAAACAACAAGACATGTATTAGGTCAAAGAAATGCTGTATTTCTTGGCTTTGGGAGAATTTCACCTTTCTGAAATGATTTTCCCTTGGATTGAGCTTTTAGAGCCAACCTAAAGGAGTTGTTTTTTTTTGTTTGTTTGTTTTTGAAGTGTTAGTCATGACATGATGTGCTTCATGTTTTCTTTATGTTCTGGTGGAAAGTTCAAGTACTGTTAATTTTTTCTTGGTCTGTTACATGCTGTGTAATGGCATACCGTGTGTCACTTGGGAGTTATGCCTGGAACCTTGGAGGGGACTTTTCTCCCTGTTCTAATGTATTGTTTGATTTCCCTGTGTTTTCTGCCTTTAGCCTTCCTGCTCTCCCTACTACAGAAGTCTTCTAGGCATATTTGAGCCTCTCAGAATTACTGTTTTCTTCACTTGGTAATCCACGTGTAGTAGGTACTCAGGCTATGTTTTTTTACAGTTGACCTGTTTCCACAAAAATTCCATGAAAAAAAATTTTTGGACATGAGGATGCTTTTTACTGGTATTTGCTCCGTGCTAGGCTCTGTGCTTGCACTTTTGCACTGTTTCGTAAAACCATTGCATGAAAACAGGCCTGATACCTGTGTTTTACAGTTGAAGAAACTGAAGCTCAGAGAAGTTAAATCTTTCCAAGATCTGTATGAGAGGCAGGAAATGCAGCAGTTTCTACCTCACGTGGAAGCGTGGGCTCCTCACCCCTTTATACTGTTCTTTGAGAGACAGAGAGGGGATGGAGGGGAAAAATCTTCTAATTTACTCCCCCAAAAACCCACAACTGCCTGGGCTGGAGGCAAAACCCAAACTGGGAACTAGGAACTCAATCCAAGTCTTTCCTGTGAGTGGCAAAGACCCAAGTACTTAAGCCAGCACCTGCTGTCTCTGTGTCCTAACCACAAGGCCAAACACCCACCTTTGTACTCTTTCATTTCATTTCATTTTGTCGGAGAATCCCAAATGGGTCTCTAGTAGATCACATTTGTTTCTTGTTGCAGCTGAAAATTAGTTTTGGTTACAAAGGATTTTCCAGGTGTAATAATAGAAATTCCAGAGGGGACAGTATCTTGCCATCTTTGGGGAAGTCCTTTATTTTCTTTTTAAAAGCTAAAGCTTATAGTTTGGTGGCTGCCAAACTGTATGGTTTATCTGTAGCATATTTGTTGTTTCCTCCTATGCCACCAGTCTTTTCAATCCTTTTCGTATTGAAATCTGACATTTTGCCAGATGATACTACTTAGGTAGAGTTGAAGTCTACCGTGTTACCAGTCCCTCTTTTGAACCCCTGCACGTACTTACCTCATTGAGTTTTTCAGACAGCCTTCTGGAGCACAAGTGTCAAGTTGGAGAAGGAATTGGCACCCTTTCCCAGGTTCCTGTGCTTATAAGCCTAATTCTGCTGTGGATTCCTACGCATTTTATCTTGTCTGCTTTTAAACTATTTCAGGAAGTGGCACTTCTCTTAAGAATCTATTCTGCAACAAAAGAGACCTTATTGCTAGAGCTAGGTTTCTTTTTCTTTTCTTTTCTTTTCTTTTTTAGACTAATAGGCACTTCATTCTTCTTGGTGAAAGACCATACTAAATAGCTCTTTGCTTTTCTTGATATCTGTATCTTGAAGTTACCTGGTGACAAATAGTCCATTATTTCCTCTGTCATTGTTTCCTTTCATTATTCTGAGTGCATTTGCAAATTGTTCTTCCCCATTCCCCACTCCACCCTGTTGAGGTTTGTTTATGCTACAAAGGGTATGCTAATGAATGTGACTGTTAGATTTGCTTCTTATGGAAATCCCACCTGCATTTAGAGTACTAACAGGGGCCTCCAGACGTATTTAGGCCTGGCTGATGACCATCCTTTGAAAGGACTGGGATATAGTTTTAAAACACATACATATTTTAAAGACATTTCTAGGTGAATATGAAGATCAGTTAAGCTGAACACTTTTCTGAAGAGGCTCTTTCCTTTTGAAGAGGCGTGGGGATTGGTTCACATCTAAGAATCCTTTCCTCTCTCTCTAAATAACTCCATAAGCACAGATATCCTTTTGCATATCCAAAATGGAAATACAGTAGATTTTTATCTTTATAGATTATAATTGTAGGGGAGACCCAACACAAAGTATGTCCTTTGAAATTTAACTGTATCTATAAAAGTCTAGTGTAATAGGAACCACACCTTAAAGTCCAGAGTTTTAAAGGTGATCTCTTATGCTTTAATTTTATGTATTTATAAAATACAAGTTTTATATTACCTCTAGGGCCTGTCTCAAGTTGTAAACTCTTAGGTAGGAACTGTTTGTTTCTAACTTTTTCCTGTGTTGTTCCTTGCCCCTTGGTGATTTGTAATAGCCCTGTTGTGATGTTTTTGATTAAGGAAGCAGGGTGTAAAGATGAACTGGCAGAGCTGAGTGTCAGTTTCCCTTCAGGACAGTGGGTGCCCTCTACTTACTGTCTACAGATGAGCATTACTTTAATGTTTTTGTTATGGATTTCTGCATCTGCTGCCCATATTTCGGTTGTACTCTTCTTTCGTTTTAGTGTGGTGTACCTGAGTTTAGGGACAAAGAGATATGTGTGCTCAGCCTGATTGGGAAATTACACTGTTGAAATACAGCCCATATGGCCATTGTAAAATGGTTAGTACTGCATATAATTGCCTTCCCAATGATGTGCTTTGTCATTACTTCCATCTTCCAAGAAGCACTCCTGTAGCATGCTGACAGCCATGGCGTCATTAGGAAACATATGGACATGCACAGGCTTTAAATTGTCTTTAGTTTAAGGATTAGATTACAGTGTTAGAGGATGGGTCACCATACTTTCAACCGACGATTCTTGCTCAGTGCAGTGCTGTTAGACTGGATAACAGAGATTTGCAAAGATTTTGTTTGCTGAGTATGTTTTATATTTTTCTTGCAATTGTGAGAGTTTGTTTAATTTTGCCTAAGTCCCTGTCACAGTATTGTAGACATTTGGCTTCTCAAGTGTTTCTTCAGTTATTTGTGCTTTGTGCAGAATTCTTTTCTTTGTAAAGTCTTATTTATTTGAAAGGCAAAGTTAGACACACACGCACACACACACCTTCCATCCGCTGGTTTACTCCCCAAATGGTCACAACAGCTACTGCTGGGTCCAGCCTAAACCAGGAGCTTCATCTGAGTCTTCCCTGTGGGTGCAGGAGCCCAAACACTTGGACTGTCTTCCGCTGCTTTCCCAGGCACGTTAGCAGGGAGCTGAATTAGAAATGGAACAGTCATGACTTGAACCCATGCCCATATGGGATGCTGGCATCACAAGCACTGGCTTAGCCTGCTGCACCACAGCACAGACCCCCAGAGTTCTTTTCTAGGATACTGCCTTAACCTTTGTTTTCCTGCATGTGAGCCCAAAGGAGGGTAAAGGCAGGGATTATTTTATTTAGAGTCTAAGTAGCAGAGTTAGGAAGCCACCAGGTGGCTCAGCTTTACATTCTACACTGTACAGTGTCTGCCTCTACGTGAGTCCCAAACCCGCCACCCCCAGAAGCAGTGAGATTATTGCACTTTAGAGGCTCAAAGCATGGGAAGAGATTGCTTCCCCCACCCTCCCTTCCCACTGTGTACAGTTGGAAATATTTTCCAGCTATCTAGATAGGCATGCTCTATCTGGTTGTGTAAATATTAGGGATATAACAGTCTGGGATGTGGTATGCTTTGAATTTTCAGAGTCTTTTTTTTTTTTCACCTGTCAGTGAATAGTAAGTGAAATTACAGAATGCAATCACTCATCAAATGTAATGTTTCTCTTTGGACTGTGACAAAAATAATGTGGACTTAGGGACTTTTAGAGAGGTAAGAGACTTCAGACATCATTTTGGGCTGTGGTTTTGGGCACCAAAAAAAGGGAAAGCTGAAGGGAGGTCCCAGTCTCATTGAAGCAGAAGAATTCCACCTTTGCCTGTGTTACGCTTTAGGATAAGATCTTTGGGAAGAAAAAGAAAAGACTGTTTGTTGACAGCTTCACTGTTCCAGACACAGCAGTACTGTAGCTAATAAGAGAAACAGGTATCTGCTCTGCTGGAGTTTACATTCTAGCAGAGGAAGGGCTATATTATCAATAAATAGACACATAGATATATTGAGTAGAGCAGGGGTTTTATAAAGCAGAATGTGGTATGTGTGTGCTTATGTGCTATTTTATAGAGGCTGCTTTTGGTGAGACTTCTCTAAGGAGGTGATAATTTGGGCAAAAACCTAAAGGAAGTGAAAGAGCCAGAAATGTGAACAGTCAGGGGAAGAGCATTCAAGGAGAAGGAAGAGCAAGTGTGAAGGTTTTGAGGAAGGAGTGGTTTGGTGTGAGTAGCTACAGGAAGCCAGGGGGCCTAGAATGAACCAGTGAGGAAGAGAGGGTCAAAGATAGGGCAGGGACCTCCAAGAACTTTCTTTGACTTTCAAACCTGAGTGGTGAGAATCCTATACACAGCTAACAGCAGCTCTCCAACCTCCCACCCCCATTTCCAGACTGAGAAATTATTTTTGAATTCCCCCAAGGTTACCCAGTTGGTATTCAAACAAGACTAGATCTAGAACTTACATGTTATATATTTCATGGTAGCTTCCTGTTGTACCTTACTGCCACCATTCCAGACTGTAGGACAAATGAGTTACCTCTTTGGAGCCTGGAAGATTTGTGTCTTCTTTCCTGTTTATGGGTATGTTTCTTCCCAAAGACTGGCTTCCAGAATATATAGAGTTTCAGCACTCTTGCCTCAGAATCAACGCTTGGGGCATTTGGATCTGGCTAAAAGGCCCATGAGAGTCTCGCAGGCATGGAAAGCCAAGACACTGTGGCAAAAACAACCTGGTGAATGAGATCTTGGTGAATGAGATCCCAGCAGAAAGAACGGGCCATCAAAGAAGGAGGCACCTTTCTCTGAAGGGAGGAAGGAACCTCCACTGTGATATGGCCTTGAAATAAGTTCAGCGTTGGTGAACTCAAGAGGCTTCCATAGCCTTGACAGCTCATGGCAAGAGCCTCAGGTGATTACTGACGTCATAAGTAAGAGTGTCAATTGTTAAATCAACAACGGGAGTCACTGTGCACCTGCTACCCACATAGGATCTCTGTCCTTAATGTATTGTATTATGAGAATTAACCTTAAAACTACTAGTCGAACAGTACTCTATATCTTGTGTGGTTGTGTGGGTGCAGTCTGTTGAAATCTTTGCTTAGTATATACTAAGTTGATCTTCTGTATATAAAGATAATTGAAAATGAATCTTGATGAAGAGTGGGATGGGAAAGGGAGTGGGAGATGGGATGGCTGCGGGTGGGAGGGAGGTTATGGGGGAAAAAGCCACAACAATGCAAAAGTTGTACTTTGTAAATTTACATTTATTAAATAAAAAAAGATAAAATCTGAGCTAATGAAAAAAAAAAGAATATATAGAGTTTCAATACCCAATCACCACAAACTGGGAAACAGCTTTGTTCTTTAAGTGTCAGAATCCCCTACCATTTGGGTAATAATTTGTTTTATTTATTTACCTAATAGTGAGGGTTGTAGGGAGAGAGAGGGAGAAAAAGAAACATGCTCCCTTCTGCTGGTTCACTTCCCAGATGACCAAAATGTCAGGTGCCAGAGCTGGAACTAAGTCTAGAAGCTGGAACTAAGTTCAAGACCCTGGGTGACAGGGACTCATAGTACTTGAATGTCACCTGCTGCCCCAGGGTTCATAGTCCAGAAAGTTGTAATCAGAAAGGAACAGAATAGGAAGCAAACCCAGGCAGTCTGCTGTGGAATGCAGGCGTCTTAACTGGTGTCTGAATCTCTACTCCAAATGCCCACTCTGGGTAATAATTTTAAGGACAGCAACTGCTTACATTTATCACAAGCTTATTGGTTGTGACATTCCTTTTGCCCAGAGCTTTCCATTGGTTATCACATTTAACCACCCTGTGAAGTAGGTAACAATATTATTATTATTTCAGATATGAGGTAACTGAGGTTCAGGGGAGTTAAGAAAGGAGGTTAGGAAAGAAAGGAAGTTGGGGAGTCAGCATTTGAACCCAGCCCATGTGAATCTCTCGCCTGCACTGCCTCTTTGATGAAGAGGAGGGATGTGGACTTTTCTGGATAAACCTTACTTGGAATATGCTTCCCACATCCCCGTTTTGAGATGATTCTGGAGCTGAGCCCTGAGAGTGGTATTGTCATGTCACAACCCACTACTGTGACTGTAAATATTTGGTTATGTGCAGGATATCGCAGCATCTGGCTCAGTCCTGGCAACTCTGCTGCTTTTAGGTGGATTGCTGGTGAAGCAGATACCTTTGGTCTTGCTGAGCTGACTTTGACTACAGTATTTTTTAGGACCTGTACTGTGAAATATATTACAGAGTGCAGGTCAGCATTTTCAAGTAAGCAGACTTAATTGAATTGGTCTTGACTTTTTCCTCCAGTGAAGTAATCGCCCCATATACCTCCAGTGTCTAATCCATGGGGAAGGAAAATCATGTCTTTAGTACTTGTGCTTTTGAAAACCAATATACTGTGAGCATGCTTTAAAATCTATCTGGATAAAAATGTGTTTATATGTATATCAGTGTATATATGACTATGAAATGTTTTATAAGTATGTAATAGTATATAGCATAACATTACCAACACAGGTGTACCCACAAACATCCTTAAAAAACCTTAAAGGTTTCCTTAAAGAAAATGTAGTTTTTTTTGTGTGTGTGTGTGTATTCATTCTTAGGAGGATCCCAGTCAATGCTAAGCTTTAGAGCATGTAATTCTCAAAGGTGGCCATACATTAGAATACCCAGGGGAGCTTTTAAAAAGTCCCCATACCCCAGGGGGAGGGGCGGAAGTTCTGAAAGCTCCCCAGGGATTCTATTGTGCAGTCAGGGTAGAGACCCACTCTTTGAAGGGTGTGTCCGTTTTTCTTCACTGGGTTCTCTCAGGTGCCTGGTACTGAGCCCAAGTGGTTAGTGAGTGGCACTCCTGGCCTTTGTTTTTCATTTGTTGTTGCACATTTTAATGTAGTGTGGCTGTCCAAGATTCCGAAGGGTTATGTACCTGGAGAGTTCCTCTCATCTTCCTTTTCTCCTGTCATCACATAGACAAGTTGGAGACACATTTACATGTTTGCTTTGAAGCATCCAGTACTTAGAGGGGAATGAGACTTTCAGAAGTACTGGGGGTAAGGGGAAGGTATAGAATTACCTTGGAAATTAGTGGGGACATAGGATTTCATTTAGAAAGCCTGTGTCCCTCATCTTTACAGGAAGTCTCTGAGGTGTGGCATGGTAGTTGGGGCCATGTTGGCCTGCATCACAGTGTTGTCAGTAAGATGCATGGTAAAATGTACAGTAAAGTGTGCCCTGCCACCAGAATGGTTACTTCTCCACGTATACATCCTTAATCATGATACTACAGCGTGTCAACTGCGGATTAAGCAGAGCCTAATTCTGAATGAGTTGAGCTCCTTGTAGCACTCCCATCAAAAGGGACCATTTGGCAATTAGGGAAGCATTTTTTGTTTTTGTTTTTGCCCAATTTAGCTTAAATTAGGTATTTTTTTATTCTGAAAATTTGGGATTACAAATGACTTCCTCATTGTGTTTCTTTAAAACGGGTTAAACACTGGAACATTGAGGTTTTCAGAGACTTTTGGAATTGGTTGAATTTTACTTTATTCACAGTTTAATGTGATGAAAATGAGGTATAGCTACAGTTTACTCTTAAGGGAGATGCTGAAGAAATAGTGACACTTGATTCCTTTTTGGCTTGAAGTGGAATCCCTTAATCCATGTGTGGGCTCATAAACTTGAGGAAAGAGAGTGCAGAAAATTAAAGTTTTATTTGAGGGCTTTCTATTGGATAGGGTTATCAGGTTACTTTCATTGGAAAGACAATCAGGGTGAAGCTTAAATCTGTTGTAGTTGTCCATAGGGAATTGGGCACAGGTGAGTACCACTGGACTCCTGGATAGAGGGCTATCTCAGAGGGGTTTTTGGATTTGAAAATAAAATGGATCTTGAGAAAGGATAGTTTGGAGGGAAAAAATTACTGAAAAAGAAACGTTCGTTAGAGATTTTGGATTAAATAAAGGAAGAATGTGGTGGTTGATATGAGTTCTTTTCTGAATTATCATCTTCATCAGATATGGTTGTTGATTAATGAGGAGGAAAAAATTCCACCATGTAAGGATTTCTGTTTATTTTTGAGCTCTTAAAAAGAATAATCTAAAATAATTAAAAAGCAAGAATCTGTTGCTCCATCAGCATTTGGATTCCTAAGACAGATCTTAAAAATTTATTTTTCTCTTTTTTAAAAAATTTATTTATTTGAAAGAGTTACAGAGAGAGGCAGAGACAGAGAGAGGTCTTTATCCGCTGGCTCACTCCCCAGATGGCCACAATGGCTGGAGCTGCGCCTATCTGAAGCCAGGAACCAGGAGCCTCTTCGGGTCTCCCACGTGGGTGCAGGGGCCCAAGGACCTTGGCCATCCTCTACTGCCCTCCCAGGCCATAGCAGAGAGCTGGATCAGAAGAGGAGCAACTGGACCAGAACCGGCGCCCATATGGGATGCTTGCGCTTCAGGCCAGGGCTTTAACCCAGTGTGCCACAGCCCCAGCCCCTATTTTTCTTTATTTTCATTTAATTAGAGAGAGAGAGAGAGAGAGAGAGAGAGAGAGAGAGAGAGATGTCTTCCATCTGTCTTCCATCTTCTGGTTCATTCTCTAAATGCCTGCCACAGTTAGGGCTGGCTCAGGTGGAAGCCAGGAGCCTGGAACTCAGTTTGGGTCTCCTGTGTGAGTGGCAGGGATCCAACTAATTGAATCATCACCTGCAGCTCTCCACGGTGTGCATTAATGGCACCTGGAAGCTGAATCAGAAGCACAGAAGTTGAATGGGACTCAGCTAGGCACTCAGATATGAGATACAGGTGGTGGTGGTGGTGGAGAGTCCCAGACAGCATCCTAACTGCTACATCAAATGCCTGTTCCCCCTCCTGGGCTTTGCCATGTGTGGATATTTAGGGACTGTGTATGCAGGTGAATACTGATTCTTGTGCTTGTGCCTTTGCCTGCACTTTCAGATTTGGGGATAAGGGTGAGGGCTGCTGAGGGTTCACAGAAAGTGAAGATTGCAACAGACCCTCTTGTTAGGTAGTTAAAAGATCTGTTTGTTTCTCCTTTGATGAGAAATAACAGGATATGGAAATGCTTACTTATTTGTCAACATTGTCTTCACCATCAGCACAGTATTGATGCACTGATGATGATAATAACTGGCGTTTATGGAGTGCTTGCTATGTGCCAGATATTGTTTGAATAGATTAAATCAAGTCATGTAATCACTACACAGTGTGCCTATGAGTTAGGCAGTCTTATGATCCCTATTTTATAGAAGAGTTTTTGCCCAAGGTCAGCCCATACATTCTTGTTCCAGACCCTGACTTGAAGCACCACGTAATGGCACTAAATAATGCTCCTTGAAGTGCCTTGTGTTTTGCCCTGATGTTGTTTTCACTTTTCTCCCCCACCCCACTCACTGTCAACTTTTCTATGGCTGTCTCAGAGGTGATCATATACTTAGGTTGGCACCCTTTTATAGAAGAGAAAACAGAGCTGAAATTATGTAATTGTTCTGCATGACTTAGTGAGTTGGTGGTAGGAAAAGGATGTAGAACCTGGGTTTCTTAATATATAGGTCATTGCTTTTCCCACTGCTCTATATTCCTTCCATTAGAAATATTTTAAAGATTTAACTGAACTAAAAATGTATAAACTTAATTTGTGTCACCTGCACTCCTGTGGATGCTCTCTATTAAAATAGCTGGATACTGCATGATGTTGCCCTAGAGAGGAAGGAGGTAGACATTTTAGAAACTTAACTAATTTGCCTGTGGGGTTATCTGACCTACTCCTAAAGATGTCTTTCTAGTCTTTGGCAGGCTTACTTAAAAAGTGGAAGCAGAGTATTTAGAAGAAATAAAATACCCACTTTCAGACCTGAGTTTTTCATGATCAGTGGATTCACAGAAGGGCATTTGTTTTGGTTTTGTGTGTGTGTGTGTGTGTGTGTGTGTGTGTGTGTTTGTTGTTCTTTCATTTGGATACAACCAAATTAAATCTTAAAAAAAAACAAAAAAGGCTAAGTGTGAGCCTTCTTTTGCTATTGTCTGGCAAATAAGATTTTAAGAGGCAGAAGAAAGAATCACCTTAATTCTTAGTGTTTTAGAGTCTCCCACATTCTGGCTTGTTTTTGTTTGTTCTTTTCTTTTGGTCCCGGGATTCCTTTTGTTATAACCTCTTTCCTGGGCTAATGCTTTGTTTAAAAACAAGTGCTCTGGTATTCTAAAACAAATTATCCAACAGGCTTGCTGTGCTTTCAGATAAAAGAGCCCGGGGTGGTGCTCTTTCTACCTTTGAATTTGTCTCCAAGACACTTACACTCTTTCCGAGAGTAAGATTTTACTTTCTAGCTTCCAACTCTGACTAATGTGGTTATCTAAACTAGAGAATATGAATTTGAAAGGGGAAATGTGGATTCATTGTAACCCTTAATGTCAACCTGCGATGTAATGGGTAGTTTTGTGTGGGGTTAGAAACTGTGGGCTCAAGTTGATCTTTTTGAGTTTGTAGCTAAAATGACTTTGGGCTGGTCGTCAAACTCTCAACCACACAATAATGATAATGAAAATAAAAAAGGACTCCCAGCCTATTCTGTGGAAAAGCACATGTTCAGATTTTGCCCATGACCCGGAATCGCATGTGGCCACAGGCAAGTAATTTGATTTCACAGTTTCTATTCTTAAAATTTGCAGGATAGGATTCCCAGTAGGAGTTACGTAGTGATTATAACATATCAGCTTCCTTTTAGGAGAGAGATTGTAGCTGTGAGAAAAATATTCATGAAAGCCTTGGCCAAATATTTTTATATATGGTGAGAGAATACCATTTCAGTTAGTTTTCTCCTTACTGCAAAACTTTTATAAATAATTACACTTTTTGTCACCCACGTTGGGTAAGGAGAATTGGGATTTTATGGTTTCAGACTGTTGGGAATAAAAAGTTCTTATCTTATACAGTGGTGTCTGAACCCAGTCGCACATCTGCACTTCCGGTAGCTTGTTAAACATACAGA
This sequence comes from Oryctolagus cuniculus, assembly GCF_051225735.1. Taxonomy (NCBI): domain Eukaryota; kingdom Metazoa; phylum Chordata; class Mammalia; order Lagomorpha; family Leporidae; genus Oryctolagus; species Oryctolagus cuniculus. Next base: position 15,097,202 of record NC_142885.1, on the reverse strand, counting down.
TTCCTGGGCCCTGTTCTTGATCTGCTAAAAGTTAAACCTTGTTATGTGGCTTTGGAATATCTTTAAAAAACAAAGCAAAACAAAACAAAACACCAGAATCCCGAGGAGTTCTTTTACTACAAGTCTCTGTACAGAAGTTTTGGAATCACTGTTTTAGAAAATATTTTTTGAGTGTTTCCTTGGGGCAGAGGTAAGGGTGGTGGTTTAAAGTGATTAATTTTGGGTCTCGCATTGTGGCCTAGTGAGTAAAGCTACTGCCTCCCACACCAGCATCCCATATAGGCATTGGTTTGATTCCTGGCTGCTCTATTTCTAGTCCAGCTCCTTACTAGTGGCCTGGGAAAAGCAGTGGAAGATGGTGTTAATGGTTGGGTCCCTGCACCCATGTGGGAGACCCAGAAGAAGCTCCTGTCTCCTGGCTTTTGACCAGACCAGCTCAGCTCTAGCTGTTGAGGCCATCTGGGGAGTGAACCAGTGGATGGAAGATCTTTTTCTGTAACTCTTTCAAGTAAATAAATCTTTTTTTTTTTTTTTTTTTTTTTTTTTTTTAAGAAGTGGAGCAGCCAGGACTTGAACCTCAAATAAATAAATCTTTAAGAAAAGGAAATTAATTTCTGTGCTACCAAACCATTTCTGAAAACAAACCACTGATGGATGTTTGGCTTTAAAATCTTACTTATTTTGAAATAGAACACAACCTGAAAAAAGTAGTGTATGTAGCCCAATGAATTATCACAGAGTGAACACCCATATAACCAGTACCCAGGCAAAGAAATAGAACATTGCCTACAACATTTGATTTTTCTTTTATTTCTCAGATTTCCTCTTCCACCAAATCCCAAGAAATTAGAGGTGTAAGTAAAGGTTGATGAACTAATATAAGGAACAGATGAAAAAAGCACTTTGTATTTTTTGTGCTAGGTGCTTGTTAATTACTCTCAGGTTTGTAAGTTTTTGGTAATGTTATGTTTGTGTTATATATGTTTTGATTCAGACTTAAATCAGTTCCCGACAGTAACGTCTCCTAATGCTCGTAGCATATATCAGGATTATGCTCTAAGACATATCTTTTCTGAAATCTCATTCGCTGAAAATATTCTCACAATAGTCTTGAAAAATGCACCAGGACAGATATGCAGGCCTGGCAGTTATGACTCTTGTAAACAAATGAGTCTTGTCATTACTGCCCCCGGAACTTAGTGAACCTGTCTCAGTCAGCATGTGTCTTTATCTGGCACATGCCGAAAAGTACTTTAAGGTTAACAAAAATAAAAGAAGTTCTTCTCTCTGTCCACCCTAGAATAATCTCCCCTCTGTTCTCTTGCATTCTTAGCATTTAAAAGCAAAGGTAATGAAGTTTTCCTGAGGTTTCTCCTCCCCACCCTCCATTATTTCTGGAATGGAAGAAACCCTAAACTATTAGTGAGAGAAGTTCCAGCTGTATCAAACAGCAGCATGTCTGTGTGTTTTCTTTGGAAAGGGATGCTTTATGGTCAGGGGACTCGGGACAAACCCTGCACTTGAGCCATATGCAGGTGCGAGGAGAGAGCTGTCCACAGCCCGTGGCAGTGATGACTAATAACTGTGCCAGCAGCTGCACATCTGTACTTTGCTGGCAGGCGTGGGTGCTCGGTGACTGTTAAGAGCTGCTCCCCTTCCTCGCCTCTCCTCACACTCCCCCATCGTGGTGATCTCCACCATCAACTAAATAGGTGACAAGACTCCAATCACCCTGCTCTGAATGGCTTTCCATCTTCCCAAAAGTACACCAGAGGCTTGTTTTGTTACAGTACATTGATTAAATAAATATTCCTGCGTGCACAAAGGAACTGAAATCTGTTATGGCACTCGGCAGTTATCCGTCCGTTAGTAGCAGAGAAACTACTGCCTGTTCTCTCCCCTCTGCCCCCCACCCCCGCCCCTTCTCTCTACCACGCAGATTCTCAAAGGTGCCAGTAACAGATAAATTATCTGACCTCCGCTTTCAGGCGCGTGTGAAGCAGGAGGGTGGTGTCATGCTCTTTGGTGCGGCGTGCCGTTGGGGCAGTGCCCAAGGTGTACGGATAATAGGAGAGCCCAAGTGATTTAGATGAGAAGATTCTTTCTTGCTTTGGGGTTGTCGGACCTTTGTCTCTGCCCTTCAACTCTTAGCAGAAGTGGACTCAGGAAGGTCTTTCAAATTAGCTTGCTTCTCTTTTATAGGAAAAAGGGTGCTTCTGGCCTTGAAGTAGTTCTGTGTCTGCTGTCAGGCGTGGAAACCACAGAGCCCTCTATGAGACATAGTCTCCTTGTGTTTATTTACAAGCTGCTTTCAAATGTCAGTTGCTGAAGAGACCCTAACTGTTTGAGCAGAATGATAGGAATTCCAGCCACGGTGTTGCTAGCAGGTTTCCTTTCTTTTTTTGGGCAAGGGTGGAGGACTGGTTAAAACAACACTTGGATTAAAAAAAAATGACCAGTTTAGCAAGTGTTATTTATAATCCTTTGCATGTCAGCTGTCAAGCACCTCAGTATTAAGGAGTGATTTATACATTATGTGTGAAGTGACCGTTACTTTCCTTTTCATACAAGGCATTAGAGAAGGCTCCAGCACAGGGAGCTGGGGAGTAGGGGAAGAAAGAATGACAGTGTAACATAGGAAGTTAGGGTTGTACAGAAGGGCTGTGAACATTATTTTGGTGTGAAGGAAGTGGCATGCAGAGAGAAGTGTGGCTGAAGGGAGGTGTTGAAATGTTAGCAGCTCCTAACATCTGCTAAGGAGAGGAGGAACCCCTACAGAAATGAGATGGGTGCTCCTGTGTAGCTATGACATTAAAAAAAAAATGTAAGGAATCTTGGAACCTGTGGATGACAGAGACACAGGCACGGAAGGCTGTTGGAGTAGGTAAAGTGAAATCTCGTAGTGTGTGTGTCTTCCGACTGACTGTGGGTAATTAGTTGGAAATGACATTAACCTGAGTTTAATTTCAATTTTGCATAGTAACAACATACCAGCTGTTCACTGTATTCTTTACTGGTGGTGCGATTTAGTGTTTTTTTTTTTTTTTCTATCTTTGACGCTCTAAGTTTCTTTATGTTTTCCTTTAATTCCTCCTTGTTGCTGTGGTCACAGCCCCCAAAGTTTAACACTCATTAATGCCATTTCTGTCACTTTGGTGCTGTCTCCATTGCTGAGGGCTTTGGGGTGCTTTTGGGTTTGCTAATCACTTGGCTTTTTAAAAGTCCATGCTGGGCCGGCGCCACAGCTCAATAGGCTAATCCTCCACTTAGTGGCGCCGGCATACCGGGTTCTAGTCCCGGTCGGGGCACCGGATTCTGTCCTGGTTGCCCCTCTTCCAGGCCAGCTCTCTGCTGTGGCTTGGGAAGGCAGTGGAGGATGGCCCAAGTGCTTGGGCCCTGCACCCCATGGGAGACCAGGATAAGCACCTGGCTCCTGCCTTAAGATTAGTGCGGTGTGCTGGCCGCAGCGCGCCAGCCGTAGCGGCCATTGGAGGGTGAACCAATGGCAAAAGGAAGACCTTTCTCTCTGTCTCTCTCACTGTCCACTCTGCCTGCCAAAAACAAAAACAAAAAAATCCATGCTGGAAAGTTGCTGAGATAAGCATGGATGACTAGAAACCTTGTTGTGTTTTAGGCTCCTCAATAAGGTTTAACTTATTATATAAATATTATGGATAATTCCAGGCCTATCAAAGGTTCTCCAAATATCAAGTGAACAAGCTGAAAGAGAAGTTAATTACTGAACAGTGATTGCTCTGATATAACCAATTATTGGATCATTAAATGTTTATTACCTTTTATATGCTCTTTTCCCCCATAAGGGCAGTTTCTTTTTTAAGTCATTAAAACAGAAATGGGATCTTAAAAAAAATTCTACTTAAAAAATTTCCACAAGACTGAAGTATTAAAAAGGTCTTGTGTGATCTGACAGCTGAATAGCCTGTTTTTCTTTGGTCTGTTGAATTAGTAATTAATGAAATGTATTGCCTGAGCAGAGAAAATAAGATTAGTTTTGCTTAGGAAGAAAACAAAAGCAAAACATTAACCCCTAAATGCAGGTTAATATTAAAGTGCAATGTAATAAGTATTAGAAAAAACTCAAGTTTCCTTGAAACATGAGAGAGATGTTCAGTGATAATAGCCATTTAATTAATTAATGTATCCCTTTTTTGAGCACCAACATTGTGCTTGGAAGGGATGGGGGAATTATATAAGTGCAGAATAGGGCAAGGGTCCTGTTTGCACAGAGATTCTGGGTTAGCAGAGCAGTTCCTCCAGGTGCTTTAGTGAAATGTTGAAAGTGGTGGTGTTGACTGTGGGGATGGGTGGTTATGAAAAGGGAGCTTACTTTCCGGAGGCCCAGATATCCTATGGGAAACCTTGCTTTTGGGATGGGCCAGAAGAACAGGTTCCTGGAGCCCCATTACTTGGGTTCACACCCCAGTTTTGCCACTTGATTAGCTGTGTGAGCTTTTATCTCAATTTCTTTCTTCCTTTTTTTTTTTTTGAATGTTTTATCTGTCTATCAAGTAAGTGAAAATAGTGATCTTTCATCCTGTTGGTTCACTCTATAAACGCCTGCAACAGCTAGCAGCTGGGCCAGCCTGAAGCCAGGAGCCTGGGTGGCAGGGACCCAAGTACTTGCGCCATTATCTGCTGCCTCACAGGATGTATTAGCAGGAAACTTGATCAAAAGCAGAGTTCCTGGGACTCTGCTTAGCACCCTGATATGGGATGTGCATGTCCCAAGTGGCAGCTTAACCTGCTGCCATGCAACACCCACCCCATCTCAGTTTCTTTATACAGTGAAATGACAGTAATGCATCCATTCTAGGGTTGTCATGAGGGTTGTGTGAGTTACGACTGTAGAGTGCTTATGACGGAATATAGTACATAAAGAACATAATCATGGTGGAGATTGTTTTTGTTGGTATAGCTGAAGTCTTAGGAGGGATGATGTTTGTATTTCATTGGATGCTGAGAAGCAGAAAGATGTTTCAGGCATTTCTTGTACTGTCATGTGTAACCACCTACTTAATTTATAATTCCTACAGTAATGTCTGCTTATGTAACACCACTGTCAAAAGATTACAAAGGGCATTTACAAATGCTTATTCTCAGAAGCAAGAAGACTGTTTATGCACATTCTCCAGAGGTGTGAAAGGCTGTCTGGAGAGCTGGTCCTGGACAGTGACTACTCGTTAATTGAAGTGTGCTTGGAGTGTGGGTTTGTGGAGGGTAAATTAGACCATGGAGAGAGGGTATTTTTTAATTTGATTTTTAATTCTTAGTTGAAGAACTGTATCTGCAAACAGATTGTGTGTGAGAAGGACATTTTTAAAATGTTTTGTGCAGTTTTTAGCAATGGTGAACTTGTTTATTTCTAAGATACTGGGTCACTGACTGTTGACTTTATAGTTTATTATTTATTTTTATTTAAAAGGCAGAGTGATGAAGGGGAGAGGGGGGAGGATAGAGATAAATTTCATCTGCTGGTACACTTCCCCAATGCTGGCGACAACCAAGAACTACATGTGGGTCTCCCAGGTGAGAGGCAGGGAGCCAGGTGCCCCCCAGGATGCACATTAGCAGGAAGCTGGGTAGGAACCGGAGGCAGAACTCCAATCCAGGCACTCCGACATAGGACATGGAGTGGCGGCTTCACCTGCTGTGCCACAGTGCCCATCCTTGAGAGCTGAATTTAGAGGAAGTTTATAATGATGATAATAAACAGTTGCTGAACATTTGCTATATCCCAGGCACTGTTTACTATTGTAACTGTGAAGTTGCCGCTTTAGTTATCCTCATTTTACAGGTATGGAAAATAAGGCACTGAGATGTTCACAGATCTCCCTGAAACTCTTAATTGTGTTTGTGCAAACCATTTCATTTTGAAAAAGATTTATTTATTTGAAAGAGTTACACAGAGAGAGAAGGAGAGGCAGAGAGACAGAGAGGTCTTCCATCTGTTGGTTCACTTCCCAATTGGCTGCAATGGCTGGAACTGTGCCAATCTGAAGCCAGGAGCCAGGAGCCTCCTCTGGGTCTTTCCATGTGGGTGCAGGGGTCCAAGGACTTGGGCCATCTTCTGCTGCTTTCCCGGGCCATAGCAGAGAGCTGGATCGAAAGTGGAGCAGCCGGGATTCGAACTGGCACCTGTATGGGATGCTGGCACTGAAGGTGGCAGCTTTACCTGCTGTGCCACAGTGCCGGCCCCAAACCATTTCATTTTGATTTGTATCTTTTATCAGAACCCTTTGAGAAAGACTCATCAGCTGTTCTCTCCATCTCATAGGAAAAGAGAGGGAATATGTGATAAGCTGATGGGGTTCACAGTGAGCTTCGTTTGGACTGAAAATTTTGAGGTAGCTCTTCTATGCCTTTTCACGACTTCAAGCAGGGCATTTTACTCTAAGGCCTCAAGATCTATAACACATGCCAAGGTCTTACACAGTGTTAGAGTTTGGAAGAAACATCATCTGTAAACTATGAAATTCTTGTGTGATTTAGACTCAGACCGCTCTGGCAGTCCTGGGCTCACTATTTACTACCTTGCCTAACTTTTCTGAGCATGTTTGATTGTTTGTAATATGAAGCTATACTTCTGCCTCTCCTCAGAGTTGATTTTGAAGATAATACTTCTAAATTATCTAAATTTTTAACCATATGTAGATGAGATTCTTACTAATTGGTTCAGACCAGAGGGCACTTAGGAAAGTTTCAGGCCTCAGCTGGAACTCCAGCCTCTTAGCTCCCTGGGCCCTGGGTCTTTCCAGCTAGTTACTGTATTGTTGAGGATTAGGAAGATATCATCATAATGAGATGTGCCCCATTTCTCCTTAGAAACTATAGTCCTGATTCTTTCTCCAGACTCACCAGGTTATCATTTGACCCAGTAGGTGTAGGGGATTCAGTAATGAATTGGGCATTTTCATGAAGTAAATTGCTAAAATACTTGCAAACAGCAGGCTGTGATAAACATGAGGGCAGGGGATCTGGCTATGGTGTTGGCTTTGTATCGCGCAGGGTTCTGGGATACCTGCCACGTAGTTGTGTGGAGGATGACAGGAACGAGCATTAGGAAATAGAAATGAGAAGGGGAACAAAGTATTTTAAATTTTGGTATTGTAGGAAAGAGGAAGTTGTAGGTGGGTTAAGCCCAGCAGGTTTTACAAATTAGGCATTATTTATTTTAAATTTTTTATTTATTTAAATGGCAACAGAAGGGGAGAAAGAGAGAGAGAGAGAGGGCGTGCGCATGAGAATGAATCATTACAGCACCCTAGGGTGCACATCAGCAGGAAGCTAGAATTGGGAGCTGAGCTGGACTCATACCCAGGCACTCCCGAATGGGATATGGGTATCCCAAGTGGCATCCCAAGTGCTGCAAATGCATGCCTCAGATTGAGCATAATTTAGAGGCTTGAAAGCATTGTATGCCAACACATTCTGCTAAGAGCATGTTTTTATCATGAGGCAAAATTTTATCCAAGTCAGAAACTTCTTTTAAATTACAGTATATTCATTCCTGTTTTGTGATTTGGGTCTGTGGAGTCAGAACTTGTCAGGAAGGTTAGTTAGGTGAAGCTGTGCAGCCGACAGTGTGGACATCTCACAGGCAGCCGTGCTAAAAATCTTGCTGTAAACTGGCCACAAGTAAACGCCTGCTTGTGAATCAGTGTGACCTTTAGCAAAAACAAAAGAAGCAAACCACTAACACATGAATCAGATTTTCTTAGTATGAGGATTGTAAACTCTGGTACTTAACAATTTGTCAGACCCAATTGGAGCAGTTGAGACAACTTCCTTTCCCTGTTTTCATTTGCCCTACGCACAGATGTGTATATCCATTTTTAACAACACATTAGGGAAATTTGATATTTTTTTCCCCATTGAGCTGAGCTATATGGGTGTTTCTCTAATCATCATGGAACTTTATAAAAATCGGAGATTACTGGGTGCCACTCAAGACCTACTGAATCTGAAACTCTCCGAGTATGGGACCCAGAAATCTATTCTGAAGAACATCTCAAGCAATTCTATGATTAATTAGATTTGGAAACCACTGAAATAGAGAATGACAAAACTGTGTTTTTTAATCCATTTGTCCATGTACATGTATCTTGATTGGGTCAGAATTCACACATAGGGTGATGTTCATCTTAAAAGCTGGATGTAAGGGTGGGCTTTACCTAGCAATTCTAATAGTGGTTAAGATGCTGGAAACCCATTATCAGAGTGCCTGAATTCTGTAGTTGGCTCTGGCTTCTAATTTCAGCTTTCTGCTAATACAGTCCTTGGGAGGCAGCAGCAAGGGCTCCAATAGTTGTATTCCTGTCACCTATGTAGGTGACCTGGATTAAGTTCTTGGCTCCTGGCTTTAGCAACTCTGCTCCAGCAGCTGTGGGCATTTGGGGAACAAACCTGTAGATAGGAACGTGTTCTCTCAAATACAAAGAAACATTTTTAAAAAGCAAAAGAAAAAAAAACTTGGGCATTGAAACTGGAATTAGAACCTAATCCCAGCCCTGTGTGTTTCCTGTGCTAGCTTAACAGTTTTTAGCTTGGGGTTGAGCTTTAAAGAGTTCACAAATTTCAGAAGTCATAGGCAGAAGATTTTTGTGTACACACCTTGTTCTTGCTTTCATCAGATTTCTCTGAGGGGTCAGTGACCCATAAAAGGTTAAGAACCAAAGCCTCAAGCTTTCACAGCTGTTCTGGGAGCAGTGGAAGAAGGCAGTGTCTCTGTTGCCACTTACAATGTATTTGACCTTTTGAGAGGCAATAACAGTTTGAGACTTGCACCTGTTTTCTGCGCTGCTTAAAATATTTAAAAAGAAAAAAAAATAATGTAACACTTGGGTCATGACCAAAACAAGGCCAAGGGATATAGAAAATATTTGGTGAACTGTATAAAATTAGTGTTAAGGAGCTGCTGACAGTGAAATAGCCCCGTGGTCAGCCTGGTGGAGGAACTTGTTAAATAGAACAGCATAGGCAAGGTTCACTCCAGTGTTCTTACAGCGTATAATTAGCCAAATTATGGATGACAGTATTCACACCATGGATATACAGGAATACTAATTGTCTTATTTTTTGTTGCATTCTAGCCCCAGCATGTCCACTGAATTGCTTAATTCCAAAATAACTTTAGCAGCTGTACGGCTGATATGTTGCTTCTTATCTCCTAAAATCTCTGAATAACACCGTTAACCACGAAACAGAATTGGATATTAGGGAAGTCTGTCTTTAACTGCTACAGAAAGTTTTATTTGCAAAATACTAGAATCTTATATATATGGTATTTTTATCCCTAAGGATAACTAAGTGAATCTCAGCACAAGTCCTTCCCTCCTGATACATATTCTTTCTCCTCTCTGATACACCCAGTGAATTCACGTTTATTTGGGGAAAAGCAATTTTCAATTATTGTTGGTCTGGTATTGCCGTGTTTTAGGATTGGGTTGGTTTTAAAGAAGAAGGAAGTCAATGAAATTAAATGTTATTAATGGGTAAAATTCTTTTGCCATTTATTTGAATATATTTCCTTTTTGTAATGTCTTTTTAGGTTGGTTAAATGTTTTATCACTTATTTTGAACTTTTACATAAGTGTGTTACTCATTATCTTTAAAGTGTGTATTTTATCTGCCCAAGTTGATTGCAGCTTGCTAGACTGTGATTATGTGTTCCTGTGGACACTCAGTAAATATTTGATTAATTGGATTTGTTGATTGGTCTTGTCTTTGATTCCTGAGAGTCTAGAAGATGGAATTTATCTGGAATTAAAACTTGATACATACTTAGAAAAGTAAAAATGTGAAAATGGGTTATCAGATCTTTCCTTAGGCAGGCATTTTTTTTCTTTATTTTCTTATGTGCTTGTATTTTCTAGTTCTTTAAAAGCTTAAGTATTTGAAATTCCATAGTTACAAAAATAATTTTATGGTAGAGTGACATTTTATTTTTGAGAGGCTTTTTACTTACTGCTTTTTAAAAATTATTTTTTATTGTGTATCCTTGGAGTAGCATATGTCGTCTCACATAGGCATCCTCTGTGTGTGTGTGTGTGTGTGTGTGTGTGTGTGTGTTTGCAGTTAGAATCTACGCATTCAGCTTGAATGCCTAGGTCAGGGTTATCACCTGTAACTCTCATGTTGTAGCTATTAGATTTCTAGACTTGTTAATCCTACTTACCTGCTGCTGTGAGTTACACCTTCCCATTTCCTCCCTGTTCCTTCATACCCTTGCCCCAGTAGCCACTGTTTTGTTCTTTGTATATACTGTATGTGAGATGATGTGATGTTTTACTTGCTGTGTTTGGCTCACTTCACTTATAATATTATCTATTCTCATCTTGTTCTTTTAGGGATGAATAATATTTGATTATATATTAGGAGTTCCAAGAATTTCATAGAAAATGCACATTATGACAAAATTATGTCGGGACCCAACCAAATAAAACTTATCTTTTAATTCCATTTCCACCAATTTATTGACATATCCTCATGTATTTGCTGCAGTTTCTCTATCCATTTATTTGTTCATGGACACTTAGATTGTTTGTATGTCTTGACTCAACATTGTGCACAATGCTGTAATGAACGTGGATGCTTAGTTATCTCTATGAGGTGGCAATTTCTTTCCTTTGGGTATATATCCAGAAAAAAGATTGTTGGATACTTATAGTCATTCTATGAATGTTTTCATTTTCTTTGGAGACCTCCATACAGTTTTCTACTATGGCTATACCAATGTACATTTCCGTCAACAATGTAGAAGAGTTCTCTTTTTTCTCAGTCTTGCCAATTTGATTTTTTAAATAAGGTTTTAAACACTCCGAAGAGAAACCAGAGTATGAATTTGTTTTTTTTTGATAAGTAATCCTAACTGGTGGGAGATTTTCTCTCATGATGTTTCAGGTTTCATTTCCCTGATGATTAAAGATGTTGAGCACCTTTTCATAAACCTGTTGCTGATTTTCATGTCTTTGGAGAAATTTTTTTTCAGATCTTGTGTCCATTTTTAAAACTGGGTTGTTTTTCTACTGTTGAGTTGTATGAGTTTTTTGTGATTTTGGACATATTAACCGTATATATGTATATAAACATATATATATGTATGTATTGTTTGCAATTTTTTTTCCCAATCCATTGGCTGCTGTTTTTCATTTTACTGTTTCATTTGCTGTACTGATAAAAGTTACTATTGTGCACAAGATTTTTAGCTCAATATACTCTCATTTGTTATTTTTATTTTTGTTGCCTGAGCTTCATAGCCAAGGCCAACATCCAGGAGCTTTTCCCTTGTCTTCTAGGAGTTTATTGTTTTTGGATAGTTACTGCTTTTAAAAAGGAAGGAGATTTCACCATAGACTTGATTACATGAGAGGGATTCATCTGCTTAACAGGTGGGTGTTGCCCTCCATAGGTCCCAGTCAAGTACAGTCCTAACAGCTGAAGTTGGGTAAGGGGACATTGGAGGCTTTCAGTGTGCTGGTGACTGTCAGTGGTTATCTCGAGAATCGACTTGTAAGCTTGAGAGAGAGGGATCCAGACTGTGAAGGGATTTGTCACTAACCTCTCTGTGTGAGAAGTGGACTTGGGAATGCTTAGCTTCTGGAAGAGGTGGTTCAGGGTCATTTGTGGCTGTCTTAAAGTGTTTAGAGTTGATTTCAGGAAGAGAGATTTAGTTCCCCATGGTCACCACTACTCCCTTTGAAGACAATTTGGCATTCTCTGTAAGAAGGATTGTTTTCTAATAGTGCTTTGCTGTCTGAGGGTCTTGAATTCAGTTGCTGAAGGTGTTCAGACAGGCCCACTTATGGCTGTTTTGGATTATTGTAATGGAGCTTAACATTGAGTATTAGTGACCTTTGGGATTTATCCCAAAGAGACTATGATTATATGATTTGTAGGGCAAAGTTTTCTGAGTTAATGTAGTCATGCTTCAAAGTCTAGATCTGCTTGCAATTTTTTTTTTAAAGAAGTCAGTTTGGGTGCTGTTTACTTAGTACTTAGTTCCGTGTTCTCCATGTGTGTTGAACTGGAACAAGCTAATCTTACCAGTCCTCCTGGTCTCTTCTCATGGTTTGAGCTCTTTAAGTTAAGGTAATTAAAAAAAAAAAAAGCACTTTGGCATTTTCCCTATTGTAGTTTGCCCCTGTGTGTTTGCTAATCAAAACGGGTATAGAGTTCAGTCATTTGGGATATATAAGTTTACATTTCAAGTCACTTAAGTGATATCCTTAAGGAAGATACTCATTGTTTGCTTACTCTTGGACTCCACCACCTCTCCAACAAACAGCAAACAAAAACTGCCTGTCTGTTTAAAGGATCTGGAAAAGGTGTTTTGTGATGTCTGAAAATGTGTCTGAGAGTAATGATATGGTCTCCAGTTAGTTAGACCTAGACTGGTAATGTTTCATTACAGTAAGTGGATATTTCGTAAACAGAGGATCTGGGAGGGAAAGCAGCGGTGGGGTGTGTATATGGGGTGGATTTTACTAGGAAAGCTGAAATGAATTCTGCAGTCCTGCAGTACCAGAGGGTACCATGGATTCATGTTCCAGGCTCTAATTCAGCATCTTGTCTCTCAGACACTTGGCACTGATTCGTTCATCTCAGAACTGAAGTCTTAAGGATTAAGCCGAGAGAGAATGGAAATGCATCATTTTCTCTGCCAGAGGAGGTACTTAAACTGGGAAAGGAGGAGGGGATGTTAACAAATCAAGCCTTGGCAGGGAAATCTGTCATGAATCAGCAGTGAATTGGAAAGCCTCTGTCGCTGTAATTTACAAAACCAAACATTTGCTGCTGCTGACATTTCTCTCTTGCTTACCTTTAGGATCAGCTTCAGGTCACACTGTGGAGGGAATGAATCTCTTCTTTTGGTCCATTTTGACAGCATTAGGTAATTAATTTACAACTAGCTCAATTAGACTCCAGCCCATACAGTGTGTGCGTGGCCTTTTAAAGAGCCTTTGTTTTGACGCTAATTGAACTGGTTGTAGCAGAGACAGCCAAACAATTTACATTTATCTTTGGCAGGACACAGGGCTGTTCTGTGGTATGGACAGTCCCATTTTCTGTTCCTTACCAAGTCTGGCACTGAAATGCTGTGTGCTTATTTTAGTTTTTTTTTTTTTTTAACTTAAAAAGACTCTGAAAATGACAAAACCGCATAGGTCTGTTGTAAACAAATTGGAAGATATAGATAAGGTGGAAAGAAAATGTAATGGAAAACCATTTATTACCAGATATTTGTCTTTCTGTACTTTTTCCCCATCTGAAGGAATGCATCTGTATATATGTGTTTTCCTTGTTCTGTTTTTACAGAACAGGTCTTGTACCATGTAAACTATTTTTTAATCTGGTTTTCCTATCTAATAAGTTGGAAACACCATGTTACTTCCTAAAATATTGTTGTTCTGAAATATTTAAAATATCTGTCGTATGTATGTACCAAAACATATTTAACCAATTATTATTTTTATATACTTGAGCTCTTTCCAGGTTTTTGATATTATAACATTGTGATATATACTTGTATTTAAAAATTATTTTTTATTTTTTGAATGTGTAACAATTTTTTTTTGTAAATACTTTAGGGATATAGTGATTCTTCATACTGTACCCACCCTCCCACCCACACTCCCACCCTTCCCTCTCCTATTCCCATTTTTAATTTTTAATAAGATCTATTTTCAATTAACTTTATACACATATGATTAACTCGACACTAAGAGTTCCACAAATTGTGTGAAAAAAAGAAAAAAACCTGTTCTTCAACAGTCGAAACAAAGGGCTGTTCAAAGTCATTGCATCTCGAAGTGTTAATTATTTTAGGGGCTGGTGCTGTGGCGCAGCAGGTTAAAGTCCCTGGCCTGCAGGGCCGGCATCCCATAGTGCTGTGGTTCGAGTCCCAGCTGCTCCACTTCCGATCCAGCTCCTTGCTGCTGCTTCCGGGAGGGCAGCAGAGGATGGTCCAAGTCCTTGGGCCCCTGTACCCATGTGGGAGACCCAGAGGAAGTTCCTAGCTCCTGGCTTAGGATTGGCTAAGCTCTGGCCATTGTGGCTAGTTGGGAAGTGAACCAGCAGAGGGAAGACCTTCCTTTCTCTGTCTCTATCTCTCTCTGTAATTCTTTCAAATAAATAAATCTTTTAAAAAATATTTTAGATGCAGAAAGAGAACTCCTATTTTTCTTCCAGATCCTCACTCAATGGCCAGGGCTGGGCTGGGGCTGAAATTGGGAATTGGAACTGCAATACAGCCTCAATTACTGGAGCCATCACTGCTGCCTCCCAGGGTTTGTATAAGGCAGGAAGCTGGAGTCAGGAGCCAGGGCCAGGAGTCAAACCTAGTTAATTCTGATGTGAGAATCAGGCATATTAACCACTAAATCTTTGAGAACTTCATTAAGCAGTTGGAACAGAAAAATTCCTAGACACTGAATTATTTGCATGAGGAATTGTGTTTTTAATTTTTTTGATGCATACTGCCAAATTGCACCAATTTTCACATTTTGTGGCAGCATGTGAAAGCTTTGCATTTATTTTTAGTATTCACGAGTGCAGGATGGAGAGTACTGACTCAGAGATGGGTTCATTCTTGATCAGTGATTTTGCTGTTGCCTTCAAAATTTTACTCAGATTTGAAAATCTCAGATCAAAGAAGCCAGCTAACATCGTGTAGTACAGTATAGCTTTGCTCATTTTTTAAAAAATTGTAAGTCATCAGTTCTTTTTTAAAAAAAATTATTTATTATTTGAAAGGCAGAGTGACAAAGGGAGACATGCACAGAGAGATACTGTCCATCTGCTGATTGACTGCACAAATGCACAGTTCAGACAGGGATAGGGTAGGCTAGGCCAAAGGCAGGAGCCAGAGACTCCATCCAGGTCTCCCACCTGGCTGGCAGGAACACAAGTACTTTGGCCACCATCTGCTGGCTCCCAGGCACATTAGCAAGAAGCTGGAATGGAAGTATGGAGTAGCCTGGTCTCTAATCAGGCACTGGAGTATGGGATGTAGGCATCTAATCCACTGTGCCACAATACCTGCCCCAGTTTGGCTTACTTTTAATGATGATATATTGTTTTAGGAAGCTGGAGAATAAAAATATCTCTTGTTCTATAGAAAAGAAGTATTTGTTTCTGTAAGACAAAAGTTGCATTTTTGTGATTTGTAAATACTGTTTTTCATATGAGTAAGGACCAACCTGAAGAAATAGTGTGAAATCTAAGCAAGAATTGGATAATTTTGCCCAGTGTGTATACGAAACTTTTTCCACCTTCTGGAGGCCAGCAAAATCTATAGCTAGAGGAGCAAGATAAATTCTGGTGTCTTCATCTAGTTAGCCTTAGAAAAGCTATTATAAACCCCTTGTTTAAATTTCTGTTAGAGTACCTACTGCATTGTTCTATAGTTCTCTTTACTTGTCTAAACTACTTGGCTAGAAATTTCAAGAGTTGGTGTTTAATCTTAGTGTCTATATTTGCAGTGTCTGAATTTTGGATATACATTCCTACAGATGGCAGGTCCTCATTGTTGACTGAATGAGTATATAAGCAGGAACATGAGATTAGAGAGGAATGGTCTTTCGGGTCAACTAGGATACTGCACATACCCCTCTTCACACTCCTTCATGGCTTAAGAAATCTTAAGTTCAGAAATATTAAGGGACTTGTTGCTCAAGAAAAAGTTAATGATCCCAGCAGAAGTTGGAGTTCTCTTTTATCATTGCATTTCCCATATTTTTGTAGTATTAGGATTGTTTTTCCCCGGATGGTACTTTGTATGATTATATTTAAAATCAGTAGTAAAATATGCATTTCAAATATAGCACAATTTCCTTAACTCTTCTTTTTCTTCTCTGCTTGGAAATAACCTGAGATTTTTTGTTAAAATTTAACACACACACTCTTAAATCACATTTCTTTTTTCCGTTCTTTGTTTTTATATTTTCACCTATCCAATTTCATTCTCGATGGAGGTTTTCATTTACTCCAAGCAGTTTGCCGTCTGTATGTCAAAATGCATTGAATTGGCCTCTTATCCAGAAAGCCCACGTAAAGATCTCTTTTTCCCAGGAAACAAGGAAATGAGGCCGGAGTCAGGCAGGTGGAGCAAAGGCTTCTCCAAAGGCCCAGTGCTGCCCGTCTGCTACCCTGTCGTGATTCACAGTAGGTACAGATGTTTTCTACTGAAAAGTAGGTTCTGAAGAGTTTCTGCTTGGGACTTTTCAGTTTGCCAGTGCCAGATGATGTTTAAAAAGAGAAAGTTGATTCAGAGTAAACCAGGAGAAAAGGGGAAGTTTTCACATTTCTGGTTGTTTTGTTTTTGTTTTTTTTTTTTTTAATTTTTTCGTTTGACTTTAGCTATTTCTTCTTCTTAGTGAATTGTTAATTGGGTTTCATTACAATGTAAGTTCTGGAAATTAGATGCCATGGAAGTTAGAGCAGCATGGGATACTGTACTCTTAGGTTCCATAATACTTCATAGTACATCTCTTTATTGAATGTTAAATGATAGGGAAGTATAATAAAATGTACCTAGAGAGTACTTATCTATTTTATGTCCTGTAACATTCAGTACTTGGTGCAAATGTAGCAGATCTTGATTCATAAAGGAACAAAACTGGTTATAACCCAAGAGAAAGGAGGTAGGCTCCACTTGTGATGAAAAGTTCCTCATTGGTAGCAGAAGCTCCGCAAAAATCATAGAATTTGAGGCCCTGGGGCTGGCGTTTGGCCCAGCAGTTGGGTTTCAGATGGGGACCCCTGGGTGCCATATCAGCATGCCTGAGTTTGACTCCTGACTCTGACTTCTGATTTCAGCTTCTTGCCGGTGCAGACCCTGGGAGACAGCAGTGATGGCTGAGGTAGTTGGGTTCCTGCCACAGACCTGAAAGACCTAGGTGACATTCCTTGCTCCTGGCTTGGGATCCCAGCCACTGGGGATGTTTGGGGAGTGAATTGCCAGATAGGGGTGTGTTCCTCCCTTCTCCCCTTACCAGTGTATAAGTATGTGTGTCTCTGCACATTTCAAATTAAAAAAAATTAATTTAAATAAAATAATTTGAGGTCTTACAGGCTTTCCTAACATCTAGTCCAGTCTTTTGTTTGATGCAAAGGCAAAGAATCTTTCAGCAAAGTTAGAGAAAGAGATGTGGATAGAACCTAGGATTCGATGCCCACTTTGTATTTCTTTTCATTTCCTGGTCATAGTTGCAACATTTAGTTTAATCTTTCTTTAAAAAGAGCATAATACTTGATGTTTTGTTGGCTTGAAATCTGATATTGTGCCCAAGGGCAACTAAAAGCTTCCCTCTTGTTCACTTTTTCTGGTTGCATGGATCCTTCTATGCTTCTCTGAGGGTGTGTTTGTGTATGACTGAAATGAAAGCTGTATTGTGACAGTGCTTAGAGAATTGCCTCTGATGACACAACTTTGTGCCTGTTTAAGAAAGCAGTGAAAAGGCAGTAAAGGGACTGTTATTTCTTAAGACCACTGACTACAGTGGGAGAAGCCCTGGGTGGCAGGTGGTCATATTTTGCAGCTATCTTGTTTTGTCCATGTTGTGTAGCCTTCGATCTGGGAGTTTTTGATTCTTATTTTGACCTAGATTTCTGGAATGCCCTATATAATCTTGTATAATCTTGGTCAAATACTTAACCTCCTGCTTTCTTAGGAAATTCAAGGCAGGTTAAGCAGATATTTGTAAGGTACCTTCCCGGCTTTGAATCATTATTTTCATAAAAGTTTTTTCACATGATCAAATAACCAAATATGGATTTCTGACAGTGCATTTTATTACTGTTTTGATAATTTTCATGGAAATTTGGAATGTGTCTACAGTCCTTTCACTTTGATCAGGTTGTTAGCTGTTATTTATAGAGCACCCACCAGGTGCTCAGAGATTTAAAAAAACGGTGCCCAGCCTCAAGGAGAAAGACTTCTTTATCTGCTACACTGGGGATGGAGGGTATTCTCCTCTTCCTTAAGCTTTCAGTGCAGGGGCTTTCTTAACCAGTGCATTGTTCAGTAGATACTGGTTGCGTGAGTGAAAGAATAAATTCAGCTGTCAGTCTTGCTTATATTTATGGAAGATGTACACTGAGAGTTATTGTTTTCTTCAGCCTACAGATGTTGTTAATTTGACTGTATTTTCCGGAAAATAGTAGGGCCATGATGATCTGAGGCTTTTGGAAGAAAGCATAAACACAAAGTACTTGAGAAAGTTTTTGGTGCAAATTTTTTGAAATCTGCATGTGTTTTTTGTGCACATTTTCCATGACTTTTTTTTTTCATTTTTATTTAATGAATGCATTTTTACATAGATACAACTTTAGGAATATAGTGGTTCTTTGCCACATAAACCCCCCAACCCCACTCCCATCCCATCTCCCATTCCCTCTCCCAACTTCTTCATTATGGATCATTTTTAGTATGACTTTATATACAGAAGACCAACTCTATGCTAGTCATAGTCTTCAACAATTTGCCCCCACTCCCACACAGAACATATAGAGTACATTTTGGGGGAAGAATTTGCAGTCTATTCTCATATTACAATTTAACAGGGATAGAGGTTCTACCTGGGGAGCAAGTGCACAGTGACTACTGTTGTTCCTTTAACAATTAACACTCTTTTTTTATGACGTCAGTGATCATCTGAGGTTCCATGACTTTTTGAAGTATGCTCAAGTTACATTCCTTTCTTAGAAGTGTTCTTTAATATTAGCATATTAAAAGCACTGGGGTATCTGCTTTAAAATACCTTAGTTCAACTCAGTAGTTCCACAATGTATTTGACCTCAAAAATCCTGTCTACTCTTCTTCTGTAGGCAGTAATTGTAGTGTCCTTTAGAGCTTTGACCTACAAGATAAAAAGTTTGGTATAGAGAATCTCACTACAGAATAAATAGAAGCAACACTAGTTAAAAAAAAAAAGTGATTTAACATTGACAAAGCATGTATGTTAAGCACTGTTTCTGGAAGCCCTGTATAAAATTATGGTAGACCTGTACGATATATTTTTAGTGACTGTGTCTCATTACAGGTTTAGGGTTAGGTGGAAGAGAGATTAAAGAAGTTGTAAGTGACCTGACAGCTACTTTACATTTATGGAAATTGAATGGTGGTGTTCTAACTTGTATCAGGGGCTGCCCTGTTAGGTTTGGCAGGGGAATAATGTGTCTGCTCCTTGAGGAGCCCAGTGGAGGAGACAGACAGACATGTAAACAGATTACAGCAGTAAAGACTCAAAAGCGTAAAGATCAGAAATAGAACACAGGGAGGAATAGTATTTTTTCTCCAATTTAGAGCAGGATTGCTGTTCATACAGTGAGGCCAAACCAAATCAACGGTGATCCCTCTAAAACCTTCAGACAAAATTCTACTCCTTTATCATGACTCAAGTCTTTCTGTGATCCAGAAGTAATTGCCCTTGGAACCTTGCTTAGCCTCCTCAGTCTGCTTTATCCTTGGACTGCTTGAGGGCAGGGCAGGGTTGTTTTTGTCTCAGCATCCACAGGGCCTGCAGGTACAGCATGCAGAATACCCACACTTCCTTGGGAAGGTAGTGATATTATTAGCATTTTCTCCTCTAAAATTTAAGTTTGACTATTTCAGTTACTTTTTTTTTAAGTAGTCAACAATTCTGCATCATGAATTATTCTTTCACATGAACCTACAGAAGTCATTAGTTTTTTATGGACTTTTCTCTTATTTACTGTTTTTTTTTTTTTTTTCCTGGACTACCATAACCACAAGTTTAGTTTGTTATTCTGTAGCACAATCAGGGCTCAGGATCTGGACCGATGGCATTTCCCTTTAAAGTATCTGTATCTATTTGCCATAAACGGGGCAAATTGACTGCTATCTACTGTAGTGCAGGAAGTCACTAAACTGAAAGTCAGCCTGACTTGCTTTGGCTAACTTTCTTTGTGACCTTGGGCAAGTCACTTAACCTTCCTTTAACTGAGGAGCTGAACCAGAATTAGCACAGTCTGTTCTACTGCTGACAGTCGGTGATTCTCTGGGTGATTCTCAGGGGAAGATTCACTTCCAAGGAGAAAGTTTAAAAGTGGATACATTTTTAGGTTAAATGGCTTTGTTCATTTAGTTTTTTCTCCTTAGCTCATTTTGGAGCAGTAAGACTGCTTGTCATGGATTAAAACCAAATTGCTTGAAACTCTCTAAAGACTGCATTTTTTATCCTACTTTTTATTTTCATGGGAAGGAAAAAAGTGACAATAAAACAAGCTTGTCTATATCCATGAATCAGGAAAAATCCATTTATTTTCAACATGCACAGTGTAGATAAACATATTCATTGAGTTTGGTTTACCACCTTTTAAAAAATTTATTTAACAGTTTATTTTTCATTTTGTCTGAAACACAGCCACAGAGACACCAGGATTGATCTTCTAACCACTGATCCACTCCCCAAATGCTAGCAACAGCCAAGGCTGGGCCAGGTTGAAGTCCAGAACTCCCATCTAGGTCTCCCATGTAGGTAGAAGGGACCAAAGTACTTGAACTATCACCTGCTGCCTTCCAGTGTGCGCATTAGCAATAAGCTGGATTGAAAGTGGAGTAGCTGGAGCTCTAACCAGATATTCCAGTGTGGGATGTTGGCATCCCAAGTGTTGTCAGAACCACTGCGTTGCAACTTATACACTGGTTTACCGACTTAAATGTAGGAAGAATTATACTAGATACACTTTAAATATTTTCATCAAGAGTTGAAACAAGGTGGGGAGTGGGCATTGTAATACAGCGGGTTCATCTTGGAATGCTATCATCCCTCATCAGAATGCCCATTGGAGTTCCAGCTACTTCATTTCTTATCCAGCTTCCTGCTAATTCATCTGGGAGACAGTATATGATGGGGTCAAGTGCTTGAGCCCCTGTTACCCACATGGGAGACCCAGATGGAATTCCAGGCTCCTGGCATTGGCCTGGCTGAGCCCTGGCTGTTGTGGGCATTTGAGGAGTGAATCTATGGTTAGATACTCTCTCTCTCTCTCTCTCTCTCTCTCACTCTCTCACTTTCTCACTCTCTCACTCTCTCTCTCCTTCAAATAAATAGAAATTTAACAGCAACAGCAACAACAACAATAAAGAATTAAAACAAGAACTTGCCTTGGTTTGGAAGGGCTTCTGTGTAGGGAGCCCAGTTACCAGTTCTATGATGAGTGTAGTCTGCGTCTTTGGGTAACTCACTGATTCTGGGGTTTGATGTCCTCGTTTTTTCAGTGTGATCTTTGTAGCAATGCCTGGTCTGTATTAAAGATCTTTGAAGAGGACTAGGGTGGGGAATGGAACCAGTGGGACCGAGAAAATCTCTGTCTGTCTCTCCCCTATATGAAAAGGAATCTGGAATTCTTGAGCAGGTTTTTTTAAAAATATTTTTAAGCCACATCAAATTTGCTTGAAAAAAACTGCCATTTAAATTGTCGAGTAGTGCCAGTCTATTTCTGGCTTTTTTGGCAGTTAATTCTACTTAGAAGCAAACGTATATCTGTGAGAAGAGGACTCTCAAGTGCTTTCTTAGAAAGGAGGATCTCAAAGTTCAGGATGTCCATCCCCTTTGATTTATAGCTTAGGAGGCTTAGGGCATTATGCATTGACATCCACTCATGTGGAGAGGAAACACGAGTCATAAATCTCATCTTTTATGCAAACTCAACATTTTCATAAGTTCATTGAATATAAACACTAGACAAATTTGGGCCTATGAAACCCACTGAGCTGGCGAGGGTCAGTCATGGGGTATCTCTACACAGAGATGCCGTAGTTGCTTTGGGAGTCCCCGTGCCAGGCTCCCTCTGTGTTCAAAACTCAGCTTCCAAGTTAAAGTAGATTGTCTGGGGTTTTTGTGGTGGTGGGTGCTGGAGGAGAGGAGGAGCAGAAGAGAGACTTGCAGCCGTGGGCTCCTGCTGTTTCCTTGGGATTTAGGGCCAGTTAAACAGGATCAGGTCTCTGAATGGCAGCAGATAAATAGCAGTGACCCTTAATTGAAAGGGAGGAGACCAAATGAGCCAGAGGTCAGGGCTTTACAGTGATGACAGGTGTCCTGGGAGTGTCAGCTGAAAAGTTCTAGATTGTCTTTCTCGTCTTTCCCCTTCCCTTCTTGGGTTTGGAAATCAGGGAAGGAAGGGGGTACCGTTTGCTAGACTATGTCGTGTTACCTATA